>NW_006399761.1:11510460-11516677 GCF_000299155.1 Elephantulus edwardii
TGACTGCTGGTGCCAAAAATTGAGAAAAAGAATGCAAGTAGAGTTTTAACCAAAGTGCCTGAAAGCTAGTTGTTACTGTGTTGTTTTTAAGTGTCACTGAGTCGATAATGGCTCAGCAATCCTATGAACAATGGACGTGCACCTTGCTCCAAGCTGGGCCATCCTCATCGTCTCTGATACAGTGACCTCACTGCTACTGTCACTGTACTGATCCATCCTGTCAAGGCTCTTTCTTTTGATGACCCTTCACTTTTCAAAACACAATGACTTTTTGCAAGGAACTTAAAAGGTTCCCAATAAAATTAACAAGAAAGTCAGCTAATACTGTGTATGATCAAAAGCTAACATTTTACACCATTAAATATGTATGATCTCCAAGGCTTTACCTGTGATATTCTGCTCTTATGATTTAAAAATATTTCTCATTCACCCCTTAGGCATATCAGCAATTTCGAAGAAGCCAATTTTCCGTTAAATATTATTCTTGTTCAATACACAGGCAAACAGTAAACTCTGCAACAACACAGACTACATTATTCTTTCCCTCAAGATCTTTCCTGTCCTGTAGTCTTTCCTCAACACATCAAATCACCGCAATTTCATCCATCCCACTTACATCAGTCCCCACTTGTGGTGATTTTACTTGCTAAATACTCCCCCTAAATCAAGATCTCTCCTGAAATACAATGATATCAGTGACAGGATGATATTCAAATACATAAAAACAGGGTATGTTAATGTGACTATAATTTAAAGTTATACACTAACCACCATCACAATGCAACAACAGAAAACTATGCAGAAGGCATTGACTAAAATAAGGTTCTAAGAACTGATGAGATACAAATTGAGGTATTTTAATAAATAGATGCACCCCTAAAAATGCTTACTTGCCTATATAAAGAAATTTTAAAGACATCTAGCTATCCTACCAACTAACTTGAAGAGTTCCACATATGTGGCTCATGTGAAAAAAAAGGTGAACCAACAAAATGTGGGGAAAAAAAATCTAACAATATCACATGTAAACAAAATCTTGTTAAAAACATATGTTTTCTCTCACACATACATATATACATACACTTTTTTAAATGAATGAAATGCTTGGAAATAAATTTCCTAGGATGAAAATTTCAGAAATACAATTTTTACAAGATATAAGTAGAAACTTAATGCATGAAGCCAAACATCAGGTATTCTAACAAGAATTCTAGACAGAGAAAATTCAAGATAGAAAGATTATAGTAAAAATATTAAACACAATTTTCCATAAGGGAGTCAGCCAAGTCACTGCTGTCTAATAGAAAATGACTCTGGCAGGTTTCTCAGGCTGTAAATCAGACAGGAGTTGACATCCCATGTTTCTCCTCTGAGCCACTGGTGGATTTCAATCTCCATAGAGCCTTGGCTTTCAGGTTATTGGTAAAACTCCCTATAGACTATAGCCACTGAGTTCCCTACTTTACAAATTCATGGGAATCCAAATGTTAAGTGTTCATAATAAATGAAAAATATTGTTGTAGCCTGAATTAGCTTACCCTAAATTATGCACTGCAATCCTGGCCTCTCTACTGTTGGACACTGCAGACTTTAACATAATTTAGTTGAATGATGAATCATGGAGATCAAGAAGAATTGATAGCTCCAAATTATGGTGCTGATCAGTATTACATATACTGTGGACTGCCAAAAAACAAACAACAACAAAATCCCACATCCTCTCACATACTTCAGGCATGTTGTAGTGAGGGACCAGTCCCTGGAAAACGCCATCATTCTCAGAAAGGCAGGGAGTTGGAGAAGGAGAGCAAGTCATTCAGCGAAATGAACTTACACAGTGACTCTAACAACTGTTTCAAGCACAGTAGCGAATGTGACAGTGGTGTAGAGGAGAGGCTACCAGAGTACATAAGGGTCGCTGTTTGACTGAGCAGACTTGAGGGCACATAACAATGTAATAAAATCATCTCCCACGATGCATTCTAATTAAAACATGGTCAATCAATCCATTGAAGACATCCCAAGCAAGACTTCACCCTAATCAGCTTCAGTTCTAAGTTACAAAATAAGCCAATTAAATAGATAGAATGAATACTGGAACACTCAGAGATCCTGGTAAGACAGAAACCTACAGTCATGATTTGATTTCAACTTATAGCCTCTAGAACTATGAACAAATTAATTTCAGCAACAGGAAATTAAAAAATGAATCACACTGCAAAAGTCTGCTGTCAGAGACCTCTCCAAAGTACTGAAGAGCAACGATGTAAATCTGGAGACTAAGGTGTGCCTGATACAAGTCATAGTCTTTGCAATTACTTGTTATGCATCAGAAAGCTGGACAATGACTAGGGATGATAGAAGGAGAATTGATGCCTTTGAGCTGTGGTGATGGAGAAGAGTGTTGAATATACCATGGACTGCTAAGAAAACAAACAGGTTCACCCTGGAGAGGGTGAAGTCAGGCTGCTCCTTGGAGGCAAGGAATCTGAAGCTCCATCTGACATACTTTGGACATGTTGCAAGGAGGGACCAGTCCTTGGAGAGGAACATTATGCTTGGGAGGGTGGAGAGATGGCGCAGGAGAGGAAGGCCCTCGATGAGATGGATTGATTCAGTGACTGGGGTAAGGGGGATAGGTGTGTTGGAGACAATAAGGCTGACACAGGATAGAGCAGGGTTTAGAGCTGTTATGCATAGGGTTGCTATGAGTTGCAGGCAATTAGATAGCACATAACAATAACAATAAAAACAACAACCTTAAAGTTACCTACTTGTGGCATTTTTTTTTTAATAACAGTACTAGGAACCTAAGTAATGGCCATAGTCAAGTAAATATTCTCAAATTTTGCAAAATTTGGGGCTAAAGATAATAAAATCTTTCAGTTGAGGTCAAAATAAATAAACATCATCAACACAGTCCTAACAAGTTAATTTTCTTCAGTCCGTTCATCAGTAATATCAGACGCCTTCTTGGTTTTAAGAAATGATTTTAAAACTTTAATTCAAACCAACTCAAAATAGAAAAGAATATATTCAGACATGCCACACCCAGGTTTATGCCTAACACACAAATTCTTAGTAAAACGATGGCATTCTGGAGAAAAAAATAATAAAGACATTTTTAAAAAGCATGGGAACTAGAAATAACTGACGCATCTTACAGAAACTGCAAAAATGTGTCCTAGGACAAAAGTGGGAGAACAGGCCTAGAAAACAACAGTCCTCAGGGAATGAAAACAGCTGGTGTGGAAAATGTATAAACGCTTTATTGATAAGATAGTTCTTTGCTCCTTGAAGGTTTATATGGTATAAGTAAATTTAAAAAATACAAATTAATAAAAAAGGAAGGTTATATTTTTAAAAACATCAGAGAGTACATTGTTTGGCTGTACATGGGAAAGAAAGAAGAGAGATGAAGAGGATAAAAGGGTAGGGATAAGGAAAAGGTTAGGCATCATGAGAATTTGATGTGATCTATTGTGCTTAATGTTCCAAAACAAAACGTGAATGAGTGGATGAAAACAAATTTATAAAAAAGGCTTTCTGTAAGCAAATAAGACCTAGTAAATTCAAAATCAACATTGAAAAATAAATAATGAATACTTAGGGTTGATCAGAACTGTATTTTAGGAAATAAATGGATTTGTGCATTATCTTGTAATTAAAAGTAATTGTTGAAAATATTACTAGTAGGATATGACTTGTTTGTTGGTAAATTCTGATGGGTAATTCTAAAGTACTCAAGAGCAACGGTGTCTCTCTGGAGACTAAGGTGCATCAAATACAGGCCATGGTCTTTGCAATTACTTGTTATGCATCAGAGAGTTGGACAATGACTAGGGAGGATAGAAGGAGAATTAATGCCTTTGAGCTGTGGTGTTGGAGAAGAGTATTGAATGTACCATGGACTGCCAAGAAAACAAACAGATTCATCCTAGAGAGGGTTAAACCAGGCTGTTCCTTGGAGGCAAGGATTCTGGGGCTCCGTCTGACATACTTTGGGCATGTTGCAAGGAGGGACAGGTCCTTGGAAAGGGACATCATGCTTGGGAGGGTGGAGGGACAGCACAGGAGGGGATGGCCCTCTATGAGGTGGATTGATTCAGTGACTGGGGTAATCAGGATGGGTGTGTGAGAGGCAGTGCGATTGGCACAGGACAGAGCAGGGTTTAGGGCTGTTGTACACAGGGTCACTATGAGTCGCAAGCCACTCGACAGCACATAACAATAAGAAAAGTGACAATTCTGATGGGGGTAGCTTTAATCCAATTTCCTTTTAGTTTCTACATTATGACAGCAATATTTTTGGTTTATAAACAAGTACTATTCATTACTATGGATGACCATTTTTTTTTATCTTGAAAAGAAATCAATAGTTCCTTCACTAGCTCCTGCTATATCCTTGAATAATTAGGGTTGCCCTCACTGATAATGTGTATGCTGTTTGGGAAGGCATGAATACAATTTGCTTTACTTTAATTTGTTTATCTACTGAATGTGGTTTAATTTTAATTATCCAGTGGTCATTAGCATGCACTTTTATGCAGAGAATAAGGAGCATAAATGTGCACTATCTGAATATCACTGTTTACTGCATTCACCAATGGGTACGATAACTTTCAAACTGGAGGAATTTAGAGATGCAAATGAAAACATTCCATGTTCCCTGGTGCCAGGACTATGGATGAAGGGAATGGAAAGAACAAGGGCGATGAGAATTTCAGACACTTAGTTGAACAAAAAAATTTTACAGCCATCTTTGCAAGTAAGAGAGCAGGTGGTTGCCTTGAGGGCTGTTTATTCTGGCATTGTTGTTTGACACCTATTTCAAAGGATCCATCCTATTGTTTCTATGGGCCACTGAAGTGCTCAGAGATACCCCAACACCTTGGGATACAAACCCCATTTCATTCAGTAAGCAAGCTTTCTGAATCTCTGAAGTAAGAGATGATGTTTGTTGAAATCCAGAGGCAGGATTACCAGGACTTAGTTTACCTGCTGATGTAGAAAGAATCTCAGTAGCTATATGAAGGTAGATTTCTCTCTCCTCTCTCTCTCTGGGTCTCTCTCTGTCTCTCAGTCTCTCTCTCACACACACACATACACACAAACACACACACGGAAACTGTTCATTTTGGAGAGAAAATCCAGAATCCCAGAATAATGATTCTAGAACTTTATTCTTAGGAAGCAATAAAGAATCTAACAGGTAAGAGTACTGCCAGTCCACTGCCATCAGCTCTACCTAGACACCTCGAGGGAGAAAAATCAAGGGACAACAAAAAGTCAGTCCCTGAGATCTCTTGCTTGGTGAAGTTATTAAATATAAGCCCTCAAATTCATCAAAGCTACTCTGGAAAGGAATAAAGAAAGCAAGACTGAGCAAACAGCCACTAACCAGTTCTTTGTCTCGGATCATTTTCAATCCAAACCTTCCCAGTTTTCTTTAGACTCCCTCTTCTCACTCCCCAGTTTTGTCTCAGAAAATAGGATTATGTTTCAGTTCAAGGAAGGAAAGAGTCCATTAGGGAGCACCAATGCTGGCTGTCACCATTCCCTCCCCACTTCACCACAACAAGAGCCCTAGATAACTCATGGCTGAGGAGATCAAGCCACTCAGAGCGATTCTCCATTGTCTCTCCAAGGCTATATTCACAGGGAAGGAGAATGCTCATCTTTCTCCTTTGAAGTCCCTGGTGCGTTCAAGCTACCAATCTGTCGTGATGACAACAAAGATGGAAACCATCTCACTGCTCACCAGCCAATGAAAAAAAAATATGGCACATGCATGCATGCAGTTAATTAACATGAAAGAATAGAAAATAAAGATGAGTCAGTAAAACAACGTATAGCGTGGATGCTTCCAGAGGGCATTACGCTGAATCAGATCATTCAAGCACAAAAGAACAATTCTTGTGTTTATCTGAAAATCAGCAAAAAAACCAAAAAAAACAACAAACAATCAAAAACAAATGCAAACACTGTTTGATATTAATTTTATAAAAGATTCAAGATTGGTTTTATACACTAAAAGCAATGTTCTTAGATGGTTACCAAGAATCAGAGGGTGAGAGAGAAAGAACCAGCACTAGATAGTAAATGTGTATTAATTCTAATGAAAGGAAAAGCAATATACCACATAGGAGGGTTCCACAGTATGTCATTGTTATTACGTGCCATCGAGTTGTTTGCGACTCAGAGCGACCCTATGTAC
>NW_006399761.1:11517171-11527539 GCF_000299155.1 Elephantulus edwardii
TAACAGCAGACTTTCCCATTGTGATACTTTTTTTTATTTCCTGGCTGCTGGTGCCAAGGGTGTTGACCGTGGAGCCAAGCAGACTGAAGCTGTGAACAATCTCAATCTCTTTGCCATCCATCCTGATGCTACATACAAAAACCTATGTACACAGTATAAGCGAGGTAAATGAAGACACTGAGTCGAGGTTAGACAGTTCAGTTGCTAACCCACAGATGGCACCTCCCTGACAATTAGAGTCCACCAGCAGTTCAAATCAAAACTGTGTATTATCTATTATGTTGCTGGATAGGGGCGCTCTGGTACCTAGTGTATAGGACGTGACTCTGCCAACCCAAAGCCAGCTGGTTTGAGTCCCCTAATTGCTTGGCAGGAGAAAGATGACCCCTCTCTTCCAGTGTGGATTATAATCTATGAAAACCCACTGGAAGGTCAAGTAAAGGGGGGGGGATAAGGAGAAAGGTTCAATTTTAAAATATAACAGAAATGAATGAACAATACAACCATCCTACCTCTCATGAAAACGCATGCTTCCTAGCAATGCAGAAAAAAAGGGGCTTGCCATGGTTAGAGAGGGCACATGGGGTTTTTCAGAGACAGTCATCACTCAGCTGAGATCTCAAGAAATGACATCAGCTGCACAGGTGACAGGAGCCCAAGCAGGGGGTGAATGTGCCCCAGTCAGAGGCAAAGGCTTGTCATAGCAGAAAAATGGAATTATTTCAAGAGCGGAGAAGAAAACACCGTGGGCATGATCAGAGAGAAAACCGGAAGCCTGCTCCTTCTGTGTAACCCCCAGCAAACAGCGCTGCTTCCCCGAAATCATCAAAAGAAAGCTAAAATAGAGTATTTACAAAGAACATTTTGCTATATTTCCTTTATTTTTCTTTCTTTTTTTAGACCCTTTGAAGGAGAATAGGAGAATGAGATAAATTCCCAAAGAGATCATATAATGAGATTCTATTTGTGTGTGTTTCTGGGAGGACCTATGGATGGATTTTCTATTGCTCTGTAACAGTATCATCCCAACGTGAGCAGCTCGCCCCAGCACGCATTTATTACCTCGTCCTTGCCCCTCTACCCCCTGTGATTGAGGTGAGGAAGGGTTACCAGTCTCATCAAGGAAGGAACACAGCGGTCCTGAACGTGTCTATTCCACTTTCTTTGTACTGGGGTTGGCAGGTGCTGCCGGGCACACTACAACTCACAGCAACCCAGTTAAACTGCCCCACCTAAGCTGTTCCCTTAAGGTTCCCTAAGCTGTAATCTTAGGGGAGTAGGTTGGCAAGTGTTTTCTCTCATGGAACAATTGGGTGGGTTTGGACTGTCACTCTTTCGTTACTAGGAGAATGCTTAACCATTGAACCACCAGGGCTCATTCTTCTCTCTAGTCGCCGCAGTTCACCTACATTTGAAGTACATTCTTCAAATACGTTTGTTGTTGTTGTTATGTGCCGTTGAGTCACCTGCGACTCACAGTGACCCTAAGTACAACAGCCCTATATCCTGTTCTGTTCTGTGCCAATCTTATTGTCTCCATTTCCCCAGTCACTGATTCAATCCACCTCATTGAGGGTCTTCCTTTCTTGTGCTGTCCCTCCATTCTCTCAAGCATGGTGTCCCTCTCCAAGGACTAGTCTTGCCTTGCAACATGCCAAAAGTATGTCAAACAAAGCTTCAGAATCCTTGCCTCCAAGGAACAACCTGGCCTCATCCTCTCATGGACAAACTTGTTTGTTCTCCTAGCAGTCCATGGTATATTCAATACTTTTCTCCAGCACCACAGCTCAAAGGCATCAATTCTCTATCATCCCAAGTCATTGTCCAGATTTCTGATGCATAGCAAGTAACTGCAAAGACCATGGCCTGTATCAGGCGCACCTTAGTCTCCAGACTGACATCATTGCTTTTCAGTACTTTGGAGAGGTCTCTGACAGCAGACTTTCTCATCGTAATATGTCTTTTAATTTACTGGCTGCTGGTGCCAAAAGTGTTGATTGTGGAGCAAAGCAGACTAAAGCTGTTAACAATGTCGATCTCTTCATCATCTATCATGATGCTGCCAATTGGCTCAGTGGTAGGAATCTTTGTTTTATCAGTGGTGAGCTTCAATCCATATTGAAAGCTGTAGTCTTTGACCTTCTGCAGAAATGCTTCAGGTCCTCCTCAGTTTCAGCAAGCAGGGTTGTGTCATCTGCGTTAATGCAGATTGTTGATGAGTCTACCTCCAATCCTGATGCCACATTTCTCCTCACAGAGCCTACCATCTATTCGACATACAGATTAAAAAGGTATGGAGACAGGACACATCCCTGGCATATACCATTCTGTATTTTGCACCATGCAGTGTTTCCTTGCTCTGTTCTGACAACTGCCTCCTAGTCTGAGTATAGGTTTCACATAAGCACAATCAAGTGTTCTGGGATTCCCATTCTTCTCAGAGTCAGCCACAGTTTGTTGTGATCCACACAGTCAAACTCCTTTACGTGGTCAATGAAATACAGATAGACATTCTTCTGGTACTGTCTGCTTTCAGCCAAGATCAATTTGACATGAGCTATAATAACCCTAGTCCCACAGCCTCTTCTAAATCCAGCCTGTTCTTCAGGCAGTTGTCTGGTGATGCGCTCTCCCAGTCATTTTTGGATAATCTTCAGCAGAATCTTGCTTGCATGTGATAAGTCACAGAATGAAGACAATGTTTCTGTTAGTAACACTTATGCTCATTCTTATTGCCATAATGTACTTAGTAGCTGCATCGCTGTCATCTGCAAGCAGGGTGTCAGCTGTCTCACTGGAGGCTCTCGGGGACGGGTCTATTCCCAAGTGCATGTGGCTGTTGGCAGGATACAGTTCCTCAGAGGTCCTCAGACTGAGGATTTCAGTTCCTTGCTGCCTGTGGGTCAGAAATTCCACTCATTTTTTTCCATGTGGGCTTCTCCAGTGACAGCTTTCATCATCAGAGCCCACAGGAAGAGAACATAGCTACAGTGACAGCCTACTAGAAAGAAGGAAGCCACAGACATGGGTAACATAGTCACAGGGAGGATGGTTACCTTATCATTTGGTTGGTAGCGGTCCTTAAAGTTTTTCATTCCTTCTACTTCCTTGACGTTCTTCCCAGGCACAGTCTAGCTTCCCAGAGCCAGGTTGTGGGGCCAAGAGTCTTCTTGGCTCTGCTGTCATGGGTTGTTGTTATTAGGTGCCATTAAGTCGACTATGACTCTAGTGACTCTATGAACAAGAGACAACCTTGTCCTTTCCTGCGTCACCCTCCTGACTTCTGATGCTTGGGCCCATTGTCACAGTCAATGTGTCGACCCATTTGTTGAAGGTTTCCTCTCTTTCTCTGATCTTCCTTCCACCTTTCTCAACCTTTTTCCAAGGGTCAATCCCTCCTGACAACCTGCCCAAAGTATGTGAGACAAAGCTTTGTCATCCTTGCCTATAAGGAGCATTCTGGCTGCACTTTTCCCAAAACATAAAACTGTTTGGGCAATCCGATCTTCTCTTACACCACAATTTAAAGACAGTGATTATTCTTCTGCCATCTCTACTCCTACCACCTTAGCCATATCTTATTGATTAGAAGTAAGTCACAAATCTAACAAATTTTCCAATCAATCTACAAAGGAAGCTTAATAGATAAGTAGGGGAAAACACACCATCAACATCTGTCTATCTTTGGGGGTATTTTCCCACAGTAACCTTTTTAATGGACCAAAAGCTCAAGCAAAATTTGGCCCCTGATTTGCTAAACTCCCCAAATCAGGGTGAAGTGGGCAAATAAAGAAATGAAAATCTACATACACATTCCAGCCATGTGATTTCTTCATTAGAGTGAGATATGGTTTATGTGCAATAAATAGGGGGAAAAAAACAAACGCTTGCGCTCCTAAAAATTCTATTGTATTAAATGATAGTTTATTTGCTTAGTTTTGAACTTCTACTATGTAGAACAAAATTAAAGTCCTAAGTCTTTGTGTGGAGGAGGGTTCTAGGTCAATAAATACTGTGGAGAACTTGAACAAGTTAGTAGAAAATTTGTCTTGAGTAAAGATGTAACCTGATATCTGAATTCTCACTACAAGAATACGGGGGAAATATGGCAATGATCTGCTGTTCCTTCTGTTGTTGTTAGGTGTCGTTGAGTCGTTTGCAACTCACAGTGACCCTATGTACAACAGCCCTAAACCCTGCTCTATCCTGTGCCAATTTGCATTGCCTCTGACACATCCATCCCGATTACCCCAGTCACTAAATCAATCCACCTCATAGAGGGTCTTCCTCTCCTGCGCTGTCCCTCCACCCTACCAAGCATGATATCCCTCTCCAAAGACCTATCACTCCTTACAACATGTCCAAAGTATGTCAGACGAAGCCCCAGAATCCTTGCCTCCAAAGAGTAGCCTGGTTTAACCCTCTCTAGGATGAATCTGTTTGTTTACTTGGCAGTCCAGGGTACATCCAATACTCTTCTCCAGCACCACAGCTCAAAGGCGTCAATTCTCCTTCTATCCTCCCTAGTCATTGTTCCAACTCTCTGATGCATAACAAGTGATTGCAAAGACCATGGCCTGTATCAGGCGCACCTTAGTCTCCAGAGAGACACCGTTGCTCTTGAGTACTTTAGAGAGGTCCCTAACAGCAGACTTTCCCATTGCTGTTCCTTCTACCTGCTATAAACTCATTGACAGAGCATGATTTCTATGAAAGCCAGTCTGCAGTCATTCATCTTTTCTGAACTTAACCAGACACTGTCTTCTTTACCTTCCTTCTCAGCCTCTGGAGGATATTTGTACCATCAGACATGGTGGTGAAGCCACAGAAGTGTCTCTTCAAAATTCTCCCACGGAGAATGGAATTGGATAGTCTATCGAGTGAGAAACAATTTGGGTTCGTTCGGCCAAATTGCTGTCTGACCAGTGAAGCTCATCTCAAAGTCAACATGCAAGTTTGAAGGCAGCAAGAGAACAGTGAGATGAATTGCTCTTTGAGTAGGCTGTGGGGCAGACTGAGATGCCTTGTAGGGAAGGTGAACAGGAGTCAACTCCTGCTTTGAACTTTCTCCATCTCTGTCTCACATTTTTAAAAAAGTAACTTGTCTATGGTGAAATATGCCTGTAGCAGGTTTTCTACTGTGCGAGTGCATAATTAGAATAATAAATCTTTTTTTGGATTCGAAGTCAGAAGAAAAGTTCTTTGTAAAGTGACATTTTCAAAGCCCTGGTGTCTTCATTGTCTGTCAAGTCTAAAGTCACTTCACAGAAATAAGTTAGGAAGCATTTTCCCACCAAAATCACAGGGAAATTAGGCCATGGTTTTGGAAAGGAAGCACAATCTGTGTCAGACTGTCACATGAAGGTGTTTGTCCCTGCCTCAGAATGGAATCGGCGGGAACTCATGAATCAAGTCCCAGTTGGCAGATGAGTCTACTTATTTTCATCACCTATAAATAGAAAGCCACGCTCGCACTACACAATCCGTCTGACGGCATGCACACACTCGCAGTCAGCCTCACCCTCCAAGAGGAAGGCAGGCTGATTATGCCAACAAGTAGTACTACTTCCCAGACAACTTAGACTCCCACTCACTCACTCACTCATCCATGGGCTTTGCCTTTGAGCCAGCACCGACTCGCAGCTGCCCCTGCATTGGTCTCTGAGGATGTAACCTGTATTGGAGTGATGGCCCTGGAAACGAGCGGCTGGTGGTTTCAACCCACTTGAGAGTTATTGTTGGATTAGCAGGAAAAGTCCCTGTGGAATAATCTTCTCCTTGTCAGGTGTTCTTGAGTCAAGCACGACACATAGCGACCCTAGGAACAATGGACCTCAGCCTTCTCCTATCCTCTGACGTCCTGTCACCTCTGCCGTACTTGAGCCCACTGTTAAGTCACTGTGTCAGTTCACCTCACTGAGGGTCTTCTTCTCTTTCACTAACCGTCCATCTTTTGGGTCAAGATTTACATTTCTAAGGGATGGTCCCTCCTCACACCGTGCCCAATGAATACGAGACAAAGTTTCCTCATCCTTGCCATTAAGAAGCACTCTGGTTGCACTTTCTCCAAGACGTATTTCTTTGTTATTTTGGCGGCCCATTTGGATAGTCAGCACTCTTTTCTAGCAGCACGATTCAAAGGCATCAATGCTTCTTCTGTTATCCTTACTCACTGTTCAGCTCCCAGATGGAAAGCAGGTGATCAAGAAGCCCATGGCTTGAACCAGGAGGTGCCCTTTCCTCTTTAAAGTGACATCATTGCTCCTTAGTACTTTGGAGTATTTCTTCATTGAACATTTGCCCCGTTCAATGTGTTGTTGTTGTTGTTGTTATTATTATTGTTATTGTTATTGTTATTATTATTATTATTATGTGTGTGTACCATCAAATCAGATCTGACTGGTACAGGAGGAGATTGTGTTTCCTTCTCCAGCAGAGCATCTGATGGATTCGAACCACGTACCTCTGGGACTGCAGTGCAGCTTCTTGCCACTAGGCCACCAGAGCTCTCAACGTGTCTTTTAATTTCTTGACAGCTGTTTTCAAGAGTATCGACTGTGGGACTCAGACAAGACATCACAAATGGAAGGCAACAAACATGGACATACACTGAATTTGGACCCAGAACAACCTGGTCTTATCTACTGCTTCCTACCTTTGAAACAATGAAAGAAAGTATGCTTAACCATTCTGAGCATTAGCCACCTCTTTGATGTAATACCTCACAGTATTATTTCTGGGGGAGAGGGGCTAGAACTGGGCACGTGATATCCCCAGTACAGTATTCCCAAATAGAACAGTTTCGACCTTGAAACTATCTAATCTTTCTCCAGATTAGATAGATAGGTAGGTAGATAGGTAGGTAGATAGGTAGGTAGGTAGACAGACAGACAGACAGACAGATAGGAATGGATGGAGGGAAAGGAAGGAAGGAAGGAAGGAAGGGAGGGAGGGAGGGAGGGAGGGAGGGAGGAACAGATAGCTAGACAGACAGATATGTTTTATGATTATAAGAGACAACTGTCTAACCTGAGGCAAGCTTTATTCAAGGCAAGGTTTGGGGATATGAAATCAGTCCTGACTGCATAACTTGAAAGTACACAGGAAGGGCCTGGGACAGAAATTCAGAGGTGAATATGAGTCCAACCACCCTCAAGAACAAAAAAGGAAGCCATACCCATCTGAGGTCCTTTGGGGTCTCAGTAATTGGCAATAAAATGGCAACTCCATTAGTCCTGAAAATGCTACATCTACACGAAAGACAAAGTCAAAGTTTTCTTTGCAGCTATTCCAGCACAGTAGTCAGTATTTCCTGACTGTTAAACAATGAAAAAAGAAAAGGGAAATTTTCCATTTCAGCAAAATCATTGTTTCAGCTGACCAATCTAAGAAGTTCACTGTTAATCTGATGCATTGGATTTTTCACTGATGCTCAATCTCTGTTTGGCCTTGTACCAGGGGAGTTCTGTAGGGTACAGTTGGATTTGCATGGCTAACTCAAAGACCATGTCTTTTTAGTGGTACAAATCCACCCACACTTTTGAGTGATCGAGATGGGCTGCCTACCCCTGTACAATTTTACACTCAGAAATCCAATGGTAGGTCAAACAGGTATTAGTTCTCACTGGATGGCAATAAACACGCACACACACACACAAACCTCAAAACAACTCTCACCACATTTTCATTTTCTAGTATTCCATTTTAGCCAAACATATCACTAGCTAATCCACAGAGAGCTGTGAACTACCTCCTAGGAGTTCCACAGGCTAGCTGTTTGTAAAGAATGCCATCCATAAACCATCAAACAATTAGAAGGCAAATGTCAAGGGGGAAATGAAATTCATTTCAGCCACTCACTATCCCAGGGGCATCTATGTAATATTGTCATGAGATACTTAATCACAAATGTGCAGAGGCATAACATGCTGAAGTTTAACAACCAGATGTTGTCTTGTGTTAGCCTCACAATCATTTAGAAAAAAGAACTGACTCAATTTGCTGATAGGAGAATTTTTCTTCTATTACTGGTTTTACCATAGATTTACCCAGATGACATAATTATTATGAGCATCAGAGTTGACAACCACAAATATCAAAATAAGCTTAGAGTTATTTATCTTATTTGAAAAAAAGGCTGTGAAAGGCATGGGGTATGTTTAATCATGTTCACTTCCTCTCTGCTCCACATAATACATCTTTCACGGGGTGAGAAAGAGCCATCATTTCTTATGAAGTAGTACAATTTCCTTAATCAGAAGAATCTAAGCAAATGATAAAAACCAATTTCTCCAGCAATAATAACCCTGTCTTTGAAGAGGGTGCCCTTGAGAAGGAAGGAATTCTGACATTAATCAGAGGAATGCATAAGTAAGTTTGTTTACACGGAATGGAGGTAAGTGGGTTATGTTATTTTAAATAAAGGGAGACAGAATAAAAGTTGTCCCTGAACACACTGCTCTCATCTCTTCCTCAGAGAAGGAATTCTCCACGTCCTGTGGTGGCTGCTGTTAGATTTTCTCGAGTTGGTTCTGACAGTGATGACTGGGTAGCCCTTCCCTCTCCAAGCATGTTGCTCAAGTCCAGATAAGCAAACATATGGATACAGAGCCCATTTTCTATCTTGTTCATAGGTGCTGTTGAGTCAATTCTGATCTCGCAAACCTAGATGACAGAACAGAACTGTCATAAGATTCCCTGTGCTGGAATCATTAGCAAAGTAGATTATAAATCTCTTCTGCAGAACTGTTGCTCAATCCAAACTGCTGGCTTTTCAGGTATTGGCCCAGCACTTAAATCCCTGTGCCACTAGTGTGTCCAATCTCTCTATAGCATTCACTCATTCCTTGTTCTTTTTATTTTACTATTTTTTTTAATTTTGTGTGTGTGTGTGTGCATGTATTGTCAAACTGAATCTGACTGGTACAGGAGAAGACTGCCCCTCCTTCTCCAGCAGAGCATCTGGTGGATTTGAACTACGTGCCTTTGGGATTGCAGTGCGGCTTCTTGCCACCAGGCCACGAAAGCTCCCTCATTCCTTGTTCTTTTCTATCACTTCAAAATTATATTCAGACCAAAGACTCCACTAGATATTGGGCAATCTCTTTTCATACCTTGAGCATGGTCAATTCATCATTGGTGCACACCTTGATTTACACCTTATGTTGGTAGTTGATTGCTGCTGTCAAGTTAGCTGTAACTTACAGGAAGATTTCGTATAACAGCAGGAAATGTTGTCCAGTCTTGTGTCTTCTTCACAGTCACTAGTATGCTTCAGTGCCCTTTCTTTCAGATACTAAGCCAGTCTGTCTTATAGGTAGGTTCTAGATCTAGAGAAGCAAAACTAATCAGTTTCTGTAGATGTGTCGAGGGAGGAGTGTGGAGGGAGGGTGTGGAGAGAGAGGAAACAGGAGAAGGAGAGAGAGAGAGAAAGGGTTTGAGATTGAGAGAGCGATTTGTCACATAGCTGCATAGGCTGTCAAGTCCAAGCTCAGTGGGTCACACAACAGACTGCTGGTTCACAATCTATAGAGAATAATGAATTTCAAGATTTATCCCAAGACAATGCAGCAGGCCAGTGGTCCAGGTCCTGAGATTATATCAAGTCAGATGCGGGAGCCAGGGCAAAAACCAGAGCTTTGCAAGAATGCCCAGCTTATATGAAGCAAATCACACCCCAAACAAAGTCCTCGTACAACTGACTGGCAAATGACATCAAATCACAGCACTGAGAATGATTAGATCTTTTTATAACTGTAAAATTATGTCATATGGCATTATGTCACTGTCAAACTACATTACTGCCTAACTCCCAAATCAATAATAATCAGATCCAGGTTATGCCAATCATAATAATATCACTGAAGGTTTCTCTCATTTTCTCTAATCTGTACATTTAATCTCTAATTGAGTGTGTAATTGGCTCATTTGATGTCATCTCCAACTTAGAAACTAAGAGAACATTCTATGCTAGAAATCCAAATATCAACAGACTTCTAAAGTAAAAAAGACTGTCCTTTACGGTGGCAGGTGGCTTGAATCCACCAACTGCTTCACATGAGAAAGATGAGCAATCTCATTCCTCCCAAGCGATTTACAGCCTTTGACAACTCCTTGGAGAACCACAGGTTGGTCCTGACTTGATGGTAATGAGAAAGAAAAGAAAGCTAGTTCTTTATAATATTACTCCTTTTTAAAAATTACACATAAAATTTTAGGATGTTGTTGTTGTTATGTGCCATCGAGTCATTTTCAACTCAGCCCTAAACCCTGCTCTATACTGCGCCAACCGCACTGCCTCTGACACACCCATCCCGATTACCACAGTCACCGAATCAATCCATCTCATAGAGGGTCTTCCCCTCCTGC
>NW_006399761.1:11529690-11579417 GCF_000299155.1 Elephantulus edwardii
TATGTAAGTTCACCAAGCAATCCAGAAAATGTTTCTCACTTAAGTATCTATTTAAAGAAATTACGTCTTTTAAAAGTGACTTTTTGTTGTTGATTTTTTTAAAAAAAGTAAAGACCGTTTTAATGAAAATAATATGAGCTATAGTCCTCCTCATCCAAATCATGGCAGAATCAGAATGGTCAGATTCAATTATAGCTAAACATGGACCAGTGTGATCTTTAAGTTGGAGCACTCAGACAGCCAAAATTCCTAATATAACAGCATCAAATATTCATGAATGTCTGTAGAAAGACCACTAACATGAGAAATTATAGACTTTGGCAGAAAAGCTTTTAAAGAAAACTAACATTTATCACAGAATGAAGATTAATCAACAACCAAAACTTGCAATGGACAATTGAGAAGGTATAAGTGAAGTGGGCAAATTTTAATTTTCTCCTATAAAAGTGAAAATTCAAAATATGCACTCTGACTCGTATAATGTGGAGGCATAAATATTGAATCATGCTGCTTATTAATAATACATTCAAAGTATATTAAGATCCATACAAGAAAATTACACGAGGGAAAATGCAATTTATTCAGAGACATTGAAGCATCCTGAAAGGAAATCAAAAGATAGAATTGTGATCTCTTCTCTCCCCCCAAAAAAGCAAAACAAAACAAAAAATCCCTTGTTGCTTCAGATACAGAGCACAGTATAAATGTTAACCAATTTACTTTTGTTTTCATCAAATGATCCCCATGAATATATTATATTCCCTTCCAAAGTTTTCTGAGATAAAAGAATGCGTAAGAAACGCAAATGAAACTATAAAAGCAAAACATGTAGTAACTTACTTAAAATTCATGAAAATTAATCCTTGAATTGTTATTGAAACTTACTAAAGATTATCAATAGAGTATGAGTATAAACTTTATGAATTACAATGAAAAAAGAAAGAAGCTAAAAACGCTGTAGTCATCTTTGAGTTATAAACATAATGGCATGAATGATTCATGTACTTTCACCAAGTTCACGCAGAGGAATTGGAATATATCTCTAAGAAATCAAGCATTAAAATCTTTGTGGAGCAAGGTACTACTCTTATAAGAGAATAACGAGGAGTCAGGAAAGGCTTTACAGCAAGAAGTTTTTACTCATCTTTATGCCCCTCAAAAAGCAAAAAATAAAACTAACCCACACTTCCATGTTTCACCAAGTTACAGTTTTTTTCTTTTTCATTTTCATTCTATTATATTAGGAATAGGATGAAATTAGCATTTTTAAAGTTCCTGGACATTGTTTTCAGTTCTTTATATATGCTTTTCTCTTTTAACTTATTGATCTAAAATTCTACAAATAGGTATTTGAGTATCTTCTTTTTAAAATACTAATGCTTCTGAATAATAGCTCTGGTGGCCTAGTGGCAAGAAGCTGAGCTGCAATCCCAAAAGCATGCGGTTCGAGGACACAAGCTGCTCTGTGGGAGAAGGATAAGCAATCTCCTCTAGTGCAGGTAACTGTTTCTGAAAACCCACTGGAGGATCAGTTATTTATTGCTTCTGACTCTACAGTAAACAACAACAACAATCCTTCTGAAAGGGTAGAGGGTCATTATCAGCCCCTCACATTATAACAGTATGTAAGGTAAATTTAGTGAAGGGAGTAAGAAAGCAAATCAAAATGGACAGTAATACTGACCTATCCCTAATACTGGACTGTTGGCAGGACAGCCCTCACCAGCATGCTCTGAAGCAGAGCGTAAGACACCATCAGTGTATTACAGTGGAGGAAAAAGAAATTAAGTATATCAAGAGATGGGAGAAGGGTGCAGAAGGAAGGCAGGCGTGTGTTTGAAAGAGGCAGGCATGTGTTTGAAAGAATTTGTGTTCTAAAATTTTCCTACAAGCTAGTGGAAAGTTCTGGTCAAGTGCATGACATGACATTTTACCTATAGCTGTTATTGTTGGGTGTTACTGTCAATTTTGATTCATAGTGATCTCTAATGATAGAATGGACCTCTTCCATGGGATTACATAGGCTGTAATCTTTACAGAAGGTCATTTCCACATCATTCTACCATGGAACTACCAGATGGGTCAACCTGGACAGTCACCATTCCAGTTAGCCGTAAAAAGTTTAACCACTCTGCCACCAAACCAGCCAAACTCACTGCTGTCAAGTTGATCCTGATGCATAACAACCCATTGGACAGAGAAGAATTTATTTAGCTTCGGATTTTTCAAAGCTATAAATTTTTATAGAAGCAGGCTTTCTCATCCTTCTGTGGATTTGAACCATAGACCTTTTGGTTAGCAGCTCAACATTTAGCCTACCATACCACCAGCACTCCTTTATACACATGCTTCTTCATCTCAAACATATAATTTTTTATTTTTGGCCTATGATCCATGTGTTACTTTGGGAGAGATTATTTCAAAAAGTATACGAATATTCATTTATGTTCAAACCTAAAACTTGAAGACTTTCGGCATTCATATAGTAAGAACTTGACAGTTGAGAAATGAAAGATGTTTTAAGGAAAATAGAGGTGGGAGCCAGGTCACAAGTGAAATTACAAATGCCTTCACATGCATTTTTCTTTCTTCTAAAATGAAACAATATGACCATTCAACTAAACAATATCATTACATTTTAAAATAGGAATGATGTGGACTACACAAAAAAAGAAAGAGACAAAAATGTCCCTTTGTCATTTCTGTACAGCCTGAAATGACCAAGATTTCCTTCTGCAGCACTTTAAATTATTTTTGCAATTAATTCTTTTTGAGCACAATATCCTCTTTTTGCTGCTCCTGTATCTCTACTCAAATTCCAGTGCTTTTCTGTTTTGATGATTTAAAAGAGTTGACCCTGCATGTCACTTGTTTTTAGCAAGGTCGTCTCAGAATACAACACAGCCCAACGCCACTTTCACAGCAGCTCCAAGATCATTGCTTTGCATCCTGGATGTCCGCTCCCTTTTATCAGCATTCGTATCCCTTCTAAAGGCTTTTTTGCATTTATTCTGCCAGACACTTCCTTTTTCTTTTCCAAATCTCATTTTGCAATTACCACGGATGTGTATTAAAAGTGAAAATCTTGCAGCTGCCAAGAAGACATTTAGAAATAAAGTCACATGCATGAAAATGTCAGGGAAAGGAAACCTGAAATTGGACAAAATGTTACAAAAGTTTATGTTCTTGTTAAGTGCCTTCGAGTTGCAGGCGACTCATAGCAACCCTATGAACGAAAGTCTTGGACACCTCCTGTATAATTTTCATCCTTTCTCCAGGTTCATAGGGTTTCCAGAGGCAAGCTATTGTGCAAGTGGATGGCACTCCTGCTTCCAAGCTTGTTTTAATGTAAATAGTCACCAACACTAATGGTTAAATTTCGATGAAAATTTGACGTACATATCAGTAACTAGTAATCTTATCATAGCAATAAATACTGTATTCATTCTATCCACAAACACACAGAGTGTGTGTGACTGTGTGTGTGTGTGTGTGAGAGAGAGAGAGACAAACAGACCGACAGACAGACAGACACACTACTCAGCAGTATAAGAAATGCTGATGAAAAAGGTCCTGCTTGGAAAGCTTTCTCTGTCTTAAATCTAAAGATAGGCGTCAGAAGAAAATCTCAAATATATTTTCCTGGGGGAGCTCTGGTGGCCTAGTGGCAAGAAGCTGCACTGCAATCCCAAAGACGCACGGTTCGAATCCACCAGATGCTCTGCCGGGGAAGGAGGGACAATCCCCTCCTGTATCAGTTAGATCTGATTTGACAGTACATGCAAATAATAAAATATATATATTCCTAGAGAATCTTAAAGATTCAGCACTGTGAACACACACAAAAATATTTTTTTAAATGGCAAAATGTGGATGAAAGGGGCACCAATAATTAACATTTAACATTTCGGAGTATTAATTATTTACTTAAAATTGTACGTGGGCTGTGTACATCTGAGAGCAAACTCAACATTCATTGAAGCAGTACTCAAGAAATCAAATGGCATATTACATTAGGTAAACCTGCTTCCAAGGGCCCCTTTTAAGTGCTAAAGAGAAAGATTGTTATTTTGAGGATCAAGGTACAGCTGAGCAAAGTCATGACATTTTTAATCACCTCTTGTGCATGTGAAAACTGAACAATGACAAAAGAAGATGAAAGAAAAAACCGTGCTTTTGAATTACAGTGTTGAGAAAGCGTACTGAATATATCATGAACTGTCAAAAGAACAAACAAGTCTGTCTCAGACAAAGTGCAGCCAGAACACTTGTTGGAAGACGGGTTGTTGAGATTTGCTTCACAGACCTTGGAAGGGCCAGTCTTGAAAAGAAATCTCACGGTTGGAGTGTCAATTAGAGGTTCGGGAAAAAAGAGAGGAAGACCCTTAAGGAGATGGGACGGCACAGTGGTGAAAAAGTGGCCTCCAGGAGAGTCGAGAATGTAAGGTTGGCACAAGATCAGACAGCGTTCAATTCTGTTCTACACGGGGACACTGTGATTCAGAGTCGGCCAGGGCAGCTAAAAGGAACCATTAGATTATAAACTACACATAAACCCCTGAGCCTTTACGAAGCAAGATGTTCTCCAGGGACTGGACCCTACTGACAAACATACTCAGAGCATCTCTGTTGCAACCTCACCATCTTCAATTCCAAGGCGCATTCTGACTGCTCTTCTTTCAAGTGCTGTTTTTCTGGAAGTAGAGGGTATATTCAATGTGCTTCACCAACATCATTATTCACAGACACAACATCTCTCAGCTTCCCTACTCATTGTCCAATTTCACACGCACCTGAGGTGATAGAAAATAGCATTAGGCCTCAAATGTTTTTGCTCTTCAACACTTTCCAGAAACCACCCTTTCATGTCTTTGTCACAGCTCTGGCAGCCTAGTGGTAAGAAGCTGTGCTGCAATTCCAAAGGCATGAGGTTCAAATCCACTAGCTGCTCCATAGAAGAAGGATGAGCAACCTTCTCTCAGGCAATTTACTGCCTCTCAAAACCTGCTGGAGGGTCAGCTCTGAGTCAGTTTGGACTCAACAGCACACAACAAAAGCAACATTTCAACAGGGACTGCATGTGGATCTAAATAAGCAGAAATCCTCAAAATGTTAATAGTTTCTCCTTATAATCATGTTTCTTAGTGGTTGAACTGTGGGTATTTTATTCAGCTACGTTGAAATGCAATCCTAACTGACAACAGCAGACTTTGATCTTAATTAGTAAGTGCTTCAAGTCCTCTGCACTTCAAGCAAGCAATGCTGTGTCCTCTGCATATCACAGGTGGTTGCTGAGTCTTCCTCCAATTCTGATGTCGCTTTCTTCTTCATATATTCCAGTCTTTCTTATTATTTGCTTGGTATACAGGCTGACTAAGTAAACCCTGCTGTACACCTTTCCTGATTATAAACCATGCAGTATCCACTTGTTCTATTTGAACCATTATAATTTGGTCTATCTGCAAGTTCGTCATAATCACACTTAGCATTTTGAAAATCATCCTTTGCAAGGTTACCATAATTGGTCGTGCTATTCACAGTCAAATTCCTTTGCGGGCTCAATAAAGCAGAGCCATCTTTCTGGCATTCTCTGCATCCTAGCTGGTATCCACACTGATGGCTCTCTCTCTCTCTTTTTTTTAATTGGCTTCTGAAAACCACTCTAATATCTGGCAGTTTGCTATCAGTGTATTATTGCTCCAGACATTTTCAAAGACTCTTCAGCAAGATTTCTTTTGTTATTTTTAGAATACTGTTTCATAATTTCAATATTGTGTTGGTTCATTTTTCTTTGGGATGTCACCAAATCAGGATATCTTCAAGTCAGGGCCAGACAGCTGCTTCCCAGTGTCTCTTGATTCAGTCAGTCAGTCCTTTGTGAATGTCAGTATATTAATGTACCTCGATTTCACTTGCCAACTGGGACCTGGATTCATCACTATTGTCTTGTAAGAAGAGCAATTGTAAACACTACATCAGAGTTCAGTTAAATGAACAAATTGGCATTCTCAGTACCAGATGTGTTGAGAATATCCTGAAGCATCAAGTCACTAATTATTCCTCTCCGCTTAGAATATTAGCTTCAGATACTCTGAATGCAACGAGAAAACACTATGTTTCTCGGTACTTCAAACATTCTTTTCTTCCTAAACAATGGCAACATTTTAAGCTCCTAAATAGAGACAGAGCATGGCATTGCTCGGTGTCACTGTACAAAGTTAATCTTTTTAAATTGCAGTCTTTCTTTACTGAGCACATACTACAGGCCAAATGCTGTTGAGATACAGACACTTTTTATCTATTATGTACAATTCTCTCACCAGCCCTCCAGGTAAATGATGCCATCTCTACTTTAGAGAGTAGATCCATGAAGCTCAGAGAAATGAAATCATTTCTCCATGGTTGAACAGCTAGTACACAGCAAAACAAGTCACTCTGGTTTGAATGCACTATTTCCACACTGGCAGGTGGAAAGTTACAAAGAGTAACCTGGGAAATCAAAGCCTTGCATGTGTAACCAGCTCTTGTTTGTATAAGCAAGGAGGCAAATTCAGATTGACATAAATAAGATGCATGTCTGTGTCGAATCCCTCTTGAAATCCAGTGCAGGATGAATCTGCAGTTCCAAGAGGAATTAATAGGAATAAATGACTAGCAAAATCAGAGACCACCTCAATAAACTAATTCAAAATGGAAAAGAAAATGGTTTTTACTCAATGTAGAGTTTTCTTAAATTCATTAACATTATTCTTTTTGTTGATTTCTTTAAAACTCCACAAGGAATGTGGAATGATTTCAATACTTAAAAAAAAAAGATAAAGATGTTTTTAAATTACTACTTATTTACACTGTGAACTAATTCTAACTTCCTAAGGTTTGGTTTTGTTAATTTTTTGATGTGGTTTAATTTTTTTAATCCCTTTACAAATGATTTGAGTTTTACTTGAGTCAAAGTAAAATTCACCATAACTATAACCTATTTCTTTCATATTTCATACATTTGAATTATCTTATTGGGTTAAAAATTTAGGAAGATGAAGGCAGGTCACATAAGTCAACTATAAACCATAAACTCTCCTTCAAATCCATTTAGAAGGTTTTGGACTTTTGTTTTGTCTTAGAGAATTTTATTTTAAATTTACTTTAACACTACAGTTCCCCCCTCCTAATACGAGGAGAAAACATAGCTGTAATCCAGATAAGGAGGAAAACGTTTGCCCATATGGAAATAGTGAGAGGGCAGGGATAAGCTTATTAAGATTGTTAATAATGTACATCTATCAGTAATTAGGAAGAAAGTCTTTATCAAATAAATTTACTCTCTTGGGTCTACTTTTTTCTTTCAAAATAATTTTATTATATAAGTCAGGTTTGTGATATATTAAGAGAAAACCTAAGGCATAAATTATATACAGTAATGTCTTATCTTTATTGATTGATATTCATAGATTTTATTTTGAGTTTATGTTAGTGTTGCAATGTGCCATCAAGTCACCTGCGACTCATAGGGACCCTATGCACAACAGCCCTAAAGTTTGCTCTATAACGTACCAATCTCACTATCTCTGACACACCTACCCTGATTACCATAGTCACTGAATCAATCCACCTCATAGAGGGTCTTCCTTTCCTGCTCTGTCCCTCCATCCTTTCAAGAATGACGTCCCTCTCCAAGGACTGGTCCCTCCTTGTAACATGTCAAAAATGTCAGACAAAGCTTCAGAATCCTTGCTTCCAAGGAGCAGCTTGGTTTAACCCTCTGTAGAATGAACTTTTTCATTTTCTTAGCAGTCCATGGTATAGTAAATATTTTTCTCTAACACCACAGATCAAAGGTATCAATTCTCCTTCTGTCATCCATAGTCATTGTCCAGGCCTCTGATGCACAGCAAGTGATGGCAAAGACCATGGCCAGTATCAGGCACACCTCAGTCTCCAGGGTGGCATCATTGCTCTTCAGTACTTTGGAGGGGTTCCTAACAGCAGACTTTCCCATCATAGTATGTCTTTTATTTCCTAGCTGCTGGCACAAGAGTGTGGCTTCTGGAGACAAGCAAACTGAAGCTGTTAAAAATCTCAATCTCTTCACCATCTATTATGGTGCTGTCAATTGGCCCAGTGGTGAGAATTTTTGTTTCTTGATATTGAGCCTCAACCTACATTTTGAGATTATAGTTCTCTAAATTTTTACATGCAACAAGAAAAATTGTTGTATTTAAACAAATTAACTAGACCAGCCTTAAGTAGGGGCCTTGGTGATTCAGGATAGAGTTCTCATCTTCCACCTTCCATTGAGTTTACAAGGCTTTATATTAAATGAGTGGAAATTGGTGATCCTTCTCCTGCAGAACAGCTGGTGCATTCAATTCTCCAGGGAGGGGTAGCCTTGGGGTTACCAGTGCAACTTTCAATATACAGCATCATCAGAGTGAGAGCTCCCTCACACACGGCTACTAGTTACTGCATTGAATAGAGCAGGCCTAGAAATATAACTGTAGTTCATTAGGGCACTCTAGTAGCAGGAAGCTATGCTGCAATCCTGAAGGCAAGGGGTTAAAATCCACCAGTTGCTCCATGGGAGAAAGATAGGCAATCTCCTACAGAAGAATTAACGGCCTCTGAAAACCTGCTGGATGGTCATCTATGCATCAGTTCTAACTCATAGTTGAGTCAATATGGGACAGTACACAACAACAACAACAACAATAATAACAAAAATTAACACTGCTTATTCCGTAAGGGAGAAAAATATATATGCATTTATTCCCTGTTAACCTCCAAATTAGAAGGACAAATACAAATGTCTTAATAATATAGCTTAATGTACATAGTTCTGCCTTCACAGGTTCATTCATTTCTTCTTTCACTGAATACTTCTTGAAGATCGTGTAAATTGATACCTGGGTTGTTGTATTTGCTATGTGCTGTTGGGTACAACTCACAGTGACCTGATCTGAGCCCTGCCCTATCCTGTGCCGTCCTCATCATCTCTCACACACTCAAGCCCATTGCTACAGTCACTGTGTCATTCTCCCTGGCTGAGAGTCTTCCTCTCTTTCACCAACTCCTTACTTTGATAATTTCAAATTGTATTGAGCGGGTGTTTTATTGGGTACTTTATTCAAAAGTCAAAGCCATGTGACTTACTATTGCCGTTGCTTTGTACCATCAAGTATGAACCAACCAACAGATGACCCTCCAGTGAGTTTTCAGAGGCAGTAAATGACAAGGAAGGAGACTGTTCATCCTTCTCCTGCAGAGCAGTTTATGGATTCAAACCACATGCCTTTGGGATTGCAGTGCAGCTTCCTACCACTAGGCTATCAGAGCCTCAATGATCTTCAGATGTTGCCATCTTCAGGACCTTCTCTGGGACTATTTCACTTTTCATTCAAGATTCTCTTCCCTGGAGATCTTTACCATCGCTGTGGCTCCCATCTGAATGTCAATCCATTCCAATTGTGTATATTTATTTAACCCTCTATTCAGAAATCCTGTGTCCAATACTCAACACATCCACTTATTAGATATGCCATAGACCTTTAGAAATTAGTCTTTCATAACTGGAACTCATGTCATGTACAATTCTTCCATTATTTTCTGACTTACTAGAAGAGTAACAATTTTCCCAGCTATTCAAGTAAAACATCTGAGATTCCTTCTTGAGCATTCCTCTATATTACTATATATATTCAAGTATCTACTTTCATTGATTCTTATCTCTCAGATTTCACCAACTCCATCTGTCTTAATCTTCTACGGCTGCATTACCAAAATACCACAAATGGGTGCCTTTATAGAAATGAATTTTCTCACAGCTCTGGACGTTATCAATTCAAATCCACTGTGTTTGCAAAGCTGTGTTCTGTTGGCAGTCTTGAGCTTATAGAAGAATCCTCACACCTTGTCTTGTCCTGGTATGTGTAACTCTTTTTATAAAGCAACACCTAGAGAGGATTAAGATTAGGACCTAACCCATCTCAGAAAGTCTTTAACTTAACTGAAATCAAAAGGAAATACCCTATGTGTAAACAAGGCAACTTTTCAAGAGACAGGGTTTAGGAATGATATATAGCCTTTTAAGGTCTACAGTTCAAGCTATTGTTGTTGTTGTTAGGGGTCAGTGAGTGGAATACAACTCATAGTGACAGCATTTTAATCAAAGGCATTATCATGCCTCTTAAAATACTGGAAAAATTTTCTAACTTTGTTCTTCCTACTCTTTTAACCCACTATCCATGTGGCAACCAAAGTGGTCTTTTAAAAATATCTCTAAGATCGGAAGAGTCGCCAAGCCCCCTGGGGAGTGCCATCAGGTTGCTGGGAAGAGCTGCCTGGTGTGTATGAGGAATTTCATCTAAGCCTCTTTCTTCCTCCTCCTCAAGTACATCTTTAAGTACAGTAACACCTCCAAAGCCCTTCTCTTTGCAACTCACAAGTTTGTTCTCTCCAGGTTTGCTCCCTTTCCTATAAGTAACCTGAACAGTGACTTATTCCAGAACTTGAACCCTGAGCCCCAGTTCCAGAGACAAAAGGGAAATATAACTGCCAGCTAAGGAAGGAAACGTGGGTGGAGCCTCAAGATTCAGACAACCGCCCTCACTGAACTCACCCAGGCAAACACTTTGCAATCCAGAGGGCAGAAAACAGCAGGATAACGTCTTCTAACTGAACAAAAAGGCATGCAACTTCCAATCAAGACCACCAGTAAAGTGTTAAAGTGGGATCCCATTCCTCTTCATCTCAATGCCCCTGTGCAGCATGAAGTAGCCAGAGAATCTGTGCCCCTATTCCCAAGTGGGAAACCCACAAATGAAAAAGACAATTACTTTGTAAACACACACACTCCACAAGAAATTAATCGCCACTGGACTATGTCTACCATTACCCCGCCTTTTCCGGTCCCCGCCAGATCTTTTTCATTTTCTTCACCCACTTCCTCCACCCACCAAATTGTACCACCCTGTGGTTTCTTCTCTACCCATCCTCACTCTTCTGCTCCCAACACTCACACTCTTGGATCCACATACATGTTTTTTACAATTACCCAACCACAAAAAACCCCCAAACACCCATCTATAAGATCATGGATAGTAGACATCTTTCACTATGCTCTACAGAAAATGAGAAGGGGGGAAACTCAAACAAAAACTCATTGCTGTTGAGTCAGAACAAACTCATATCTGATCTTCTAGGAAGTTTTCCGAGGCTATCAAACGCATGAGAGGGGACTGACCATCTTTCTTCTTCAGAGTTGTTGGTGGATTCAAAGGCAATGTACCCTTAGGATAGCAGGGTACCTCCCACGAACTAAGCCACCAGAGCTCCAACAATTCAAACATGTCAGTGGTTTACAAACAACATAGGCGTCATTCTCACTCATCCTGTATCAGCTACAAATCACCTATTGCTTTGCAGACCTGTACCTGTAGTCTAATTTTATTCTAGAACTCTTCACAGAGGAAAGAAAGAACAATGATTCCTCTTTAGTTACAAAAGACAGCCTAGTCTTTTTTTATTTTTTTCCACAAAATTCTAATGCAAATTCAAACAAATTCTTTCCATTTTTCTTACCCCACTCACCCATCAAATTGTACAACCCAATGATTAATCCCCTTTTCCCCTGTACATCCACGGCCTTCTGCTTCCAGCCTCTCCCACCTCTCCTGGATCTTTATACTCTTCCTTATACTCAATCACGGTCTTAATCAATATTTATCCTTGTGGTACTGAGGTAGTTCACTCAGCATAATGTTCTCCAGTCCCTTCCAAGTTAGGTAATGATTTACAAAGTTATTGCTCCTGTGTGCTGCATAGTATTCCATTGTGTGAATGTCCCATAATTTCTCAATCCATCTGTTTGTGGCTGGACATGTGGGCTGTTTCCATGTCCTTGAGATGGTGAATAATGCTGCCATGGGGTTTTCCGGAGTCCAACTCTGTATTAATTGAATAGGGTAGTAGATAACTCTCCTTGAGAAGAACTACACGTTTCATGGCAAATGGCAAGTGTGTACAAGGGCCCGACAACTGAATGGCATACATAGCAAAATCTATCACAGGGTTATAATAAAATTACATTCTCACTTTCTGTATAACCCTAACTCGAACCCAGAGCTCCGTGGTCGGAAAAATCCTGGTAGGAAAATCTTTGTCATTCTTTTCCTTGACCATCCACAGGGTTAAAAATGCATCCATTTCTCATGAGAAGGTCCTACAGATTTTCAAACTTTTCCCTTTTCTCAACATATTTCCTTATATATTCCTTGAGCTTAACAAACAGAAGTGGAAGAATCATGTCCTCAGTTTATTTTCCTGAGCCATTTAATAAAACTGAGGCATTTATTATATAGAAACCCAGCTTGGAGGAAAGGTTGCAGATCTGAACTCATTATAAGTAGCCTTCAAAGAGTTACTCCTTGTTAGCGAATCCTCTTTTTTTTTTTTTAGCAAATCCTCTTTTTTAACCTCAAAAAAGATAAGTCTCTTCATCCCCTTTTCAACCATTTGCTCCAAGCCTTGAGATAGAAGGACCGACCAGTCTCCCCTATCCACTCAAGACTAGAAAACCTGACCCCTCACTCTGTAAAAATCCCTTCCTTAACCCCCCAATTACTGCTAGCCTAAGATATGTAGAACAAAGCCTTAATAGTCTAGTGTCCCCACCATCCTCAGCTATGCGTTTAAGGTCAAAGAAAAAATATACCCACCCCAGCCCCAAGTCACATCAGAATTGTACTCCCTTAGGGAAATAACAGATGAGGAAGGACAAAATATCAGGGTATATATCCCTTTCTCTCTCTTAGACCTCACTCAATGTAAAGAAAAGCTATGTACGGAATGTTGTAATAGATCTAGCCAAGTTCATGCATGCGTTTCTAATAGTAAACTTAAGTTTTTACCTGGAAAAAAAAATGAGGCATTTACTGGAAAGGATCTTTAGCAACTAAGGAGTTTTAACAAAGAACAAGTCACCTGTCTTTCAAAGTACTTGTTCTCTTGAGATAGAATGAGCACTTTCACTTTACAAATGGCCCAAAAGAAGGCAGGAAGAGGAAACTGAAAAACAAAGCCTGCGTATTTTTATCTTACTTCTTAGTAAGTCCTACCCTGACATGCCCAGAAGACACATTTTTATTTCAGCCTTAAAGTCCACTTACTCATCCTTGTGGTGATCTTACACCAACCTCAGGTCACTTGCGTGTCTGTCTGTCTTCCCTGCAGAGCTTTAAGTCTATCTTTGTCACAGAGCCTTATGGAAGGTCAGAGCTTTGAGAGATCACTCCCGGGGATTTGAAGGTTCTCTTTGTACTAGTAGTTATTTTGAAATTTGGACATTCTCCATTTTTAAGTTACGTTGAGTGACTTTTCTGGAGTTTTCCCACCCTTACTGGTTTGTGGTATTTTTTTTTCCTTCTTATCTCTGTATAAGAGAGAGAACTGGCCACCTGCCAGTTTTCTATCACATACCCATTACATTTAAATATGCGTATATCTGCTGTGTTGTGTTTGGGGTTTTGTTTTCTTTTTGTTTTTTATTTTCTTCATAGATCATGATTTTGTCTGTTGGGGTCAGTGGCGAGATATTTTTTGGTTTTGTTTTTGATGTGTTTGGCTGTTGAATTTTATATTGGTTTGCATACAAAATTCACATACATTGTGTTTCACTCATATACATTGTGTTCTACGCATATCTTCATTCACATTGTTGTTCCATAAGGTCATTCTCATACACTGTGTTTCATAAAATGAATCAACACCGATTTATGCCTACTATTACCCCAGCTTTTCAGGTTCCCACTGGACCTTTCCTGCTTCCTCACTCCCTCCCTCCACCCACCAAACTCTGTAGGTGTTATTTTATCATATTCAAAAACCTAGATCTAAGACGTGCTGTATGCAGTAGACTCCTGGCTTGTTCAAAAGGGCTTTTCTAGTCTTTGGCTCTGGCTTTCTCTGTATGGCTGGGTGGGACTGTGTGAATGGTGTTCATGAGGTAAATAATACCTTTTTTGTGAGAATACACAAACAATGTGTGTAGATTAATAATGACGGGTTGGGTCAGTCTTGTCTCTCTGCCTGACTTGAGTTTAACAGGTTGAGAGGCAGAAGATGGGCGTCTCTGAACTGTTGAGAAAGAAGCAGCAGAGGGTGTGGTACATGTCCACTTAGACAAGGGTTTGCTGCAAGAGACAGACCAAGACAAGAGCATCAGCAGGCGTGCTGGTGGGGGATGAGAAACTGACAGGAGACAGAGCTGAACAGAAGCTGCTGGCCCACAGAGCTAGAGACAGTGGCCTTTGTCCAAGCATACAGGAGGACTTGGGGCACAGGGCATGTGAGGTGAGACTGTATGATTCAGAGATATGTGCAAAGCTGGCCTCATGCCCTGAGGCTGGAAGCCAAAAAGGCTCCAAGCATATCTGAGCACCTTCCTGCCTGAAGAACTGTACACTGTTTCCTCCCTGAATTATGAACTCTTAAAGACAATGACACAACCTTGCTTGCTGAAGTGAGGAGGATTTTAAGAACTTGCTACAGAAGATCGAGGACTACAGCCTCCAGTATGAATTATATTTCACCACTAAGAAAGCAGATATCCTTACCACTGGAGCAATAGGCAACATCATGATAGTTGGGAAGAGATCAAAAAGGTAGACAATTTTGTCTTACATGGATCCACAATCAGCCTCCCTGGTACCAGCAGTCAGGAAATCAAAAGACATGTTTCACTGGGAAACTCTGCTGTCAAGGACTGCTCTCAGGAGCTGCAGAGCAGTGCTGTCACTTTAAAAACTAAGGTTTACCGGATCCAAAAATTGAGTATTTCTCAATTATTTTCTATGTATCTGAAACTTGGGCAGTGAGGAAGGATGCCTTTGAGTTCTGGTGTTTGAGAAGAGGGCTGAGTGAGAAGAAGTCTGCCAAAATAATAAGCTAATAAATCTCGGAAAAGGTACAGCTAAGTCTATGGTAAGAGTTCTGCTTCAAATATATAAAACATAGTCTCTCCCATCAAATGACTTACTGTTTGTAGGAAAAAACATGCAATTACTCCAAAGGATGTCAAAGTAGAAAAGGACCATAATGGGGTTTGGAGGTGCCTCAGGTTCTGGCTTTAACTGAACATTGACAATTTCCCAGAGAAGCTGGTACTTCTGCTGAAACATAAATAAATTACTGATGGGACTCAGCGGAGCAGAGGGTCAGACCAAGATCTCTCGGAAAGAACATTCTAACTATTGATGGCTCAACTCACTGACATCCAATCGGAACCAGCTCACCACTGACCCTCCGGTTTTCAGAAGTCATAACCTGCATGGGAAGAGATTACTCATCCTTTTCCTGTGGAACAGTTCAGGATCTGTGCCACCTACCTTTGGGGTGACAGCACAGCTCCTCACCCAACAGGCCATCAAAGCAATGGCCTAAACTTTGCTGTCTCCGTGCACTCACATAAGACACTGATCCCCGGCAAAATTTTTCCAGGTCTGCATGTTCCCAGGCATATTCCCAGGTTCAAAGGCACATGGAATCCATCTGCTCAGAGATTCTGGAAAAATTTTCTTTGTTGCTTTCAAATCCTTTGGTCTCTCTTTCCCTTTATGTCTCCTTTTTCTACTTCCCTTTCCTCTGTCTTTCTCCTCCTTCTCTTTCTTTTTTTATCTGTCTCTTCTCACTCCTTATATACATACACTCTCTCCCTCTCCCTCTCCTCTCTCCTCTCTCCCTGTGTTCCTCTATCGTCTCCTTCCTCTTTCTCCTCTCTCCTGTCTCATCTCTCTCCTTTCTCTTCTCTCCGTGTGTTCCTCTGTCCTCTCTCTTTCCTCTCTCTCCTCTTTCTCCTCTCTCCTGTCTCCTCTCTCTCCCTGTTTTTCTCTGTCCTCTCTCTTCTCTCTCCTCTTTCTCCTCTCTCCTGTCTCCTCTCTCTTTCCTCTCTCCTCTGTCCCTCTCTCTCACACTCACACTCACACCCCTACCCCAGACATTCACCACATAGTGAATTCAAGAGTTCAGTGCTGACTAGTCTTGGAAAAACTCCAAGAAGTGATTCTTCCCTCCAGTACTTGGGCTTCCTTACAGCATCAAACGTGGCTGGTAAAAGACTCTTCAGCTTTCTAGTAAGAGGTGCCTACTTTCAGACAATATTGAGCCTAATGCAAACAGAACTATCAACATTATTAGTTGTCTTCTCTACAATGCCTCACTCTCCCCTCAAGTAAGAAAAGTGCAAGCTGCATGAAGGTGGTGACTTTTATTTTTATACTTTTCACCAAAATATCTGGAATGATGCCTGGTACATAACAGACACTCATACACTATTACTGATCTGAATGGGCGATTGATGGAATCACCTCTCCAGTTTCCTAGCCAGATCAAGATATGGTTGACTCTGGTTAGAGTTCAGAATGTAACCTTTATCACATTAAGGTTCAAGAAACCCTTAAGAGACAAGTTGTGGCCAATTACAAGCCCTGAATTGGAGGAGAGACAGTTACTGTTAATACAGAATGTCACTGCTATCAACACCTGAGAGATAATTAGGGGAGAGAAAAGATGTATTTTAAAAAAATGTAGGGCTGTTGACACATTTTAATTCTAAAAGTAAAATTGCTATTCATGACCAATCTTCAATAATTTTTAAATGGTGCCATCTTTGAATACATAATTGAACATTTTCTTCTCTGGAGAATTCGTTAGTCTAGATAAATTGTCTGAAGTAACCAGTGAAGGGTTGTGAATTTAGTTGAGCCAGTCGACTTGGTAAATGATTATGGGAGATGAATCCATCAACGTAGGATTATGGGAGGTGAATCCACCAAAGCAGGAATTAGAGTCAGAGGAATTCAAGAAAGCCTCAAGGAACCAATAAAGTGCTTTCAACTGATACTAAAGCGGTGATGCTCTGCAAAGAATCACCCGGAGGGTTACTATGTCCTAAAACAAGGGCATGTGCCATAGAGAACATCACGTAATGAATGGAGATGACAGAGGAAGACTCAAACAGTGGGGGGAGAAGAGAGAAATTCTCATAGCATTTCTATCTAGAGTCTGGAGATAGACCTTTCTCTCAGATAATCTCTGATTTTATCATTAAAGATTTCCACTAAATGGGAGAGTTCCCGTCACATTGTGTACAACAGTCCATTTAACTCGCAGCCAATGGATTTAAATTCTGATCACATATAAAAAAAGATTTTACAGTAATAGCTAGGCTAGTGTCTAGTCAAACAGCTGGACACAGTAATCGAGCCAGGATGACACATAACAGGTATAAACATATAATGTCACCTGAAAGCCTGGCAAATGCTTTATTTCCATTTTTTTATATACCCTCCTGATATTTGCATCTCTCCGTTATATTCTTTCTGGAAGTCCCTGTCACCCACCTCTCTCTTGAACCTCAATTTTATGCTACAGAAATCAAAGGAACAAAATCTAACAAGTAGCATAAACGAACCACCAAAAAAGCACAGGTTCAAGCTCATCCCCAAAGAGCTGCTGTTCACAAGGAGATACCTGATACCAGTGAGTCCCAGCATCCCAAATAAATTTATCCTAATTGCACTTAGTTGCAGCCAGACGGGAAAGAGTAACAGTGTGGGCCACATGTTGTACTAAATTCTTTATTTCCACTTCATCATTTAATTCTCAAAAGAACCAGTGTCTCCAGATTGAGAAGAAAATGATAATTGGAACAGAAAATGTAAGACGCTTGTCCAGATAATACAAGTAATAAGTATTGGCACCTGGCTTAAAACTCCAACTAATTTCCTTTTCTGAAACACTAACTACTCTGTAATACTTCCCCTACTAGGCTGAAGATAATATCACATTTCCAATTACCACTTGCATCACATGTTTTAAGAATTTAGAACCAATCTAATTTTATAAACAATTTTTTTTATGAGAGGGTCCACGGAGCATTGGTGGTTCCTAGGAGTATAACTAGCAGTCCACGGGAAAGGTATTTCCAAGACAAAAGCAATGAAGCAATTGTGATTCTATTCGCTTAACACACTTCACCGTGTCGATGAAAGTTCACCATAAAACGTGTGAGATTTCTCCCACAGTGTCTAATTCCCCTGCCCTAGACGCTCAACTCATCTTAATGAATCCTTTATCAATAAAATGTAACAGAAGAGAATTTACAGGGCTTACGAGATTAGGCAATCAGTGTGGTATCGGAGTTAGAGCCATCGAGTACAGTAACTCACGGTGTCACATCTCTTCCCTGTGCGGCCCATGTCGAATTCTTAATAACACTGGTCATCAATCTAGATCACAGTAAAATACATGATAACTATAATTTTAAATTGGTTAAATTTAGCAATTCTTAGGGGATATAAACATTAACAACAAGTGTCTTGTAAAATATATATTGAATTTCACATTATTAGTTATAGCATTAAATGAAGAAGAACCATTTTTTCAATTTTTCTTTTCTCTTCTGATTACTACTTTATGATAATAATAATAAAAAAGAATGAACATGGATTCCCAAACACCAACTATCTTAACATTGTAGCTAAGATACCAGAAAATGTGACAAAGTCATTTACTATAAAAACACCAACAGCAACAAAAAACAATACCAAGTTCTTACAGCACAAGCTCACAGCTCCCAACAAATTGTGGCTAACACTGAGAACAATGAGAAGCCCAGAACACTTGACTGTGCTCATGTGAAACCAATATCTTGACGAAGAAGATGTTGTCTAAACAGAGCAAGTGAACACTGCATGGTTCAAAATCAAGAAAGGAGTGCATCACAGATACATCTTTTTCAAAAACATTTTCAATCTATATGCTGATGCTGAACTTTATGAAGAAGAATGTAACATCAGGATTGGAAAAAGACTCATCAATAACCTGCATTATGAAGTTAACACACCTTGCTTACTGAAACCGAGGCGGACTTGAAGTCTTAACTACAGCTCAAGGATTGCAGCCTTCCCTAGGGATTGTGTCAGCATCAAGTACACAAAGATTCTTATGATCAGCCAATAGGCAGCATCGTGATGTTGTTGTTGTTATGTGCCATTGAGTCGCTTGTGACTCATAGTGACCCTATGTACAACACCCCTAAACCCTGCTCTATCCTGTGCCAATCTCATTGCCTCCGACACACCCATCCCAATTACCCCAGTCACTGAATCAATCCACCTCATAGAGGGTCTTCCCCTCCAGCGCTGTCCCTCCACCCTACCAAGCATGATGTCCCTCTCCAAGGACCTGACTCTCCTTACAACATGTGCAAAGTATGTCAGACAAAGCCCCAGAATCCTTGCCTCCAAGGAGCAGCCTGGTTTAACCCTCTTCAGGATGAATCTGTTTTCTTGGCAGTCCAGGGTACATTCAATACTATTCTTCAGCACCACAGCTCAAAGGCGTCAATTCTCCTTCTATCCTCCCTAGTCATTGTCCAACTCTCTGATGCATAGCAAGTGATTGAAAAGACCATGGCTTGTATCAGATGCATCTTAGTCTCCAGAGTGACACCATTGCTCTTCAGTACCCTGGAGAGGTCCCTAACAGCAGACTTTCCCACCGCAATATGTTTTTTGGTTTCCTGGCTACTGGTGCCAAGAACGTTGACCATGGAGCCAAGCAGACTAAAGTTGTTAACAATCTCAGTCTCCTCACCATTCATCCTGATGCTGCCAATTGGTTCAGTGGTGAGAATCTTTGTCTTCTTGACATTGAGCCTCAATCCATACTGAAGGCGGTAGTCCTTGACCCTCTGCAGCAAGTGTTTCAGCATCGTGATAGATGGGAGAAAAGATCGAGATTGTTAATAACATAATCTTTCTTATATCCACAATCAGCACCCGGGCACTAGCAGTCAGTAAGGAAATTAAAAGACAAACTGCACTGGGAGAATCTGCTGTCAGGAATTCCAGAGTTCTAAAGAGCAGTGATTTCCACCTAGAGATTAAGGTGCTCCTGATCCAGGCCATGGTCTTCTCACTTGCTTACTATGCATCTGCGAGCTGGATGATGATTAAAAATGACATAGGAGGAATCAATGCCCTAAATCATAGAGCTGGAGAAGAATATTGCAGTGGTCTACCCAGAGAATAAACAGGTTTGTCCTGTTGCTTCTTGGAGGTAGGGATTTTGAAACTTCATCTCACATATTTTAGGCATGTTGTTAGGAAAGATTAGTCCTTGGAGAAGGACATCATGTTTGGAAGGGTGGAAAGGTCAATGCAAGAAAGACCCAGAGAAGACGACCCTGGATGAAATGTATGGATACAGGGTGTGTCAGAGACAATGAGGTTGTATGAGAATAGGTCATGATTCAGAGCTTTTGTCCACAGGGTCTCTAAGAGTCCCAGTTGATTCACTGGCACATTAACAACAGTACATGCCAATGAAACCCCTGGATTCAAACCATTGCTGAAATCGGATGGTAATGACAGCTCTGATCAGAGTGCATTGTCATTGTTCTGATGTGCCATCAAGTCAGAACCAAATCACAGGTGAGCCTCCAGCTGGTTTTCAGAGACAGTAAATCACACAGGAGGATACTGCCCATCTTCCTCCCATAAAAAGCCGCTGGTAGCTTTGAACTACCTGCCTTCCAGATGACAGCACAACTCCCTGCCACATCACTGCTCCCTAAAAGTGCATTTATTTCCCTATTCTGATGCCTCTTGTTTAGTGGACCACTGAGTCTGAACCGACCAGAGCTGACCCTCCAGTGGGTTTTTAGAGGCAGTTAATCACACGGGAGGAGATTACCTGTTCTTCTCTCACAGAGCACCTGGTGGATTCAAAATACATGCCTTTGAGATTGCAGCCCAGCTTCTTAGCCCTACGCCACCAGAGCTCCCAACCACATAGAGCTGGTGGCTTAGTGGTAAGGAATTGCACTCCTAAACCAAAGGTAAGTGGTTTGGATCCACCAACTGTTCCACTGGAGAAAGATTGTCAGTCTCCTTCCATGCAATTAACTGCCTCTGAAAACCCACCGGAAGGTCAGCTATGGGTCAGTTCCGACTTGAGAGCACACAGCAATAACAACCAAGGTTGGTGTCTCAGTGGTGTGATCTGTAGAGATTTGCGATGTTAACCCAAAGACTACTCATCTCATCTTAAGCTTCAAATCCACTAATGGCTCCACAGAAGATGGGTAGTTTTTCCCATTGTGCTTTACAACCCTGGGTCCCTTGTGGAGGGTAGTGATGAGTCCTCCCTCCACCCATCAAATTGTGTGACCCTTTGATTAAGCTAAGCACCTCCCCCCTTGGATCCTTATACTCATTCTACAATAATGGTATTTATACAGTATTTGTCTTTATGAGACTGGTGAGTTCACTCAGCATAATCCTCTCCAGTGCCTCCCAAGTTAGGTACTAATTTACAAAATCATTGCTCCTGAGTGCTGTGTAGTATTCCATTGTACCGTCATTTCTCAATCCAATCCATTTAGACTCTCCTTTTGATGCCATTTCTCTGACAAGAGTCCCTTGGCACAGTCCTTGTCCCTTACACTGCTGTTGTCAGGCTAGTGGATTATAAGAACTCTTACATTTTGTACGAGGGGCTTCAGGATACTCATCTTTGCAAGTCCTAAGGGTCTGTATGAGGAGGAATGTGGCATCAGGATTGGTGGAAGAATCATCAACAACCTGCGTTATGCGGATGACACAACCCTGCTTGCTGAAACTGAGGAGGACCTGAAGCACTTGCTGAAGAAGGTCAAGGACTGCAGTCTTCAATATGGATTGAAGCTCAACATCAAGAAAACAAAGATTCTCACCACTGGACCAATTGGCAGCATCAGGTTGGATGGTGAAGAGATTGAGATTGTTAACAGTTTTAGTTTACTTGGTTCCACAGTCAACACTCTTGGTAACAGCAGCCAGGAAATCAAGAGACAAATTGCATTGGGAAAGTCAGCTGTGAGGGACCTCTCAAGAGTACTGAAGAGCAACACTGTCAGGCTGGAGACCAAGGTGCACCTGATCCAGACCATACTCTTTGCAATTATGTGCTATGCATCGGAGAGTTGGACAGTGAATAAGGATGACAAAAAGAGAAAGTATGCCTTTGAGCTGTGGTGCTGGAGAAGAGTGTTGAATATACCATGCACTGCTAGGAGAACAAACAGGTTTGTCCTAGAGAGGGTAAAACCAGACTGCTCCTTGGAGTCAAGGATTCTGAAGCTTCGTCTGACATACTTTGGGCATGTTGCGAGGAGATCCTTGGAGAGGGACATCATGTTTGGGAGAGTGCAGGGACGGCACAGGAGAGGAAGACCTTGGATGAGATGGATCGATTCTGTGAGTGGAGTGGTGAGAATGAGTGGTTTGAGGCGGCGAGGTTGACACAGGATAGAACGGCATTTAGGGCTCTTGTATGTAGGGTCACTATGAGTTGCAAGCGACTTGATGGCACAGAACAACAACAACAACAACAGGGGCCTGTGTTAGAAAGTACCTACTCAATGTTAGATAACCCCAGCAAAGACTGGAAGATTCACTAAAAGGGTGCACCCCATTGAAGCATCAACCTGAAAATGTAGTGTCAGAGACTCGGGCACAAGCACGGATGAGTTGTTGTTATTGTTGTTGTTGTTAAGGTCCACTGAGCTCAGTACGACTCATAGTGACCCTATGAACAAAAGATCTGAGCTCTGTCCTACCCTGTGCCATCCTCACCAGTTCTGGCACATTCGAGGCTGCCCACTAATCCCTAACAGCACTTCAGGGGCCGAAGAATCAGTCAGCCAAATTTGAACCCACTTCTGTATAATATTGGTTTTAAGCCACTGAGTTCTGCGGCCATTTATTACACAGCAACACCCAACCGGAACACCAAGACCGTGATTTTTCACAGAACCCCTGTGACATACTTACTCATCATTCAGTCTGTCAAAGTCACATAAGAGCTTTGATGTCAACAATGATCATTTTCGTGTGACTGATACCTGTTGACAGAAACCATTTACGACTGTGAAATGTATGCTGTGGTAGCTCATTTTCATTAATTCAAAAATGAAACAATAGCTTTAGTAATGTGCGTGCATGAATAAAAATATACACGGGGGAAATACAACCCAAGGGAATGTTTAAAAATGTCATGAAACCAGACCGAAAAGAATCCAGAAGAGAAATAGGTGCCTGCCAAGTCAAGCGAATCTGAGAATGTGAGGATTTAGCATAAACAGAGAAAACAGCAGAGTAGGAATACAAAGTACGATGATAATTATCTGCAAATAGGGATTTCCTGGACTGGTGATTTATTCTCCCACATACTGACAAAGAGACACATGTCAAAGAGTAACAGGCAGTCATCTGAGTACTTTCAGGCAAAGCATGGTGATCCCTCTCAAAAATCAATGATGTTTGTCCAGATTAAGGACTTAATGAGGGCACTGACCATAGCTCTTGGATTAGAACAACTGGAAGCGACTCTGACTACAATAAGTATGACAGGGATTTCCGACAGGACAACTAGGTGCTCTGTACAGATTCGGAAGCAAGCTCCAAAGGTTCCTTACAGGACTCATTATTGTTAAACTGTGCTGTCGAGTCAATTACAATTCATAATACCCCTTTGAATAACAGACTGGAACTTTGTCCTATCCTGTACCAACATAGAAACAAAAATATCTACCTTATGAAAAAGTGGGGTGGGGGAGTACAATAAGGCTGAGCAAACCCATCAATAAAGGTATGTGGAGATATTTTAATTTTTTTAAAAAAAATCTGCCTTAGAAATCAAGACTGGAACAATCTACATCACCACCAGATGTTGTTGTTATTATATTCTATTGCATCGCCTGTGACTCATAGCGACCCTATGTACAACTGCCTTAAACCCTGCTCTATCCTGTGCCAGTCTCACTGTTTCTTTCACACCCACCCCATTATCCCAGTCACTGAATCAATCCATCTCATAGAGGATTTTCCTCTCCTACACTGTCCGTGCCATCCTCCCAAGCATGATGTCCCTCTCCAAGGACTGGTCCCTCCTTGCAACTTGTCCAAAGTATGTCAGACAAAGCTTCAGAATTCTTGCCTCGAAGGAGCAGCTTGGTTTAACCCTCTCTAGGGTGAACCTGTTCATTCTCTTAGCAATCCATGGTATGTATAAACAATAATCTCCATCACCACAGCTCAAATGCATCAATTCTCCTTCTTACCATTCCTAGTCATTGTTCAGCTCTCTAACGCCTAGCAAGTGATTACAAAGACCACGGCCTCTATCAGGCGCACCTTAGTCTCCAGACTTAATGGATGCTCTTCAGTACTTTGGAGAGGTCTCTAACAGCAGATTTCCCCATCACAATACGTCTTTTAATTTCTTGGCTGCTGGTGCCAAGAGTACCACCACCAGATAGCTGGGGGGAAAGTATCAGTGTAAGTACTGACAACACGAAACTGGAGATGGATACAATAAAAACAAAAGAAAACTGCTGATTGCAACTTGTAAGTAATCCCTGGTGTTACAGAGAATATCGGCTCCATAAGTTTTGGGTGTTTTTTTTAGCTCTAGGTAGTTTACTGGGTTGTTTAGGGGCTATTTTTCCCTATTGTGGTTTGAATGAAAGTTTACAAAGCATACCGGTTTTCATTCAGCACACCTTTTATTTTAGAATATTATTTACAACACCTACATGTGATGATCACACTTCCCCACTTCCTCTCAAGAATTCTGCTTTCCGTTAATCCTCCTATCCCTTCCTGTATTCAGGGCTTTATTCTTGAGCAATTATAGAGTTGTTTATTCTAAGGAGTGAATGGCCTCCTGCTTCCTGCTCTTGGGCAGTTGGTGGATTTGAACTCTTGGCCTTTGAGTTGGCAGTACAATTCCTTACCTGCAAGGCCACCAGATAGCAACGTTATAAGGTGTTCCTATTCAACTGAATAATATTATTGACTAATTAAATATTATTCAATAATATTAAATAATATTTACCAACAGTAAGCAACAAGAACTGTAAGTGAAAAAATGTTGTCAGTTTTTACAAAGTAAATATTAATATAACTCAAATCTTTATCAAAATAGAAAATGTTTCCATTATCCCAGTAAGATTCCTAGTGCATCATCCCACTCAATCCCTGTCTTTCCCAGAAATCGATTACAGTTTTGTGGGGTTTTTACCCTACAGGGGAGAAATTCTATTTCTTCAATATGAGTGGAATCATCAGCATTTACTTTTCTTGTGTCTGGCTTTATTCACTCAGTTCAGTGTTTTCAAATCCACATACTTGTATTTCTCAGTGATGCACGATTTTTATTGGTCACTATAATTTGTTGCCTAGATATTTCACAATTACATTTCTCAATTAGCCTGTTGACAGTTGTTTTTCCAGTTTCGCGCTAATTTTAATAAGGCTGCTAAGTGCGTTCTTTAAAAATAATATTTCACTGCGATATAATTCCTATCTTATGTAATTCGTCCACTTAAAGTATTGAAATAAGTTGTGCTTGGTATATTCACATAGTTATGCAACCATTACCATGACAAACATTTCCATATTTTTATATTACCATAAGCATTATTTCATATTTCTATAAGCATTGCACCCTCATTAACAGTCTCATCCATTTTCCTCATCTCCTCATTCCTCTCCAAAACTGCTATGAACAATTTTGTACAAATTTTGAATCCACATATGTTTTAATTACTATTACAACACACCCAGGAATGGAAACACTGGTGTGCATGGTAACCAAATGTTTCACATCATAAGGACTGTTTTCCAATGTGGTGGTGGTGGTTGTTGTTGTTAAATGCCGGCGAGTCGTAGGGGACACATAGCAACCCTATGAACGAAAGTCCTCCACACTTGCGTGACTTTCATCCTTTCTCCAGATTCACAGGGTTTCCAGAGGCAAGCTATTTACAGAAGTGGATGCCACTCCTGCTTCCAAGCTTGTTTTAACCAGGGAGCACCACCTAACACTGTCCACCAGGGGTAACCATTATCACATTTAACACATCAGTGTCACAGTGTTCAGCTTCACAGTGACCACAAGTTACCTCTGTACAGCAAGTGCACACGCCAGGGCTATACGACCTACAAGAATGCTTTACCAGAAACAATTAAGAACTGGGGTTGCCAAGAAATGTGGCTGTCCCATCTTAAATTCTCAACAGCGAGTGGGTTCTATTTTCTTCAGTGCTTGCTAACACGTAATATTTATTGTATTTTGTTTTATTATAGACATCCTCGTGCGTATGGATATCACACTCTGATTCCTATTTTTGTTTCTCTAATGATGACACAAAAGAAAAATACACATTTGCTATTTCTGAAACTGATAAAATGGAAGAAAAAATGAAGCTCTGTGTTGCAATACTGAAGGATTCTATGGGGGAAATATAGAACAATGCAGGAAGCATCAAATGAAGATGGGAGAAACATGCAAAGTCATTGTACTCATCAAAAAGAATTGGTTGACATTTCAAAAGGTACAGTATCATCAAGACTAGCAGTACTGAAAGAACAAGTCCAAGCTGCACTGAGGGCATTCATGTAAAACCAAGTTCCAGAAATTGACAGAAAAACAACTGTTCCATCAAACAGATGTAGCTCTAGATAGGTTCATTTGTCTAAATCAAGAAATGTGGAATATAACTACAGAAGCAACCATCTGGAAAAGATCCAAAGAAAGATGGAACCAAAAAAGGGAGGAAATTCTAGAATATCATTAATATTACCAGCTAGCAAGATATTTTTATTGATAACATCAAAATGTCTAGAAAAAAATATGTCTAGAAGAGTTCATTGGCCAAAATCTGACAGAAATTCAAGTTGAATTCAGAAAAAGGGATATTTATTATGACTAATGTCAGGTGGACCTTGGCTAAAAGCACTGAATCCCAGGAAAGATGCTTGCTTTTGTTTTATTGACTGTGCAAAGGTATTTAATAATGTGGATCATGATAAATTACGGACAACATTAAGAAGAACGGAAGTCCAGAACACTAAACTGTGCTGGGCATACACTACGAAGACAGCCTTGTGGTTTACAGACTCTATGGTTTAAAAGGAGAAAATGTTCCTCTTCCACCAGAGGTCTACACTCTGTAGCCGCCATGGTGAAACATGTGATCACCATTACGCAGAAACCACGCCGGTACACGATTCCAGACTGGTTCTTGAACAGACAAAAAGGTGTGAAGGATGGGAAATACAGTCAGGTTCTGGCCTGTGGTCTGGACAACCAGAAGATCCGCACCCACAGAGGGCTATGCCACTTTGGGGGCCTTTGAGCTCAAGGCCAACACACTAAGACCACTGACCATCAGGGTCACACTGTGGATGTGCCCAAGAAAAAATAAGTCTGTAGGCCTGGTGTCTTAATAAATCGTTTATATAACATTTTTTTTTTAAAAAGGAGAAAAGGTGTGTGCCCTGGTTATGCCCTTTCACTACACACAATCAATAAATTGTGCAAATAATCTGCACAACTGTACTATCTGAAGAAAAACGGTGCATCAGAATTATAGGAAGATTCACTAGCAACCTGCAATCTGCAGGTAACACAACCTTGCTTGCACAACCAAGAACGACAGAGCATTTAGTGCTGCGCTTATCTTGAGCAGCTTACAGCCTGTCATGGGGTCTGCAGTGCTTCTTGCCCAACCTCTGAACCAACTGTGTAACAACCATTCTGTCCTATTATAGAGCTGTTCATAATAGCTTAGATAACTCTGTCACCAGTTACGTTATCACGCCGCTGCTGGTGCTGTCAGGTGCCATTCAGTCAACCACAGCTCACAGTGACCCAAAGAACAGCCAATCAGAAAGTTGCCCTATCCTGCATCATCCTTACGATGCTCTGCTGTGCTCAAGGTCACTGTTGTAGTCAGTCAGTCCATCTCAGGGAGGGGCTTCCTCTCTTTCGCTGACCCTCTTCCTTTCCCAGAAGGCACTCTGTGTCAGAGCCAGTAGCAAAAAAAGCCATCAGAAGATTCTTACATTTTTTTTAAGACTCTTACATTTTAAAGTCTTTAATGTATAAGTAACTAGTACGCTATTATCTATGGACAGTATTGCTTAGTGACAAAATGGTTAAGTGCTTGACTACTAGCTCAAAGGTGGGTGGTTCAAACCCTGGCAAATTGCTGCTGAAAAGTCATAGCATCGAAAATCTTACAGAGCCATTTAAGTTGGCACACATGGGGAACCAGGAGTCGAACTTAACAGCAACAAATAACAACTGGCAATATGTTAATCAATATGTTGTTGTTGTTATGTGCCATCAAGTTGCTTGCGACTCATAGCGACCCTATGTACAACATCCCTAAACTCTGCTCTGTCCTGTGCCAATCACACTGTCTCTGACACTCCCATCCCGATTACCCCAGTCACTGAATCAATCCACCTCATAGGGGGCCTTCCCCTTCTGCACTGTCCCTCCACCCTCCCAAGCATGATGTCCCTCTCCAAGGACCTCTCCCTCCTTGCAATATGTCCAAAGTATGTTAGACGGAGCCTCAGGATCCTTGCCTCCAAGGAGCCCAGTTTGACCCTTTCCAGGATGAATCTGTTTTCCTAGCAGTCCATGGTACCCTCAATACTCTTCTCCAGCACCACAGCTCAAAGGCATCAATTCTCCTTCTATTCTCCTTAGTCATTGTCCGACTCTCTCATGCATAACAGGTGATAGCAAAGACCATGGCCTGTATCAGATACACCTTAGTCTCCAAAGAGACACCATTGCTCTTCAGTACTTTGGAGAGGTCCCTAACAGCAGACTTTCCCATCACAATACGTCTTCTAATTTCCTGGCTACTGGTGCCGAGAGTGTTGACCGTGGAGCCAAGCAAACTGAAGCTGTGAACAATCTCAATCTCTTCACCATCCATCCTGATGCTGCCAATTGGTCCAGTGGTGAGAATCTTTGTCTTCTTGACATTGAGCCTCAATCCATATTGGAGGCTGCAGTCCTTGACCCTCTGCAGCAGGCGCTTCAAGTCCTCCTCAGTTTCAACAAGCAGGGTTGTATCATCTGCATATCACAGATTGTTGATAGATCTTCCACCAATCTTGACCCAACATTTCTTCTCATAGAGCCCAGCCTCCCAGATAACCTGTTATGCATACAGGTTGAAAAGGTATGGAGATATGAGAAATGTGTAAATGTATATTCCCGCAGGAAATTGGTTTTATGGCTATGAAAAAAGACTGTTTGTTTCTACTGCCAGTGACATAGTAAATGTATCACAGATCAAGCTAGAAGACAAATGAGTCAATTTGTCAACATATAAAAATTCCTGCCCTGTCCATATCTTTCTCATATGGCAGACGCATTTAACGGGGGGAGGTATTTTAATGAACAAATTGACTAAAATCTCTCACAAAACAAGCTTAGTGCGGTCTGAAGATTTGATTTGCACAAATTTCATCACCTACGCAGCACATCAAATTGGAAAAATTAATTACATTCATAAAATCATAATGGCAGGACCAAGAGGCTTCTTGTCTCTGCTTTTAAAAAAGATTCCATCTGGTTATCTGATAATACTGCCATATTCTCACAAACATGCTTTCTCTTACCATTTAGAGATCAAACTGCTTTTGTAGAAAGTTACACACCTCAGTCCCCAAATCTAATCTAGTTACTGAGTCCAAATTAAGGGGCATCTATTAAAGGTCTCATTTGATCTTTGCTGAATCAGACCATCCCAGGTATTTTTGACAACTCAAAGTTGGCCTAAATTGCTGTTTCAGGGAAATTTGTACACAGATCCCCTGTAAACTAAGTTCACAAACCAGCCTGTATAGCTGAGTACACAGGTATTTTCTTTTCATCATGAAGTGAACATAATAACAGTGTCAACAAAACACTTGACGAAGCACTTCTACAACCAGCTTCAATGACAATCTTGTCTCCTCTTGGAAAGTTAGCACTTGATCGAAGTACACTGTAATCTTCACCTTTGGTAAAGGATTGCTATCTTTTTCAGACCCCACTGGCCCTTTCGGATTGAGATTATGTTTACAGATGAGCGAAAAAGCAGGCAGCAGAAGCATGAAAAACTCTATCATTTCCAAGCCAGACATTCTACGTGTACCCTTGACTGAACAATACTGAGTTGATCCTGTAGATTGGATATTTAACCCACTTGACTGTATTTCCTTCTAAATTAATTCCCAACCATAGCGTAGACCATAAACATTCCCTGAGTTTGTTTTATGACATCTTTCCTCACATGCCCCCTTCAAGAAACCATTTACTACTGAGTCTGTTCTGACTCATGCAATGTCATATGGGTTTGAATTGCGATGGGTGGGTCTTTCAGTGGGAGCAATTATCAGAAGCAGACCCCCAGATGTTTCTTTTAAGATGCCTCTGAATAGAGTCATACTTTTACATTCTAGTTAGCATCCATTCTCATCATCAGTCCTTTGCATGACACAGGGATTGCGATATATCCCAGCTACGTGGCATTTTACTACTCAAAATCAGCTGTGTTCCCAAGCACAGAGGTGGTCTTGGGTTCTTTCAGACAGAGAAGATCTACAACAAAAATTGTGTGTACTTCATATCTGATTGCTGTCATAGCATCATTCTGTAAATTATGTTATTAGAAGAGTTAGTTTCTGATCCACTTAACTTCTCCCAAGTTGTTTTATAATGAGCCTTTAGTCATCTCCTCTACTAACATCTACCTCTCAATGGAAAAATAAATAATAGTCTACAATTTGATATCTGTATTTTTTCTTCAAGCTATTAAGTAATATAATCTTTAGAAGTGGTAAAAGCTATCTTAACCTTGATCAAGATTTATTAATCAAATAAAATGCCAGAGTGAATTTGGAAAGTATAAATTGGAGAGAAATATAAAAGTAAGGGAATCTCATAAGTGGCTCAATCTCTTTATAAACAGAAGAAGGAAGAGTGAATAGTAAAAAAAATGAGGAAAGAATTTATCAAAAAAATAATTTAGAAAGTTGTTGTTAGTATAAACTCATGAATTTATGGACTGGGAAAGCCCAGAGAGTGAGAAAAAGTAATATTTTTGGTTGTTAGTTGTTTTGATCAAAGCATGTAAACATGAAATTTCAAAACACCAAGAATAAACAGAATAATCTAGAAGCTTTTAGAGAGACATGGGAAATCACATGCAAAGAATTAGAAAGCAAAATGGATAAAGAAATTAAAGTAATGATGTTATAAGCCAGAACAGAATTGAAAAATGACTTCTAAGTTATAAGGAAAAATTATTTCCAACACTTTCTATTCCAAAACATCTATAAAGTGTAAGCACAGAATAAATTATTTACATGTAAATGAGGTTTTCAAAAATTTACCTTCTCTGCATCCTTTCCCAGGAAGATATTGATGGATATGTCCCACCTAGGAAAGTGGAATAAGGAAGTAAGACAGAAACATAAGATTCAAGAAACAGATTTAAAGCAAAAGAATTTCTAGCACAAAAATGATTAATATTGGTATACAGAAGACATGCATCCAAGAAAAAAAGTTGAAGTGGATAAAGTTTTTTTCAGGTTATTTATGTTAAAAATAAATAAAGTAGGTATAAACGGAGCAAAACCAAATTCTTTAATAAAATATATAAATAACAGAATGGCTGAAAATAGCTACATAATCATCTCAATGAACACAGAGAAGACATTTGACAAAAATCTAAGACCATTTCCTGATAAAATATTTTTAAAAATCAAGAACACAAACTAAATTTAAAAAATTTTACAAAGGAAGGTGGTGGTGGTGGGTGAGTGCCATCAAGTCAGAACTGACTCATAGCTGACCTGCCAGCAGGCTTTCCAAGGTGGTAAATCGCAGGTGAGGAGAGAGACTGCCCATTTTTCTCCCGTAAAGCAGCTGATGGATTCGAACCATTTACCTTCGGGTTGGCAACACACCTTGGTACCCACCAGGCCATGAGAGGTCCTCCCAACTCTCCCGCCACAAAAGAAATTGGCTAACACAATAGAATGAAAGAAAACAGCCACAGAATCATCTCAATTAACAAAAAATAGAGGCATTTGGCAATAATTTTTAACACCTCTTCATAATGAAATATTTTTCCAAATTATAAACAGAAAAGAAATACATTAACATGACAAAAGATAAAAGAAACCCACACCCAACCTCATATTCAATGGAGAGAGATTGGAATCTTTAATTATGATTAGGAGCAAGAGAGAAGATGCCCATACTCATCTCTGCTCTTTGATATCAAACTGGAAGTTCTACTCAGAGCAGTAAGGCAAGAAGCAAGAAGCAAAGGGATCCAAATTAAGGAAGAAGCTGAAAACTATTCCTATTCACAGAGTACACAATTGTGGTAGCCTAGTGGGTAAGGAGTTGCACTGCCAACCCAAAGATAAGTGGTTCGAATGCACTAACTGCTTCAAAGAAGACAAGTAGGCACTCTGCTACCATGTGCTTTGCAGCCTCTGAAAAGCCACTGGAAGGTCTGCTATGAGTTGCTTTCGACTCAACAGCACTTAACAACAACAGCAACACAGTCAGAATATGCCTGAAAGAATCCAGAGGAAAGGAGGAAAGCCTAACACATTCAGAAAAATTTCAAGGAGGAAGATGAATACCCAGAAAAATTACAGAGGTAGCAGTCCACCAAGAGCACAGTCTTTTCATTATTAGCTCAACATGCTACCGGCTATGCCACCATTGTTGTTGTTGTTGACCATCAAGTCAAGGTCAACCCATAGCTGACCCTCCAGTGAGTTTTCAGAGTCACTAAATCACATGGGAGGAGTCTGCTCATCTTTCTCCTGTCGGGTATCTGGTGGATTCAAACCACACACATTTGCACTGCCAGCGCCATTCCTTACCACTAAGCCACCAAACTCGCTGACTATGCTACAGTTGTTATCATACGCCATCAAGTATAACTAATAACCACTCTACGAACAACTGATCTGAACTCTGTCCTATCCTGTGCCATCCTCCTCCTCTCTAACACACTTCGGCCATTGCTGCAATCACGGCGTCATTCTGTCTTGCTGCAGGCCCTTCTCGCTCCTTGACCCTCCATTTTTCCAAGCATGATGTCCCACTTCAAGGAACAGCCTCTCCTAGCAACATGCCCCAAATATGAGAGACAGAGCGTCATCAACTTTGCCTCCATCAAGCACTCTGGCTGTTCAAGACACATCTGTCTGTTCTCTCGGCAGTCCACGGGATATTCAGCACACCTCTCCAACAGCACAACTCAAAGGTATTAATTCTTCTCTCAGACCTGGGTCACTGTCCAGTTCTCAGATGTGTAGCAGGAGGTGACTGAGAAGACCATAGGCTGAAACAGGTGCATGTTAAGGCTTCAAACGACATGTTGTCGAGTCTTTTGGAGAGGGCTCTGATTGAGGCATATCCCCAGTGCAACAGGATTCTAGAGCTCCTGACTGCATTTAAAAAAATCACTAAACTTGAGTGCTCGCTTCGGCAGCACATATACTAAAATTGGAACGATACAGAGAAGATTAGCATGGTCCCCGCGCAAGGATGACACGCAAATTCATGAAGTGTTCCAATATTTTCGGATGAGGCAGAGAAGAGTTTAAAAGCAATATATCATAGGGCATTATGAGTATCATAAGAATGAAGGTTGCAGAGTGGAGTATACTTGGGGTGGGGGTGAGGGGTTGCGGGGGGATTGTATACCAATGAAGGAATTTTTCTTTTACTTTTCAAAGAGAAGAGCGAACTGGGGGTGGGGGTGGGGTGGGCGGGGAGAAAAGTACAACAATGAATGAATGGAAATCCAAAATCTCTGTAAATGTTCATTGAAATTAATTAAAAAAAAATCACTAAACTTGTGGGTTTCAACGTCCAACTTTTCTATTCTCAACCAAGTACTTAATCACTGCATCACCAGGTCTCCTCATGCTGGTCCCTGAAATGGCACATAACTTCTTCTGGTGATGAAGATAAAATACGTTTAATGCTACACCGCTCTCCACAGCACAGAAATGGAATTAAAAATTCTATTGTGCAACAGCATGAAATGTCAAATTGCCTGTACCCTGTAATTATATCATATAAAAAAATACATATACGAATGAACAAATACTGTTCATAATATTAAAAGCATAAATATGCTTTTCTGTTAGTGAATGAAATTCACTTCAAAATACTTATTGCTTTCATAATAGTCTTGGAGCAATAAGTAATTGTTTTCAAAGAAAACAAAACAGTAAATAGTAGCAGCTGTATAAAGCTTCTCTCAGTTACTAATCTTAAATACTTTATTGCAGACTCTGACTTAATACATCAGATTCGTGCTTTGAAACACAGCTAAAGACCTGGTACCACCCTCTTCCTGGAATTCATAGGCTTTTAATCTATCCTGAAACAAATACATAAAAAGCCACTTGATACTCTATGGGGCCTAAGTATTTGCTATGCCAATTTCTTTGGGCACTTCCTAAGTCAATGGTGGGAACGTGTGAAGGGTCAAGGTTTAGACCACAGATTCGTAAATTTCACAAGTAAGATTAACAGTTTGATGAGGGTGTTGTTGGTTTTTAAACAGAAAATTTTCAGCTTTTGCTTTGTGACTATCACATTAGACTGCTGGGGTACAGAAGTTGCTTTTAAAGTACCTGAATATAGAAATGAATGTCTTATAAAGAAATTGTTTTTATTACACAAATCAAGACATTTTCTAATCACTTGTACACATAGACTTCCACAAGCAACACCAATAAGAAGTCTTATCTCAAAGTGTTTTGGGGGGACACAGCTACATCTTTAATTATGTAACAGAGGTTGTGTTGTTGTTGTTAAGTGCTGTCGAGTCATAGCAACCCTATGAATGAAAGACCTGAACACTGTTGTTTAACTTTCATCATTTTGCTAAGTTCATAAAGTTTCCAGAGGCAAGCTATTTCGGAAGTGGATGCCACTCCTGCTTCCAAGCTTGTTTTAATAGGGAAGCTCGACCAAACACTGTCCACCATGGGTAACCGTTATCGCATTTGACACATCAGTGTCACAGTGTTCAGCATCACAGTAACCACGAGTTACCTCTGTACAAAGCAAAGCAAAACACAGACCAGTGCTATACCACTTAGAAGAATGGCCGAGGTCTGAGGGTTAAAAGACTTTGGCTGCTGATTGAAAGACTGGAAGTGCAAATCTACCACTTGCTCCACAGGAAAATCATAAAGCAATCTCTTTGGTAAAGTTCCATAGTCTTGGAAATCATATAGGGTATTTTTACTCTAGTGTCAATGAGTTGCAACCAACTGAAGATTGCAAGAAGCAGCAAAATTATACTTACTCAGAGTATGTAAAGTACTACATCAAGCACAGGGAACTTTGTTGATAGAGTGTAAGGAGTTTCTGTGCCAACCCAAAGTACACAGTTCAAAACCCGAGTTTTAAGTCTGATCATTAGAAATATATTTCAAAGCATAATTTGTTGATGTTACCAATCTAGTCTCAGATGTTCAACAGTAGATATCCAACCTTATGATTTACTATAGAGAACACTGCCTTATAGAGACTGATTTTTTTAAAGTTAGTGATAATGTAAACAGATTTTTTTAATGGTATTTTATCAGAACTGACTATGACAGTGTTGTCAGAGTAGAACCTTTTCATAAGTTGGGAACTCTGGTAGCCTAGGGGTAGAAGCTGTGCTGCAGTTCCAAAGGTGTGCAGTTCAAATTCACCGGCTGTTCCACGGAAGAAGGATAGCCAATCTCCTCCCATGAAACTCACTCTCTCTGAAACCCTGTGAGATGGTTTCGACTCAATGGCACACAAGTTCATTCTGAGAATGAAATTAGAAGCCCTATATAAAAGTGCACCACTGTATTGTTAAAATAAAATTTTTAAAAGTCCAATATTGGAATCAGCCCAAATGGCAACCATCAACAGAACAAATACATTTTCTGTTCTATACTTCTGCAAGAGAATGCTGTGGTAAAATAAAAAAAAAAATTAATGCTGTTGTAAGCCTACGGGTGATTCTTACCAATATAAGTTCGGGCTGTAGAAAGCAGAAACATGCAAAATAATACAAACAGTCTTATAAAGTTGAAAGGCAGGGGGAAACTGTACTTCTTTATTTTATTGTCGCTGTTAGGCACTGTTGAGTTGAGTTCATAGCAACCTTCTGAACGATGGCTCAGAAGCCCTGCCTTATCCTGTGCCATCTTCACCATCTCTGATATATCTGAGCTCACTGCTACAGCCCCTGTGTCTAACCATCTTCCTGAGAGTCTCCCTCTCCTTTGCTGATCTTCTACCTTTGCAAGCATGATGTCCTTTTCTTTAGGACTGGTCCCTCATAACAACATGCCCATAATATGTGAGATAAAGTTTCAAAGTTCTAGCCTCTAAGAGCATCCTAGTTATACTCTCTCCAAAACAGATCTGTTTGTTCTCTTGGCGGTCCGTGGGATAGGCATTACTCATCTCTAACACCGCAACTCAAAAGCATTGCTTCTTATTCTCTCATCCTTAGTTACTGTCCAACTTCCAGAAGCATATGAAGTCCTTGAAAAGATCTTGGCTTTAATCAGGCACACCTTACTCTCTAAACTAACATCACTGCTTCTGAGCATCTTGGATAGGTTCCTTTTTTTTTATTGGATAGGTTCTTGAGAGCAGATTTCCCCAAGTAACATGTCTTGTCTTTTCTTGACTGCTGGTTCAATGGGTGTTGACTGTGAATTCAAGTAACATGAAACCATTGACAATTTCAATTGTTTCTCTATCTGTGATGATGCTGTCTATCATTCCGTGATGAGGATTTCTGTTTTATTGATGTTGAGATGTAATCTATATGGAACACTGTAGCTGATATTTTATTATTTAGAGGGAGGATGGAGGGATGGCGTAGGAGAGGAAGACTCTCAATGAGATGGATTGATTTCATCACTGGGGTAATGGGGATAGGTGTGTCAGAGACAGGAAGGTTGGCACAGGATAGGACAGGGGTTAGGGCTGTTGTACATAGGGTTGCTATGAGTCGCAAGGAACTCGACGGCACATAACAAAAACAAGTACAAACTGACTAAAGAGAAATAATTGATACTATTGGGCCATAGCTCAAAGAGTAATGAATATCCCAGGCCAAAAAAAATAAAATAAATAGATATATCTTGGACAGGATGAAGCTAAAGTGCCTGTTGGAGGCAAAGATAACTAAGCTTCATCTCACATAGTTGAGGTATGTTGCTAAAAGAGGGACATCATTCTTGGAAAGGTGGAGGGTTGGCCAAACAGAGGAAGGCATTCAACCAGATGGATTGACATAGTGACTTCAGCGACAGGTACACGTGTGTCAGAGATGGTGAGGATGGCACAGGCTAAGACAGGGTATAGGACACACTCACTCATTGTCATTTAGTTGAATCCAATTCCTAGCTGATGCTCTATCAGGTTTCTGTACCTGAAAATCACAGTGGGAAGAGACTGTCCATCTTCCTCTCTTCAAGACACCAGTAGATTCCAACTGCCAGAGACCTGACACTTTTTGGTTGGCTTCTGTTGAACACTTGCTGTTGGACACTACTCCATTAGTCATATATCGTAGTCATCCACCAGAGAAAGATGGACAATTTGTTCACGTACAGTTTGCGGCCTCTGAAAACTCAGTAGCAGAGCAGCTATTTCTACCATCTTTACTGAAGGACTGGTCCCTCATAACAACATGACCATAATATGTGAGATAGTTCTATCACCGAATAATAACAACCACAACTTTTAGTCAAACCACCCTTATTAGTAGAAGAAGAATCCATGAAGAATCTTCATCCAGAAAGAAACTCTTTTAAGTCAGGAATGATGTTTATGAAACTTCCAGGTGAGTAAAGTACTGAAAAATATTTATAAGCAGATACTATGTAAACTTCAAAAAGTATAATTATTTCAATCCAAAATTATTTCTTGAGGACTCATGGTTCCTGTCACTATGGGACAGAGAGCTGGACAGTGACTAAGGACGACAGAAGAAGAATTGATGCCTTTGCATTGTGGTGCTGGAGAAGAATAGTGAACATACCAAGAACCGCCAAGAGAACAAACAGGTCTGTCCTGGAAAGAGTGAAGCTAAGTTGCTCCCTGGAGGCAAGTATCTTGAAACTCTATTTCATATACTTTGGACATGTAGCCAAAAGGGATCAGTCTTTGGAGAAGGGCATTGTGCTTGGAGGGTGGAAGGTCAGCACAGGAAAGGAAGATTCTAGATGAGATGGATTGGCACAGTAACTGGGGTCTCGGGATTGTTGTCGTTGTTGTTATGTGCTGGCAAGTCACCTGCAACTCATAGCTACCTATGTACAACAGCTCTAAACCCTGCTCTATCCTGAGCCAACCTCACCCTCTCCAACACACCTACCCCTCATTACTCCAGTCACCGAGTCATTCCATCTAGAGGGTCTTCCCCTCCTGCGATGTCCCTCCACCCTCCCAAGCATAATGTCCCTCTCCATTGACTGGTCCCTCCTTGCAACATGCCCAAAAAATGTCACACAGAGCTTCAGAATCTTCGCCTCCAGGGATCAGCCTGGTCTTACCCTCCCCATGATGAACTTGTTTGTTCTCTTAGCAGTTCATGGTATATTCAATACTAATCTCCAGCACCACAGCTCAAAGGCATCAATTCTTCTTCTATCCTCCCTAGTCATTGTGCAGCTTTCTGATGAATAGCATGTAATTGCAAAGACCATGGCCTGGATCATGCATACCTTAGTCTGTGTCAAAAACAGTGAGAATGACCCACGACAGGGCAGTATTCAGAACTCCTGAGCATAGGGTTGCTATAAGTCTCAGTAGATTCAGTGGCATACAGCACAACAACCCAACAAAACAAGGGGCAAACATATCTTAAAAGCTAAGTAACTATCTACTTAAACAAGATTTTGGTACTAAAATCTTTTCATAAGTAAAGGAGGAATTACTTTTTATTTTCGTATACTTAAAAGTTTTCTAGTAAGTAGAGGTGAAGACTAACTATTAGCCATGCTGTAGAGTCCCGGTCAACTTTAGCATGTGCAAAGATTTAAGAGAAGTAAAAACTGAAATTAAAATTGCTTCAATTCCTTGCAAGATTATCAGTACATATTTGTTTGAAAAATAATGTGGGAGGAAGAAAATCAGTTTGGTTCTGATCTTCTGTCACGTACAGTCTGCACTAGCCTGGTTAATGAAGACATTACCCCATGGAAAAAAGTAGGTGGAAATAGCACTTGACTTGACCTCACAGAGCTGGAATGACTGCATGTGGGTGTTGAAAGGAAGATTTTGAAATGCCAAATGTATCTTGCCACCATCTCTCAGGTCATGGTGTGCACCTCAAGCAAAGAAATTGGCATTTGGACCAAGCTGCCTTAGTTAAGAATAAATTAGAGCATTATCTTTCACAAGACTTGAAATTCAAGTTCAAAAGTTTCCAAGTGCTGCTACTTTTCTTGCCCCCCTCCAACTCAAACGTAAGAAACAAATTCCAGGTGAAGAGTTTCAAGGTGTGTCTTTCATGGAGTTGAACCGTGTTGTGTTATATCAACACATAGGACAAATAATCAGTTCATGTCGTTCCTAAAATATGGTAAAGAAAAATGTTTCCAATGGTAAGTTCCAAAATACACAGCTATATGGTTCTTAAAGAATAAAATAATCTATAATGGTGTTGGAGAAGAGTGCTGAATATGCCATGGACTGCTAAGAGAATGAACAGGTTCATCCTGGAGAGGGTTAAACCGGGCTGCTCCTTGGAGGCAAGGATTCTGAGGCTCCGTCTAACATACTTTGGACATGTTGTAAGGAGGGACCAGTCCTTGGAGAGGGACGTCATGCTTGGTAGGGTGGACGGACAGCGCAGGAGAGGAAGGCCCTCTATGAGGTGGATTGATTCAGTGACTGGAGTAGTGGGGGCGGGGGTGGGAGACAGTGTGACTGGCACAGGACAGAGCAGAGTTTAGGACTGTTGTACATAGGGTCGCTATGAGTCACAGACGACTCTATGCCATATAACAACAACATTATGCTACCTAGAAAGAATTTGAAAGAGTTTGGTCTAGAGTTAGATAACTTAGTAACCAAAACCGAAGTGCCAGCTGCTGATGGGTCAGCCTTCCATTGGATATAATAGTAAGGACACCTTTACAGGGAGAGACCATCCATCTGTGTGCAATGCAGCAGCTTGAGGATTTGAAAGGCCAACCTTTCCGTCAGCAGAGCACCAGGCTACATCCAATGCCACCAGCACTCCTTATGTAGCCCAGTGACGTCATCAAGGATTGTTTGTTCTCTTTTTTCACTTTGTCATCCTCCTCCTCTTCTGCTGAATTAACTCTGATTCCACAATCTCTGCAGAAGACTATAGAAACCATAAGGTTTCCAAGGCCATAAATCTTTCCAGAAGCACGCAAAGTCATCTTTGTTTCATAGAACAGCCAGTGGATTCAAAGCATGGAAATTCTGGTTAGTAGTCCAATGTCTGATTCATATCCTGCCCTCCCCCAGACTACGTGTCAGGCTCAGAGGGTTCTTTTCATCTGAAAATTTGTCTCACCATGATCACAAGTTGGTTAACACTATTAGAGGCATCAACTATTAAGCAAACACCAAGTCCAGAAAAAACTTACTTCAGACAAGTCTCCTGTTATCAGGTGGGAAACCTAGAATCAGTCTATATGACAGTCAGCCCACGACTCCAGAAGGGAAAGCCCCAACAATGACAATGTGTGTGTCCTTTATAGAAGCAGTCACAGACAGCAGCCCTGCAGTATTGTTCTCACAAGTCTTCTAGCAGAATTTTCCGTGGTATCGGGGATCAGGTCCTCTAATTATCCCTGGTTTGGGGGTAGCCTGGAAAAGCAAGCCGCTTGCATATGCAGCCTCTATTCTGAGTGCCAGGTTCTGTCAGGAAGCCCAGCATCTTCTCTTCCCAGGCCTCTGGTTCAATTTTCGTGTGATAATTCTTTGGACATGTCAAACATCCTCCTTTCCTTTAAATTTCCCCATAAGTGACTTTGTATTAAAAGAGGTGAACATTTGATGAAGTGACAAATTTGAATAAGCAGTGCTTTAAGATGCATTCACATTGCCAATGAGTCAGAACCAACTCTTAGCAGGTGGCTGGAGGCTGAAAATCACATGGGAGGAGATGACTCATCTTTCCCATAAGTTGTTCCTGGTGGACCTGAACCGCTTCAGAGGTGGGTTAACTAACAGTGCAACTCCCTACGGAGAACATCACCAGACCTCCCTAAAATGTAGTAAATGAGCAAAACTATAATTAAATTTCAAACTACTAATACTACTTTAGGGGGGAAAGAATCAATACTAAAAAATACTTTTAAAATGTGTTCAAATAACATATATTCAAGAAAGCCTTAATCATTAACTTTTTAAGTGTCCAGAAACTCTATGAACTTGATAAATGTCGATAGTTATAGGCGGGCTACTGGCCTTTTTGTTCATCAAGTCGCTAAGAGTCGTGCTCAACTCGAAGGCAATCAACAAGAAAAACAACAAAGTTTTACATGGTGGAACAATGCTTAGGTGCTTTACTGCTACAGAAAGTTGGTGATTCAAATTCATCTAATGACTCTACGGGAGAAAGATACGGCCCTACCCCCCAATGAAGATTGGAGCAAGGGAGACCCCCAGCTGTCTTACAGGGTCACTGTGAGTCTTTATTCAATAGCACTTAACAATATAATCAAAACATTTTCTTTTCCTATTTCATTGTTATCTAATCATTTCATAGCTCTGGAGGCTGTTAGATGTTGTTGAGTGCAATGCATAGCAACCCTTTGAACAACACATCTAACCCTGTCCGATGCTGTACCAGCCTCACAATCTCTGACACACATGAGCCCATTGCTGTAGTCACTATGTCAATTCATCTCATTGAGGGTCAATCTCTCTTTCATTGACTCTCCACCTTTGCAAGTATAATATCCCTTTCCAAGAAACAGTATCTCCAAGCAACAAATTATACGAGACAAAGCTTGGCCCTCTTTGCTTCCAAGGAGTACTCTACTTGCACTTTCTCCAAGATACACTTGTTTGTTCTTTTGGCAGTCTATGGGATTTTCAAAACTCTTGTTCAATTCTACAATTTAAAGGCATCAATTCTTTCTTTGGTCATCTTTATTCACTGCCCAAATCGCAGAAGCATAGCATGTGATTGAAAAGTTTATGTCATGGATCAGACACACTTTAGGATTCAGAAAACAACATGACTCCTCGAAATTTCTGAGAAGTCCCCAGTTCAGTATGTCTCCTTATCTCTTAAGTACTGGTACCAAGGGTGTTCACTGTGGATCCAAGTAAGATGAACTCAATGACAATTTTAATCTTTTCTCGATCTATAATGTTGCATATCAGTCCAGTGGTGAAGACTTTGGTTCTCTTAATGTAGAAATTCAATCCATGTTGAAGGCTATAGTCTTTGATCTTTTTCAGCAAAGATTTCAAGTTCTCTTCTCTTTCAGCAAACAAAGTTGTGTCACGTGGGTAACTCAGGTTGTTGATGAGAGATCCTCTGATCCTGACCCCTCATTCTTCTGCATGAAGTCCAGCTTCTCATATGATTTGCTCAGTATACAGATTGATTGTTTTTGTTCAGACATTCCTCTAGGTCAAGTAGCCCTGGTGTACAAGTTGCCGTACCGCGGTCACTTCTGGTTGCTGTGAGGCTGAACACTGTGACACTGAAGTGTCAAATGCGTTAATGGTTGGCTACCAAATGCGGACAGAGAGTGGGGTGGAGCTCCCCAATTAAAACAAGCTTGGAAGGTGGAGTGGCATCCACTTCCATAATAGCTTGCCTCCAGAAACCCTATGAACCTGGAGAGAGGATGAAAGGCACCCAAGCGTCAAGGACTCTCCTTCATAGGGTCGCTATGAGTTGCCTGCGACTCGACAGCACTTAACAACACCAACATACAGATTGAATAGGTAAAGAGAGAGAATACAGTCCTAATGTATACGTTTCCTGATTTTAAGCCATGCAGTATTCCCAGCTCTGTTTGCACAAAAGCTTCTTGGTCTAGATACAGGTTTCATAAAAACCACTGCATAGAATCTTTGACATTTCCAGGTAATGTTTATTTGTTGGATGCCAACAATCTAGAAAACAAGGATGTACAGATATACATGTACAGAAATACTCTTGGTCATGTTATCAGGAGTGACCGTTTTCTGGAGATGGACCTCATGCTTGGTAAAACACAGCATCAGTTAGAAGACTCTAGATATAGCTAAACACAATGGCTGCAAAAATAGGTTCAAACATAGCAAGAACTTTGCAGATGGCACAGGATCGGAGAGAGTTTTACTCTGCTATTTATAGGATAACTATGAGTCAGAATCAACTTGATGGCGCCTAACAACAATAAAAATTTTAAAAAAACAAACCAAAAACCATAACTACCCTGAATACTGAAAACAAAATCTGAATCTCATTAAGGTCCTTGGAAATGGAAACAAATATCAAAGGCAGGATCTTTTGTATTACGCTAAATGTTGTTGTTAGGTGCTGTCGAGACACATGCAACTCCTATGACATTACAAATAACAATTCTGAATCCTGCCCTATGCTATGACATTCTCATCATCTCTGACACACTTGAAACCATTGCTGCAGTCACTGTGTCAATCTCATGCTGCTGCTGCATAGCATATAAAATGTGCTTCCATCAACAAATTGTGTGAGAGAGATTCCAATGCCCATTCTGGGTAAAGAAAGTACAGTCTACAGAAGTTAAGTAACAACTAGTTTTTAAACAGCTGGTATAGATAAATAGCTGGTATAGATAAAATGAGATCCAAACAGCTAGCAAGAAATTAGGCAACATATTTACATGAACCATGTATAGACATCAATCTTTCCTCTGTAGCCATCCATGTTATTTATTCTATGTAATTATCAGCACCTTGATGGAGGGGAAATGACCCTCTATTGTTTATAACTTCTAATAACTAGACACGTAAAACATAATTAACAATACAATCTGCAACAGTAGGTGACAAAAGCTTGAAACGCTTTGGCGTTTGAGCCAGGATGTATTTGTTTCCTAACGGTATTCTAACACTGACAGCGGAAGAAGTTTCTGACTATTCTTTTCCTTTCAAAGCATGAAAACTTGGATCACCGTGTCTCAGCTCACATCATCTGGCAGTGAGGGAACACAACTCTCTGCCTCTCAATCTACCATTATTTTTATTATTGTTTTTATAGATTACAATCCAGGACTTTTCTACCCTAACAAGCCGTCTTGAGAGTCGTCTTCCCTCAAACAGGTTTTCTACCAGAAAACAGGTCTAGGGGCTCGAATTTGTAGATTCTTTCCCAAGCAATTCTCACCAGGCAGCTCCCAAGAGGAAAGTTATCTTTTTCTTTTCTTTTTTATTAACTCATCACCCATTGTCATCGAGTTGAAAGTGACTCATAGTTCACCCTCCAGTGGGTTTTCCAAGGCTGTAACTTGCATGGATGTTCTCCTGAGGAACCACTGGCAACAGTCAACAGGCAGAGATGTTTGGCCTTCAGGTTACAGTGCAACAGTGCAACTCCCCATGGACTGAATACCCCAAGGAGTTGTCCTACCAACCTGAAGGCAGGCAACTCAAATCCACCAGCTGCTCTGCATGACAAGGATGGGAAGTTTCCTCCTGTGCAATTTACAGCCTCTACAAACCTGCTGAAGGGGCAGCTATGAGTTGCTTCCAACTTGATGGCACATAATAGCAACAATGTGAAGCATTTTCTATTTTATATCAACAACCTGCGTTATGCGGATGACACAACCCTGCTTGCTGAAACTGAGGAGGACCTGAAGCGCTTGCTGCAGAAGGTCAAGGACTGCAGCCTTCAATATGGATTGAAGCTCAACCTCAAGAAAACAAAGATTCTCACCAGTGGGCCAATTGGCAGCATCAGGTTGGATGGTGAAGAGATTGAGATAGTTAAGTTTTAGTTGACTTAGCTCCACAGTCAACACTCTTGGTAACAGCAGCCAGGAAATCAGGAGACAAATTGCATTGGGAAAGTCAGCTGTGAGGGACCTCTCAAGAGTACTGAAGAGCAACGATGTCAGGCTGGAGACTAAGGGGCACCTAACCCAGGCTGTAGTTTTTGCAATTACGTGCTATGCATTGGAGAGTTGGACAGTGAATAGGGATGATAGAAAGAGAATTGATGCCTTTGAGCTGTGGTGCTGGAGAAGAGTACTGAATATACCATGGACTGCTAGGAGAACAAACAGGTTTGTCCTGGAGAGGGTGAAGCCAGAATGTTCCTTGGAGTCAAGGATTCTGAAGCTTCGTCTGACATACTTTGGACATGTTGTGAGGAGGGACCAGTCCTTGGAGAGGGACATCATGTTTGGGAGAGTGGAGGGACGGCGCAGGATAGGAAGACCCTTGATGAGATGGATCGATTCTGTAATTGAAGTTGTGGGAATGAGTGTGTTTGAGACGGCGAGGTTGGCACAGGATGGAATGGCATTTAGAGCTCTTGTACACAGGGTCACTATGAGTCACAAACAACTTGATGGCACATAACAACAACAATAAAATCTAAATTACTCAAAATAATTACTACGCCTTTTGTAGTCAAATTATAGAAAAGATCCTATTTAAAAGTATCTACAATAGCCTTTAACCACTGTGTTTGTTCTTCGCTGCTATGGTCTCTGCCCAACTCATGATAACTCAAGCACAACTGAACGAAAGGTTATCCCGTGTTGCACCAACACCATGCTGCCTGTGGTTTTCATTTGTTGATTTTTGGAAGTAGTTCACCAAGCATTTCCTCCCAGTCTTTTTGCATGTGGATACTCCAGTGAAATCTGGTCAACATCACAGCAAACACAAGTTTCTACTGAGAGGTAAGAGTGGCAGTGTAGAAGGTTCATTAGCTTGGAAGAGCACTCAAGTGTCCCGACCATGAAGTAAATACTCTAATATAGAACCATAAAAAATTATCTCAATTTGAATGTTGTTGTTATGTGCCATCGAGTCGCTTATGACTTATAGCGACCCTATGTACAACAGCCCTAAACCATGCTCTATCCTGTGCCAATCTTATTGACACACCAACCCCTATTATCCCAGTCACTGAATCAATCCATCTCATTGAGGGTCTTCCTCTCCTGAGCTGTCCCTCCACCCTCCCAAGCATGATGTCCCTATTGAAGGACTGGTCCCTCCTTGCAACTTGTCCAAAGTAGGTCAAACGAAACTTCAGAATCTTTGCTTCCAAGGAGCAGCCTGGTTTCACCCTCTCTAGAACAAGCCTGTTCATTCTCTTAGCAGTCCATGTCTATTCAATACTCTTCACCAACACCACAACTCAAAGGCATCAATTCTCCTTCTATCATCCCTAGTCATTGTCCAGCTGTCTGGTGCACAGCAAGTGATTGCAAAGACCATGGCCTGGGTCAGGTGCACCTTAGTCTCTAGACTGGCATTGTTGCTCTTCAGGACTTTAGAGAGGTTAAGCTTAAAAGTATGTTTGATGACTCTAAAATACAATCACAAAAATCGCCTGAAGTCAAATAAATTCTAAAAGGTGAAGCCTAAGAATATCTTTGCAATATAAGTTGCATATTTTAGGTAGAAATACATGACACATTTTCACTCTACTTTTCATGTATTGTTCACCATTTTTCTATTCCAACAATTACAGTGCTTGTTTGGGTTGTTGCTTCCCACCCTCCCACCCCCACCCGAAGATTTCTGGAATTAAATATAATTGGTTCTAGAGTTTCAAGTGATTTTCTTTCTTAATTGTTTAAACTAGATGCTCTATTTGTCTTAATTTAGCAATAAACTACCTTTTCATTGCCAACCTTAAATCAACTATAGGTCAGCTCAAAGACTTGGCAAGTCACTCCACTGTTTATGGAGCTTCCAGTGGTTCACAGAGGTCTCTGTGCGAAAATGAAAATGCTCTCTCATAAAAACTAATTTAATATCTCCGCCATTCACTTTTAAAAGAAAATATGTCCATTCCTGTGCTGTATCATTTCAATAACCATTCTCCAAGTATTAACACCCAAAGAGCACACTAAAATACACTATTTATAACCAAAATACAACTCTATATACCTATCTCCTAAATTCATTTGTTGTTACTTCAAAAAATCAAAGTATACTATTTATAACCAAAATACAAGCCTAAATACCTCCCTCCTAAATTCATTTGTTGTTACTTCCAAAAGGCAAAGGCATGTAGATATTAGTGGCTTTTCTAGGACTTAAGAAGCATACAGACAAGCATGGCAATGACTCTAGTTTTATTAAATGTCATTTTTGTGACTGTCACTTCAACAGAGCTTCAGCATGATTTGCAGATAGATTCACATAAGAGGATGATCACAGCCATACATGATTTTAACATATCCCTTCTTGAACTTCAGGAGCAGCATCCACTTCTGAAATGGCTTGCCTCTGGAAACTCTATGTACGAACAGTGCTCAGGCCGTTCGCTCATAGGGTCGCTATGAGTCCTCTACGACTCGACAGCACCAAACAACAACAAAACAACTTCTTGAACTTGGAATTTATGTTTTGTTCTTAGTAGGCATCAAAAGCTGGGCTTTGATGGGCTTGGTGTTTCTGGCACAGACACACGGCATAGGATTCTCCAGCCCATCCAAGAGACAGAGTTTTGCTGCAGAATTTAGCTCTTTGTCTCACTGCTGTTTTGGTTTTTTCAGTCAAGAAATAAATGAGGCTGGACAAGCAGCCTGGTATTAGAACAGTGGTCAGGACCCAAACGCACAACCAGTACTGAGGTTAGTGGATCATTCTGTCACAGGAAACCCAAGTCAAAAATTGGCACAAATGAGCTCAACTAGCATGCTAGTTCCTTTCATCTTTGGGGGAAGAACTCCTAAAAACACTGTGCTACAAAATCGATGTTCCGGAGCAGGTAATCTCATTTCTCTTCCCATCTCCATTGCTTTTAAACATCCAATCTATCATTTTAGAATGAAAGCTCTACTGGGGAGGGGGGTGGAGAAAGCACTCTAATGAAATCTCCAGTATCTTAAAATTACTCTAACGATGGCAATTGTCTCATTTTAAAGGTCTTACTGAAAATGACTCTGCATCACATAATAGTCACACTGTGGTGTTGGTAACAAGCCTTCTCTGGGTGCCAGTGCTTCTTTTGAAAATCTTCTCATTTCTCTGAGCCACGTGGGCAGAAAGCCCATTTGCCCATGTCTTTTCCTCATGCCTGTCAACAAGGGAGTAGCTTTCTTTCTTTTTTTTTTATTAGTTTTAATGAACATTTACAGAGATTTTGGGTTTTCATTCATTCATTGTTGCACTGGGAGTAGCTTTCTGTGGGATCTCATTTAGTCTGGAGCTGACCTTTCAATGGGAATGCAAGAGAGTTACTCAGTTCCCACCTGGACCCTCAATTTCAAAAGCGCTTACTGATGATCTACTCACATGTCTAAAACTCAAAGTAAAGGAAGATCTTCAAGTGACGTCAAGCAGAGAGGAAGACTTGGCCTGCTTTTTAACTATGCTGGCTCTGCTGGCAGCTACATCTCCAAAATCTTCAGTGTGTGTATCAACTCGCAAAAAACAAAACCACAACAATAAGACTCAAATTCATTGTCATCGATTCAGAAATGATGCATAGCTGACCCTCCACTGGGTTCCAAAGGCTATGAGAACATCACAGGGAAGGCGATTGCTCATATTTCTCCTGAGCAAAAGGTGGCAAATTCAAACCACCAAATATGGCCTTTGGTTTAGCAGGGTAGCCCCCTTCAGAAGGTGCTCCTGGAGTGAGGAAAAACAAAACATAAACCCAACATGCGGCATCAAGTCAACTCCAACACAGTAGTGTCACGACTCTCAGAGCACAAGTGTGCTCCATTGGGGTTTTTACAAAGAAAATCTCCAGGCTCATGTTCTGAGGTAAAGTTAGGATGGACTTGAACTTCCAATATTTCCCATATGGCCAAGTGTATTAACCATTTAAATGACTCAGGAACTCCATAACATACAAAGCACTCCATAAATATCTAACAGTTGAGGTTTAACAAGAGAACTATAAGAACAAAATCAAATATTGTGAATTTTTTTTTTTAATGTTGACAACTGGCTTTCCTTTCATTGATAGCCAGAGTACTATTTTCAAGGGCAAGATGGTTAAAAATTCCAAAAAAAAACAAACAAAAAAACAACAACAAAAAAAATTTAAAAAAACAAAAATTCCCAGGATATACAGGGGAAAACAATACTGTAAAAAAAGTTAATATCTCTACGGTCAACTGATTTTTGACAAGGAGATGAAATCAGTTAAGTGGGGAACCAACAGCCTTTTAAAGAAATGGTGTTGGTAAAATTGGAAAAGTATCTGCAAAAGACTCAAGCAAGATCCACACCTCACTCCATATACAAAAACCAACTCAAGGTGGATCATGGACCTAGGACTAAAACCAAGGACTAGAATCTGCATTAAAGAAAAGCTTGGTAGTCCTAATCCACAACATAAACAGTCTTCCAAGTATCCTGAAAAACCTACAACCTGGAGAAGATAAATAGATGAATGGGACTGTCTAAGATTCAAATCCCTATGCACATCCAAAAACTTCTCCAACAAGGTAAAAAGGGAAGCCACAGACTAGAGAAAAAGTATTTGATAATGACGTATCAGATAAGGGACTTAAATCCAGAATGTATAAAATACTTGAGCACCACAACAAGATAAAGGTAAATAATCCAATTGAAAAATGAGCACAGGATATGAACAGACACTTCACCAAAGA
>NW_006399761.1:11580422-11582367 GCF_000299155.1 Elephantulus edwardii
TTTTTTTTTTAATTTTATGTTATACTGGTATACTCACAAAGTTAGTATACATTGTTTTTCACACTGGATCTTTTCCATTTCCTTTACACACCCGTCCTTCTACTCATCAAATTGGAAGAACACCAATAGGCTTTAAGATGGACCAAGCGATGCTTCCTTCTGTTAGAAACGATGAGCCCACGACATGACAACTAACAATGATAAAAACGTCACACACAGCAAATGCTAGTAAAAGACAGATCTGTGTATTTGGTATTTAAAAAAAAAATCACCAGTAAAATTGAAAACAAGTAGCAGATTGATGTGAACTCTATTAAAAACTCCTCTTAATCAAAAGACCACCTGAGAATTGAAAAAAAAGAAGGTGGGCAGAGGTTCTGCAATGTTAATACACAGAGGAAGTTAAAGGAGAGGGGGAGAGAGCGAGAGGAAGATCCTCTAACTCAATGAAAATGTTGTTGATTGCCTTCGAGTTAAGCACGACTCATAGCGACCCTATAAGCAAAAGGCCGGAAGCCCCTCTACAACTATCGACATTTATCAAAGTTCATAGAGTTTCCGGAGGCATGTTATTTAGGAAGTGGATGCCACTCCTGCTTCCAACAAGAGAATGGCAAATTAAAACATGAGATCACATGCAACCTATCAAGTTTTCAAAATTGAGGTGATTCATGGTATCTAAGATTAGCAAGGATGTGTGGAAAACATATTCTCATGCTTTCTGAGTAGGTACAGACAGCACTCATAAAACCCTTCTGAGAATATGCAACCGTCCACTACAATACAAAATGTGCATATCCTTGCCTCTTTGCCTCTGCAGGGAAGAATCTAGACTAAAATATTACTTCACCAGCATGTAACAACGATACATATCAAAAAATTGGCAATGGGCATTTTTGCACCAGTAAATATTGCAAACAATTTGACTATACCTTAATAGTAAGCGACTATATAAATCGTAGTGCATTCATTCCATATATGTAGCCCTGAAGAGATATACTCCTAATATTCCTGAAAGTACTAAAGCAATGAATCTAATGTGATTGTATATTTGAGTAACAAAAACTAATGAATACATCTCTAGGTTCTAAAGAGGAAATGCTCCCAAACCTTAGTTTCGTAATGCATTTCTTTTTGTCTTAAAAAGATAGACAGGGTGTGGATGTGAGATAGAGAGAATTAATGGCAGTAAGTTTGTTTTTATTTTATCAGTCCTGAGTTCTGACTGCACAGTGATTAAGTGTTTACCTGCCAACCAAAAGATCAGACATTTGAATCTACCAATTACTCTATGTGAGAAAGACGTGGCTTTATAGAAGCAAAAGTCTGCTTTTATAAAGATTTGCAACTTGGGAAACCCAAAGAGGTGGCTTTACTCTGTTCTACTGTGTTGCTATCAGAAAGAATCAACTCTGCTCATTTTACATTACATCATTATAGATAGATCACAAAGCCAGCTCCTTGGTGAGTGCTGTCAGAAGCTCCTTCCAAGCTATCCTAAAACTAAGCAAATAATTAAAAGTCCACAAATCATGGACATGGGTGAGGCTCATGCCACCCGCCCACCCACGCCCTTGTCCACACTATTTAGCTGGTTTAAAGACTGCCATCTTGCTGCTTCCTATATTCTGAATCGAAAAGTCAAATTGTAAAAGAGCCAAGTCTTACAAAAATGAATCCCATGCATTTAAATGAATCAAAAGAATTGGGTGTGTCCTTTGAATTTGTCATGCTTCTTTAGAAGATTTATCTGATTTGGTTGGCAATACAATCCTGAGCCAGGAGAAAGAGAAAGTGAGGCAGAATGGATCCTTTGATAAGAAAGTCAAGGTATGATCGCTGCTAAACCAGGCTACTCCTTGGAGGCAAAGATTCTGGGGCTTCGTCTGACATACTTTGGACATGTTGCAAGGAGAGACAGGTCCTTGGAGAGGGACATCATGCT
>NW_006399761.1:11583576-11585158 GCF_000299155.1 Elephantulus edwardii
ATTTAGAATTACTAACTTGAGTGCTACTCAGACCACCATCTAAAACACAGTCTTTCGAATGTTTGTCTTAATTTTAGCATAAGTGAATAGCTTTTTATTCAGATTTACTCTCTGGGACATTGTTATTAACAAACTAGAATTTCTCTCAAAGATATCTCAACCAGCCTTGTGCATCAAGAGATGTGAAATGTTTTCATTCTCCTTTTACAGATGAACAAGTTGAGTTCAAAGAAAACATCAAGAGGAAAAGGTGAAAAATCTAACTTTCCAACTCTCAGGGCACCGGTTCTTCCAGGATATCAAGTTCCTTTTCTCTAGTCATTCATACGATAAATATGTTTTGACTGTGCTGTTTTAATAAAATAATGGAACAAGTTAATAACGAGGTGGTCCAAGTTAATAACAAGATGGTACACTGGGGCATCCCAGTCTTATTTAATTCATCATGATAGTGAAAAGGTTTATCTTTATTTTATAGTCTTACTTTATGTCTCTTCTAGTCCTTAACGATGCTCTATTTGGGATTCTCAGAAATGATCTGCTTCCCAGGGCACTTTGGCCTTATGCTGCCCTGTGAGAAAGAACTTTTGTTTGTTGCTAAAATTATGTGTTTGTACATACGTGTGTGGGGGGGGGGTGTGGGTGTGTGTGATGTATATATCTTTGTGTATCACTGAGTCAGAACCACCCATAACTGACCCTCCAGTGGGTTTTCAGAGGCAGTTCAGAGGAGGAGACTGCCCATGTCTCTCCCACAGAGCACCTGGTGGACTCAAACTCTGTGCCTTCGGATTGCAGCACAACTTCTTGAAACTAGGCCACCAGAGTTCCATCTATATAGATATATCTATAGACCTCTCCAAAGTTCTGAAGAGTAATGACTTCAGTCTGGAGACTAAGGTGCGCCCGGTACAGGTCATGGTCTTTATAATCACTTGCTATGCATCAGAGAGCTGGACAATGACTAGGGATGATGAGAGGAAGAATTAATACCTTTGAGCTGTGTTGCTGGAGAAGAGAATTGAATATACCATGGACTGTTAAGAGAATGAACAGATTCATCCTGGACAGGATGAAACCAGGCTGCTTCTTGGAGGCAAGAATTCTGAAGTTTTGTCTGACATTCTTTGGACATGTTGTAAGGAGGGACCAGTCCTTGGAGAGGGAAGGCATGCTTGGGAGGGTGGAAGGACAGCACAGGAGAGGAAGACCCTCGATGAGATGGATTGATTCAGTGACTAGAATAATGGGAGTGGATGTGTCAGAGACAATAAGATTGGCAAAGGATATACTGCAGGGTTTAGGGATGCTGTACAAAGAGTTGCTATGAGTCACAGATGACAAGATGGCACATAACAACAAAAACATATACGGATCTATCTATCTATCTATCTATCTATATACATATATAAATCTCAGGAGCCTATGTTGGTTTACATTTTTCTATTTTCTAGCTTTCACATTTTTTAAAAAACTATTGTCATTTCTTTTTTCTATTTTTTACATTTTTTTATTAATTTAGTTTGTTTATTTTTTATTTCAATGAACATCTACAGAGATTTTGGAATTCCATTTATTCATT
>NW_006399761.1:11585453-11593145 GCF_000299155.1 Elephantulus edwardii
AAAAAAATCTTTTCTGGGTAATTTTTTTATTGTTTTATTAAAACAAATTTTATTGACCTATTAAAACAAATTTTATTGACCTCTATGAATAATAATGAAAAGAATAAAAGCCAATGTTTTGGATGCTTAATAGGTGTTGGATTTTTTAAAAAGATCTTTTATATGTATTAGTAAGTATCATTTATCCATTTAACAAATCTTTCTTGGACATCTGTTAAGGACCAGTCACTGTTTTGAGTTCTGGGATGCTTTTACATAGCTTAAAGATGTAAAACTTTGAAGAGATTCAAAGACAGAAAACACTCACATCAGATCGACAGACCACCACTTATCTTTCAAGTCTGAGAGCACACACTGAAGCACCTCTTCTCACTGCTCCTTCTAAGAGCCTGCAGGCCTTAAACAAGGATGGCCTTGGCTTTTATAACCTCACCTGACTCTACTGCAGAAGTGACTTTAATCTGTGGCTCTGATTAATCCACAAAGGCAGTTAGAAATAACGATGCAGGTTCTGAGAGGTTGAAGCCGGTGAAATCTTGAGCACATCTGTCGGGTCCTGAAATGGATCTTGAGAGTGTAGATAAAGCTTCAAGGCTTGTCCTTCTCCACTTCATAACAGAAGTGGGTGCTACTTCTTTTTCCTTTGATTGTGAAAATATTCGAACAAATAAGGCTTCTGTGAAATTACATTGTAGGGATCATTATCCGGATATTACAAGCGTTTGTTTATACAAAGGACTTTCTGAAATGGAACTTGACCCTTTCAAACCACAGAAGTAAATCTGTATAATAAATAAGAAAAATGTATTCTCATACTTACATTCCAGCAAGCTGTGCTATTTCTATATCTATCATCGGTAATCTCTTACTGTGTAATTTACTTCTCCTGAAAAGCCACTGGAGGGTCTGAATCAGAACCAGCTTAATGGACATCAGTTATATTGGTCCCCATATTCCTATGCTCCAGTGCAGACCACTAACGGTCAGAGTGCCTAATTCGATGCTTCAGCAGACAGCACTTGGTACAGATGAGATTTATTCACATCCTTTCTATAATAAAGAAAATCATTCCTTTTTACTTACTGTCTGCAAACATAGCTTTGCTTCTTACTTGTGCCTGTTTCAGGGGTCTACGCTAGAGATGACAAGAGGCTATCTTTGCCTCTTCATAGAATGCAATCCCACTTTCAAATAGCATCTTTCAAAATGTTTTAGGGAATATCATCTCCTTTCCATATACAATAGAATAGTGCTGAAAGTTGTTGTTGTTGTTGTTGTTATGTGCCATCGAGTCGTTTGCGACTCATAGCAACCCTATGTACAACAGCCCTAAACCCTGCTCTATCCTGTGCCAATCGCATTGCCTCTGACACACCCATCCCGATTAGCCCAGTATCAGCCTCTCCTTTGAATATTCATCAATTTTGTGGCAAAGGAAGTTAAAGAAAGAAAGGGCAGTTTAAAAAGAAAAACATCCTTAGGATGACTTCAAGATGACCAATGTCATCAAATACAGTCACCAAATACATTAAATCATTAAATGAAAGAGTAAACATCTTCCCTACCACAAATAACAAACAAGTGGAATTTCTACTTCCAATGACTACCTCATTATACAAATGTGTCATTTTAATGAATGACTAAGAAAAAAACATTTTTTTTAATTTAATTACTGCATTTAATTACTGCTTTTTTTTTTTTTGGTTTTGTTTTTTGTTTGTTTGTTTGTTTGGTGGAAATGCCGGGGACTGTTAATTAGTGCTATTATGAGCTGAAAATACATTGAGAGTTGAGAGGGGATACGCCTTAATGAGTCAGAACTGTATACCTATCTGCATAAAAGAAAGGATGCAATCAATTTCATTCTCTTGCTCAATTCAATACTTAGTAATTCTTGTGAGAAATTCTACTATTCTCCAGACCTTAAGGAAGCAGTCTTCACATTGCACTAAAATGTACTCGATTTTTATGATTAAAAGTTGTGGATCCTTTCAAATGGTAGGGGAAAGGGACAGTACCATGGGGAAATCCACATCCATATTTTAACAGTATTTTAATACCTTAATTCTTTTATAGCATACCTTTGCAAGCCCTAATCAAGTTATCTTGGGGGAAAAAACAAAACCAATAGTGTAGCCACTATATTGACTATGACTTTGAAATTCAAGAATGAATAATGGCTTTTCAATCTCTGCCATAATTACATTTACAACCCATTCCAATACTTTTGTATTTCTTGTTCTACAGAGACAGAAAACGGGATGATTGGTTGTCAGGGGCTAGGTGGAGGGAGGAATGTGAAATGGGAATGGCCGTGAGAACACACTCATAGCTAGCTGACCCAGCAGGTCTTCAGAATCTCATGGAAGGAGATTGCCTATCTTTTTCCCACAGAGGAGATGGTGCGTCTGAGCTGCTTGCCTTTGTTACTGCCCTTCAGCTCCTTAACCAGAGCTCCTAATATACACATTTTATATTTAACATTTAGCATGACAGACGACTCTCATAGACTTTTCTTCCTCGACATCCCTACTTTTTCCTTCTATTTTTTGCAAACTCTTACTGAATTCTTTTGGCTGCCAAGGCTAGCTCCCTTAGTGAAGAGTTCATAAAGTTAATTAAAAATGCTAAACTAGGATAAAAGCTTTTTTTTTTCTTTTAAAGAAAGGTATCCTTTTCTATTTTGTCTTGGATTTAGAGAAATCTGTTTTGGCAATAAGGTTTTAAGTGTTTGTCAGCCCATCTGTGAGACACATTTAAAATGTAAAGGGAGAAATATTACTCTTTAATGAGACAGCACGTTAGAACTTCCGTATAATCAAAAAGGATTTCATTTGCAAATTTGGAACTTGTCTGACAGAAGGAAAATTTTAACAAAGCAAGTTTGACTCGTAAAGAAACATTGTATCCTTCAGAAATATTTTTCTCGAAAGGTCTATATTGTATTACACCCTGAGCACAGGAACTGAGAATCTCAATGAAGGAGAGAAGTCCAATACTTCTTTAGGAGGTAAAGCAAAGAGGTTTACTGAAAAAATAAATATAGCTCAAACCAGGAGACGTACTGTCTAATGACAACGCTGGGCGTTCTGAGGGTTCTGACTTTTATACAGAGTTCAAGGAAAGGCAGTTAAGTATGTTGCCACATTCATGGGAGCCACAGATCATGTACAATAATAAGACAATGCTGTTGTCTTAAGCCATCAAGTCAGAACCCTCTGCAGTGGGTTTTCAGAAGCTGTAAATCACACCAGAAGAGAATGTCCATTTTTCTTCCTCAGAGCTGCTGGGAGATTCGAACTGTCTGCCTTTGGGTTGACAGTGCAACTCCATGCCACTAAGCCAGCACATGAAAACGCTGCAAGGCTAGCTAAGCCAGTCTCTCAAGCACAATTCCTGGAAGCACGCATCAAGCAATCCTCTGAAACATCTACACTGCATTCCTCCCAGAGAAACCAGTTCATTGTGACTCTCAGTAACTTTGGAACAAATAGGAATAAATGCCTCATAGTGTGTCCGAGATGGCTGTTACCCTTATGGCAATATAATGGGACATTTCCTCCCATAGAGCAACTAGTGGACTTCAACAACTGACTTTTGGTTAGTCAATACACTGAAAAAATTCCAGCCAGACTCCTTACTTTTACTTATTCATGCATTACTCTCAAGAGGGAGTCAGCTCACAGCTGACCCTAGACCCTACATTGAGTTTACAAAACTATAAAATGCAGATCACCTATCTTTCTCGCTCAGTATAGATGGTGGATTCGACCTGCCAGAGACGTTCGCCTGTGAATTAACACCTCCACTCTCTATAGCCTCCACCTCCAGAACCCCGGGACCCTAAGTTAGGCACTGAAAAGAGAATCATAAATAAAGCCACAGCCCCCAGCACTTTGTAACATAGTAAGTGAGGTCAAAAGATCGGAAAGTCAGCAGTTCTCATACCCACTAGTTTCTCTGCAGAACTATTTGGCAGGTGGTTTGTGTAAACTCCAACTTTGGAAACTCTTCAAAGCACTTCTGCTCAGAAAAGAGACACTGTAATTGAGAACTGACTTCACAGCAATGAGTTTGTGACAGGAGAGGAAGATGTTGCAGGCTGCTTCCAAAAAGATTACAGCCTCAGGGACCTTATCAGGTGGTTCTGCTTGTCCTATGAAACCATGAATCAGAATTGGCTTGATAACAAGTTTATTTGCTTACTGTTGTTGTTGTTGTTGTTGTTGAAGAGAGATGGTGGTGTTGCTATTAGGTACCATGCGTCAAGTAGTACTCATAGCAACCTTGTGTACAACAGATGGGCACCACCTGTCCTGTCTTCCTGTGCCATCTTCTCAATCCCTTCCATACTTGAGCCCATCGTTATCAACCGTCCCATTGATGTGGATTGTGATAGAGGACATTTTGTGACTTGACTACTATGGACACATCATCAGCAAGAATCAAATCATGCTGAGTGAAACAGAAGGCCAGTGAAGACTTCCTCAAAAAGCTGAACACAGAAACTCCATAAGAATATAGCTATTCCATTGCTTGGAATATACCCCAAGAAAGTGAGAACTGAGGCTCAAATGGAAACCTGTACACTGAAGTTCACAGCAGCCTTATTCACCGTCTCAAGAACATGGAAACAGCCCAAACGTCCACCCACAAATGAATGGATTGAGAAGTTGTGGTGCATTCATATAATGGAATACTACACAGCACACAGGAGCAATCATTTGGTCAATTCCTACCTCACTTGGGAGGGACTGGAGAGCATTATGCTGAGTGAACTAACTCAGTTCCACAAGGACAAATACTGTATAAAATCATTATTGTAGAATGAGTATAAGGATCCAGGGCAGGGGGAAAGGTGGAAATAGAGGGGTGAGGATGAGTGAGGTAGGGTTGTACAATTCAGTGGGTGGATGGGGTGAAGGAAATGGGAAGGATTTTTTGTGACAAACAATGTATTCAAACTTTGTAATCAGAATTAAAAAAAAAAAATAGAAGGCCAGTAAAAAGATACAATGATGAACTAGAACATGACTGTAGTCATCAAGATGATACAAGGCCAGATATTGTTCTGTTCTGTTGTACATAATGTCTCTGAGAGTCAGAGTCAAGTCAGTGTGAACTTGACAGCAGCTATTCTCCGGTGACAAAGGCATGTCATTATGCTGTTACAATCCACTGTGTCGAGGACTGTGACAAAAGCATTCTGTGAAAGCACAGCCCAAGAAGACCTGAAGTAGGGGTTGGGTAAAGGCAAGAACTCATTGTGCAGTTGACCATTTGAACTGAGGTGGAAATAGGGATGATTGGTAAAGACCTTTCAAGTAATGATGTTTACATGAGTCAAGTTATGGGGAGGGGGGAGGGATTGTATAACAATGAAAGAATTTTTCTTTTACTTTTCAAAGAGAAGAGTGAACTAGGGAGGAGGGAGGTTGGGCAGGGAGAAAAATGCAACAATGAATGAATGGAAATCCAAAGTCTGTTATCGTTCATTAAAATGAATAATAAGAAAAACAGTGGGGGAAAAATAAAATTAATGTTACAGAACAACATGTTCTCATGCAAACAAAACTAATTTTTTTTTCACTTTCTTAATTCCATTTATTTTCTTTTTTTCAATTTTATGCATCTGCTTTTGCTTTATTATTTGTTTATTTTTAGTTTCTGGGTTTTTTTAATTCATTTTTATGAAAGTTTACAAAGACTTTGGATTTCCATTCATTCATTGTTGCACACTTTCCTCTCTGTCCACCCCTCACCCCCAGTTAGCTTTTCTCTTTGAAAGGTAAAAAAACACAAAAACAAAAACTTTCATTGTTACACAATCCCCCCATCCCCCGCCCAGTCCACTCCACTGTACAGCTTTCATTATGGACTCTTGTCATGACAATAATACCTAATCATATATTCCTCCTAAACAGTTCCCTCATCTGTTTCAATGCCATGTACATATTTATCCTCTCTTTTCTTAGTTTTCCCCCAACCTCAATGTCTGTTTCGCTTTACAGCCGTCGCCTTATGCAGTCCTTTTGTGACTGAGACATTTCACTCAGCATAACATACTCCAGGGTTACAATTTTGTATAACAATTCATGAGTTCCTGGTTGTTCAAGGCAGCATAGAGTATTTCACTGTGTGAAGTAAAAAATAAAAAGTAAGTAAGTAAGTAAATAAATAAATAATCAATCCATCAACTCAAGGTTGTTCGTATTGTAGAACCATAAAAAGGGATGTGGGCAGTGGCGAAGAGGAAGCCAGAGATAAGCCGAGATCTTATCACGCAGGATCTCACATTCCAAGTTAAGAATCTTTGGGCACTTGGCATGATGTAGTTATCCTTGCCACCTAACAAGCTACAGACTCAAAGAAAACAGGTGGTATCACACAAAAAACTAACCTATGAGGCATTAGACAGGAGGTCTTCATTATCTGGGCCAAAGATAACTTCAATTCAATAGACTTCAAGACCAGCCCCTTCTAGATCTTACTCAAAAGTGGACTTGGTGTCAGAGTTGGTTTATTAAAATTCTTTTACATGGTAAGAAAACAAACTCAGACACCTAATTAAGAGATCTAGTCTCTATACTTCATAGAAAAATGTAAAGGATCAAACTTGAAACCTTAAACTTTAAATGAAAATGCATACAAACTACTGTATCAATAAGAAAGAATACTAAATGCAAATCAATGCTATGTAATGTTCAAAATGGCTCTGTTGTCATTTTCTCATGTAATCTTCTTCAGCCTTCAAAATTGCCTGTCCTCATTTTATAGAAGAATTTGGGTTTTGGTATATTAAAAAACTTATCCAAACTCCAAAGCAAGGAGGTCAACATAAGCATAGAATCCTTCCTTTCCTAAACTTCATATTCTCCTGAGGTATTCATCTATATTAGGCCTCTCATCAAGTTAAATGGAAGGGACATGCTATTTCCTGATAATTCCTATTCTAAATTTACATAGGATCTAATATTGCCTTTTTCAATTATATATAATGTTTATGCTTCACTTTGCATGCTTAGAAAAATGGGAAAACATAACAATAATAGCTCTCAGCAACGGAATTACTGCTTCTGGAGAAATTATCTGTTCAGAATAAATGAAATTATATTTGCAACTGCCCAGACTATACAGAAAATGCTTTTAAGCAGCCCAAAAATGCATTTAAGCAATCACTCTAAGTTTATTCATGGGTTGAAATAAGCATTGGAAGGAACAGCAACAAGGAAAGAAAATACTATATTAAGATTTAAAATAAGCAGCTCCTTAAAAGATCAATCCACAAGACAGTCAGGGTTTTGCTGACAAATCCTGGTTTCGCTGGCCTCACTTCCAAGAAATGAAAAGAAAGATTCTCAGTCCTTGGTTGTTGCTGTTGAACAGAAAAGCAAGTAAGTAACCAGAGGAAATAATGGACTGTTTCAGGGGCGCTCTGCTGGCCTGGTGGCAAGAAGCTGTGCTGCCAACCCCAAAGCACATGGTTTGAATCCACTAGCATGCACATGGGGAAAAGGTGGGCAATTCCCCCATATGCGACTTATGATCTCTGAAAACCTGCTGGAGGGTCAGTTACGGGTTCCTACTAAAAGGTACACAATTATTTCAAGAAATAACCATGAGAGATGTGAGTCCTAGGCTCAACAGTTGGGTTTTTTCTGTTTCAAACCTTCTTACCTATAAGGAAAACCC
>NW_006399761.1:11593245-11596014 GCF_000299155.1 Elephantulus edwardii
TTTGCTCCTAAATTAAACATCTAATTTTATGATGATGCATTTAGATTCCTCTTCAAGACAAGAAATGCTGGTTGTGTTTCAATTCTTAACCTAATAGTGTCATCAACCTTGCAAGTGCCTCAGAATCCCTACAGAGCTTGCTGCAGTCCCCCCCCCGCTCAGCATTCTGCTCAGGAGAGCTGAGGCTGATAGTGTTAGGTGTCACCCAGTCATTTCTGAGTTACAGTGACCCGATGGACAGAAGATCGAAACCCTCCCTGATCCTGAGCCATCTTCACAATTGCCACCATGCCCACTGTTGATCAGTCAATCACTGGGTCGTTTTGTCTCATTGACAGTCTTCCTTTCTGACTCGCTCCTTTTCCAAACATGATATACATTCCCAAGAACTGCTCTCCCTCCCCCAAAACATGCCCAAAAAATGAGATCAAGTCTGAACATCCTTGTTTCTAAAGAGCACCGTGGATAAACTTCCTCCAAGACAGGTTTGGAGATGTTCACAGGGCTTCTTACTTATGTAATATCTCCAAGGGATATTCAGTATTCTTCAACACCACGCAGGGCCTGAGAATTAGTATTTCATGGTGGACAGTGTTTAGTGGAGCTCCCCAATTCAAACAAGCTTGGAAGCAGGAGTGGCATCCACTTCCGAAATAGCTCGTCTGTGCAAACTCTATGAACTTGGAGAAACGGTATCAGTTACACAGTGTTTAGGTCTTTCATTCTTAAGGTCACTATGAGTCATCTACAACTCAACGGCACTTAACAACAATAACATTGCTGTGGGGAGTTCTGGTGGCCTAGTGGCAAGAAGCTGCACTGCAATCCCAGTGATAATGCAGTTTGAATCCACCAGATGCTCTACTGGAGAAGGAGGGGCAATCTCCTCCTCTACCAGTCAGATCTGATGTAACGGTACACACACAAAAATAATAACAACAACAAAATAACCCCACATTACTTTGTGAGGTGATGCACTCAGAAAACCAATGGGCTGTGTGTGGTTTTGAAATCAAAACTCCTGTACAACGCAGAATTGTTGCTGTCAGTTGTGTTTAAGTCAGTTTATCTCCAATTTATAACAGATGTCTAGTCCTTTGATATTTTCATGATCACTGAGAATTTTTAGTCCAATGTATGACTGTTTGACTAGTACTTATCCCCACTGATAATATCTGACTACCTGTCAGGTGAGTGAGTAACTTTAAAAAGGTAGTCTTAAGTTATTAGCTGAATGTAAAATTAATCCCACCTAGCTGACTGTGACACTGAAATGTCAAATGTGATAATGGTTACCTATGGTGGACAGTGTTTGGTGGAGCTCCCCAATTAAAACAAGCTTGGAAGCAGAAGTGGCATTCACTTCCATAATAACTTGCCTCCGGAAACCCTATGAACCTGGAGAGAGGGTGAAAGTCACACACAAGTGTTGAGGACTTTCCTTCATAGGGTCGCTGAGTTGCCTGCGACTCAACAGCACTTAACAACAATAGCTGACTTCTACAATGAACTGAACTTGTTAAACTTGGCCAGAATTTTACCTTTCACTGTTTTCTACAAACATGCAATCAAGAAATCAAAGTCAACAATGATTGATCCTTTTATTTACTGAGGTACTGATATGCAAGAATTGTGGTATTTTACTTTCATAGATAGTATTTCATTTGATCATAAAATTACTCAGAATTGAAATACTATTGATATTGTTAATGTCCCAGTGAGTTGGGACTGACTCACAGCTGATTGTCTGGGTGGTTTTCAGAAGCAAAAACTCCCCAGGGAGGAGACCCCCCCACTCTCTCCTGAGGACCAGCTAGTGGACTCAAATAATGTGCCTTTGGGTCAGCAGCACAACTTCTTAGCCCCTCCGGCTCCCTAGAAATGAAATGCCATTAACACTGATACTTCTGCTTTACAATGACAACACATTCTTAGAGAGATTAACTCACTAGACTAAATTCATTACAAATGATGGGAGAAAGCTTTGACCTAGCTGGTTACCTCACACTCAACAGTCTCCTCAGTAAACAGCTCTATGAACACCAACACTGAAAATTACAATCCCACATTCCAAACCTTAAAAAATGTAGAGGCTAAAATTGATAAAATAAACATAAAGGCTAGGACATCACAGGATACCAGAATCTCTGTACCAAAGAATGTGCTGGGGGAAGGTTGTTTAATATATTTTCCCAGAAAGCTTGGTCTGAGACAGATTTGATTTAGTAATCCTTACTTCGATCTCTTGATAAGTTTATCTCCATTTTCACTGAAACCTGACATTTTACTTCTGATAAAGTGCAAATATGACCCAGTAACAATAGCAAAGTTCCACAGGGCAGCAAACAACGAATGCTGGTGAGGTTGTGGAGAGACTGGAACTCTTATTCACTGTCAGTGGGAGTGTAAAATGGTACAGCTACTATGGAAGGCAGTCTGGTGCTTTCTCAAAAAGTTGGAAATAGAAATATCATATCATTTGATCCAGCAATTCCACTACTAGGAATATACCCTAAAGAAACCACAGTCACAACTCAAACAGATGTATGCACACCCATATTTGTTACTGTGTTATTCACAATAACAAAGAGATGGAAGCCACACTAATACCCATCAACAAATGAATGGATAGAAAAGCTATGGTACCTTCACACAATGGAAGATTATGCAGCACTGAAAAACAATTGAGTCTTGAGCACATTATGCTAAGTGAAACATCTCAGTCACAAAAAGCCAAACACTGCATAAAACCACTGTTATAAAATAGGA
>NW_006399761.1:11596549-11610965 GCF_000299155.1 Elephantulus edwardii
AACAATGAAAGACAGGCCCGAGGGCCGCAGATTAAAAGTCATCCACCTTTGGCTTGGTAGCATCGCTTTCTGTCCACTGGACCAGCTGATCTCTCTATGTTGATGCTATTGTACAACTATAAGACAAAAATGATTCTAGGGAAAAAAGAATTTAAAAAAAGTTCATGGGTATGTGACATTGAAGGTACCTTAGAATGTTCAAGGTTTCAAGAAAAAGCAAGGGTCCAAGTAGAAAGATGTATCATACAGATGTGACATTTAGGGCTAGAAATAATAATCAAGAGACTAGGCAACAGATGGCCATTATCAAGGCAATACACTCACATACATCATGTCTATAGACTGTGGTTACTGAAAAACTGGGTAGAAAGACTGAAAAGGGGAAATTTTTTTCCCTTAACTAGGATGACACAGGATGATAAGCTGGACTCAGGGAGAAGGGATGGAAATCCTACAGATCAGAAATGGAGGAAAAGAATTCCAGGTCAAGTGTCAATGAAATAAGATGCTAGAAATCTCTCTAGTAATTGATTGCCAACACTGAAGTCCCTGGGTCAGGCTGCAGGAAAACAACAAACCAGACATAACTCTTGTCAGGTTAGAAAGAGAAAGCTGCCAGTTAGATAGCACAGTTTATCCAACCAGCTTGAAAGAGATTTGCCTTGAGAATGAACTTTCAGACCAACCCGTGAAAATCTATAACGTAGTAGAGTGTAGAGAAATGATACAGATGCACTCAACTTCCAGGAACATCCCTGCCAAGAATCCATAATGACCCAGAACCTTCTATGGGACTAGAGTACAGAAGTATTACTGAGATTTAAAAAAAAAAAATGTTTTTGAAGGTCATGAGGAACCAAATTGAATTCAACTTCCAAATCTCCCAAATTTAAGATGGAATCTTCTCCAAATCCCAGGGCATAGAGCAAGCAATAAACCAAAAGCAGGCAATTACAAAAAGCGGGCTTGTGAGGATTTTGAATTCCTAAAACTAGATCTTGGCCTAGGAGTTAAAATTAAAGTAGACGTGCTTCCCACCCCACCTGACCCCTTACAGGGAAAGCTATAAAATGATATTAAATGATTATTTTAACCATTTTCATGATTTCTATTATACCCTTGAAAAACGGAGCTTATTTTCAAAAGCCTGTCATGTTAACATGATCAGGTTTAGAAATCTACCTTCCAGCCACTGCAGGATGTATAAATGGTAGTAAATAAAAAAAATAATCTATCTCTAATTGAATTTGTAAAACATTTACTTAATAGTACTGTTGCTGCTGTTGTTTTTGCAAGTCATCGAGTCTGAGCTGACTCATTAGCTAATCTTCCGATGGGTTTTCAGAGGCAGTAAACAGCCCTGGAAGAGAATGCCCCTCCTTCTCACATGAAAGAGCTGGGGGATTTGAACCGGATGCCCTCAGGAGTGCAGCACAGCTTCTTGCCACTTAATTTTAAAGAATACAAAAGAGAATTGGTCTTGAAAATGTAGAGCTGCAAGCCAGTACTCATGAACAACTCCAAAACTATTCATAATGCATCTCTCAAAAAAAACAAACCTCAATGACACAGAGTGAGGACACAATTACAGCTGATCCTCCAGCAGGTTTTCAGAGGCTTACATCACACAAAAAAAGACTGCTCATCTTTCTTCTTCAAAGCAGATAATGAATTTGAACTTCACACCTTTGGTTTGGCAGGGACATTCCTGTACTCAATAGGCCACCAGAGATCCCTTCTGCAATAATAAAGTTTCAAACTTTGTGAACAGCAGCAAAATATGATCATATAGAGTATCAGCAGAAGAGAGGCTCTTCTTGGAAGGTATTCAGAACACAACTGAGGAAGACTTGCCTCCTTAATGGGGCTTTCAGCCAACGAAAGGTGCCTGACTCAAAAGAGGAAAAAAGGTTGCAAGCATCAATTACTAATTGGAACATGGAAGGTATGAACACAAACCTAGGAAAACTGTTTTTGTTGTTGTTATGTGCTGTCGAGTCGCTTGCAACTCATAGTGACCCTACTATGTACAATAGCCCTAAACCCTGCTCTGTTCTGTACCAATCACACTGTCTCTGACACTCCCATCCTGATTACCTCAGTCACTGAATCAATCCACCTCATAGAGGGTCTTCCCCTCCTGCGCTGTCCCTCCACCCTCCCAAGCATGATGTCCCTCTCCAAGGACCGGTCCCTCCTTATAACATGTCCAAAGTATGTCAGACGAAGCCTCAGAATCCTTGCCTCCAAGGAGCCACCCGGTTTAATTCTTTCCAGGGTGAATCTGTTTTTCTTAGCAGACCCTCAATACACACAGAAGTTGTAAAAAAAGTAAATGGAACACATAAATATCAACATCCTAGATATTAGTGACTTAAGATGAGTTTGACCATTGTAAATCAGACAATCATATGGTGTGCTATTCTGAGAATGACAAATAGAAGAGGAATGTTGTTGTTGTTGTTGTTGTTGTTGTTGTTGTTGCTATGTGCTGTCGAGTCACTTGCAACTCATAGTTACCCTATGTACAACAGCCCTAAACCCTGCTTTATCCTGTGCCAATATTATTGCCTCTGACACACCTACCTGCATTACCCCAGTGACAAAATCAATCCATCTCATCTAGGGTCTTCCTTTCCTGTGCTGTCCCTCCACTGTCCCAAGCATGACGTCCCTCTCCAAGGACTGGTCCTTCCTTGAAACATGTCCAAAGTATGTCAGACGAAGCTTCAGAATCCTTGCCTTCAAGGAGTATCCTGGCTTCACCCTCTCCAGGAAAAAGTTATTTGTTCTCCTAGCAGTCCATGGTATATTTAGTACTCTTCTCCATCACCAAAGCTCAAAGGCATCAACTCTCCTATCATCTCTAGTTATCGTCCAGCTCTCTGATGGGTAGCAAGTAATTGCAAAGACCAGGGCCTGTATCAGGCACACCTTAGTCTCCAGACTGACATCGTTGCTCCTCAGTATCTTGGAGAGGTCTCTGACAACAGGTTTTCCCAATGCAATTCACCTTTTAATTTCCTGGTTGCTGGTACCAAGACTGTTGATTGTAGAGCCAAGCAAACTGAAGCCGTCAACAATCTCAATCTCTTCACCATCTATCATGATGCTGCCAACTGGCCAAGTGGTGAGAATCTTTGTTTTCTTGATGTTGAGCTTCAATCCATATTGAAGGCTACAGTCCTTGACCCTCTGCAGCAAGCACTTCAGGTCCTCCTTGGTTTCAGCAAGCAGGGTTGTGTCATTGCGTAACAGATTGTTGATAAGTCTACTTCCTATCCTGATACCACAGTTGTCCTCATAGAGCCCAGCCTCCCAGATAATCTGTTCTACATATAGACTGAAAAGATATGGAGATAGGACACATCCTTGACACTTCCCCTTCCCAGTTTTGAACCATGCAGTGTTTCCTTGCTCTGTTCTGATGACTGCCTCCTGGTCCAAGAATAAGTTTCGCATAAGCACAAAAGATTGTTTCATCAAAAGAACATTTCAAGGTCTGTGTTGTACTATAAAGCAGTCAATGATAGGATAATATAGAAACATATACAAGGAAAACCTAGTAATTACAATTATTATAATTCAAATATCCTCACCAACCACTAAAACCAAAGATGAAGAAATCGATGATTTTCACCAACTTCTACAGTCTGAATGGAATTGAAAATATACTTAAGAAATACAACTGAGAATATACTTAAGTAAAAGTCATAAAACAAAAGTTGTAAAAAGAATTGGTAGTTGGTATATGACTTTAGTGATAGAAATGAGGGCAACAAGTGCAGGATAAAATTTTGTATTGACAGGAATTATTCAACGTATATGTGTGTATGTGTGTGTGTGTGTGTGTGTATGTATATGTATATGTATATGTATACACATACACACACACTCATATATGTGCATATATATGTGTATATATGTATATGTATGTATATGTATATATGTACATGTGTATATGTATATATGTATATATATGTAAAAAAAACCCACAACCCATCAGCGTAAATGGTAACTACACATACATAAAATATCATTCCATATTTGATTCCATTTTTGATGAAGGAAACATCAAAAGTAGGTGAAAGAAATACACAGAATTATTGTACCAAAAGGAATCATTTCAAGAAGTCCCATATGATCAAGAATGAAATTACTGAAGAAAAAAGTCAAAGCTGCATTGAAAGCATTAGCAAAAAATTAGACCCCAGGAGTTGATAGAATGCCAAAGAAAGTATTCTAACAAACAGGTGCATCCCTGGATGTGCTCAGTGCCAAGGAGTTTAGAAGACAGGCAGCAAACTGAATCAAAAAGATGCATATTTGGCATATTTGTGTCCATTCAAAGTAGACTGTTATCTATAAGAGTACAAACTTTATTAAACAATAGTATTATTATCACATGCAAGTCAAATCTTGAAGAGTATTTTTAAATGGCTAGAATCGTATGCTGTCAGAGAATTTTAAGAAAATCAAGTTGGAGTCAGAAGAGGTCATGGTATAAGGGATTATCACTGCTGATGTCACATGGCTGAAACTAGAAAATACCAAGAAGATGTTTACCTGTGTCTTATTGTCTATGCAAAGGCATTTGATTCTGTGGACCATAAAAAAGTTTATGAATAACATTGCAAATAATAGAAATCTCATAATATTTAATTTTTCTCATGCAAAATTTGCATATAAACCAAGAAGAAGCTGTTAGAATAGAATAAGGGGATACTGCGTGGCTCAAAATCAGGAAAGGCGTCTGTCAGAGTTGTCTCCTATCTCTGAACACACTTAATCTATATGATGAGTAAATAATTCAATAGTTTGGAGAAGAATGTGGTGTCAGGAAGATGACTTATCAGCAATCTGCATTAAACAGATAGCCTCACCTTGCTAGCTGACAGAGAAAAAAGACTTGATGCACTTACCAAAGAAAATTTAAAAAACCATGGTCTTTATATGAATGACATTTCAACATCAAGAAAACAAAAATCCTCAAACCTGAACCAATAAGCAGCATCAAGATAAACAGAAAATACTGTAGCTCTTTGAGATTTCATAATATGTGGATTTACAATCAACACTGAAATAGCAGTTAAGAAATCAAACAATATCCTGCACTGAGCAAATCTGCTATCAAGACACTCTTGACGGGGAGCTCTGGTGGCCTAGTGGTAAGGAGCTGCAACTACAATCCCAGAGGCGCACAGTTCGAATCCACCAGATGCTCTGCCGGGGAAGGAGGGACAATCTCCTCCTGTACCAGTCAGATCTGATTTGACGGTACACTCGCACAAAAATAATAAAATAAAGAAAGATCGTTCTAAAAAAAGAAAAAGACACTCTTGACACTTTTACAGAAAAGGGATGTCACTTTAAAGACTGAGGTGCACCAAGCCTGAGCCAGCGTATTTTCAAATACGTCATTTCAGATGCACATGAAAGTGACTAATAGATAGGGAGGACGGATGCGCCTACACTGTAACACTGATAAAGAATACTGCGTGTAATTGGAGCGCCAATAAGAACAAAGTGTATTAGACAAAGTACAGCCAGAGGGTTCCATGGAGGCAGAGATGATAAGACTACATCTCACGTGCATTGACCATGTTGTCTGAAGGGTCCAGTCTCTGGAAAAGAACATCACGCTTGGAAAATAGAGGGTCAACAAGAAGAGGCAGATACTCGACAAGACAGATCAACAGTCACTTCAACAGCGGCTTTGAGTGCACAGAGATTGGGAAGATGATGTAGGATTGAACACTGTTGACCATAGGGTCATTGTGAGCTGAAGTATACTAGATGTCAGCTAACAACAAATTACAAGAGAGTCTTTACAATATTGACCATGATAACAAAAAAGTAAACTTAAATACCCATCAACAGAATAATAGATAGGTAAAATATGATAGATATATGCAATGTCATACTATGCAGTAATAAATAAAAATTAATTCTCAAACCATCTTAGAACATGGGTGAACCTGGAGGACTTTATGTTGAGTGAAGTAAGTTAAATATATACACAAATACTGAATATTCCCACTTCTATAAAATTATATGGCAAAGCATAAATGCAGAAGCTAATGTTCACTGTTGTTCAGTACCTTTGAGTCAGAAACGTCTCATAGCTGACCCTCCAGTTGGTTTTCAGAGGCCAAAAATTGCACAGGTGATGAACACCCATCTTTCTCTCATGGATCAACTGGTAGATTCAACCCAAGTACATTTGGGTTGGCTGCATAACTCCTTACCACTAACCCAACAGAGCTCCCTGAAGGTCATTCATTAGCAGTTATCAATAACAACGAGAAAGGAATTTACTTTCTAGGCAGGAGACATTTGTTATTTTGGGTAATGAGAAAGGTAACATCAGATGATATTAAGTGTACACAGCTTGACAAAGGTAAACAATTTCATTTAAAGTGACATATAAAATTTTTAAACCACCACAAAAATAGGTGATCAGGTATAGAGGTATGTATGTAGGTACATAATTGTATCATTATGTACATGTATTATTATGCTGTTGTTGTTAAGTGCCATCAAGTCGTAGATGACTCATAGCGACCCTACGAAAGAAAGACCTGAGCGCTTGTATAACTTTCATCGTTTCTCCAAGTTCATAGGGTTTCCAGAGGCAAGCTATTTCAGAAGTGGATGCCACTCCTGCTTCCAAGCTTGTTTTAATCATAGCTGCTGTATAAAGACCCTCACATACACAATTTGAAGCCACCAATGTGACACGAGTGCAGATGGACCTGGGAAAACACAGAAGGACTCCCCAACCCTCTGGGTCCAGGGAGGACTCATTGTCACACTGGGCACCCCTGAAGCTGACCTCACAGATGCAGGAGCACTCCTCTTCCCAGAACCAGATGTGCACACACTGCCCGCTACACAACACTTGACAGTATATTATTATATGCACATATATATAATCTAGGTAACTGTATACATAATTGTATACATTGATTGAAGCCTCTTGTTTAGTGTCAACAAGACCTCCTGGAGGGCCCTTGTATTTAAGGTGAGCCCCTCCTCTCCATTTTGGAGACTGAGTGAGGAGACAGGGCTCTGTAAGCTGGGCTCTCTTGTTTGCGGTTGACGGGCCTCATGCTGTATTTTGGAGGAACATTCTTCTAAGTGGTACAGCACTCTTGTGTCAATTTGGTGTACTGAGGTAATCGAGGTTTGCTATGATGCTGAACCTTGTGCCACTGGGTATCAAATGTGATAGCAGCTACCTATGGGGGACAGTGTTTGGTGTAGCTCCCAGTTTAAGACAGGTTTGGAAGCAAGAGAGACATCACCTTCCTAAACTACATGCCTCTGGAAACCCTATAAACTTGGAGAAATGACGATAGTTACAGAAAGGCTTCAGTCTTTTGTTCATAGGGTTGCTGTGAGTTGCGCACACTCAATGGCAAACAACAATTGTATACATGTATTTTACATTAATAATTAAAAATAAAGAAGGGTCATAGTCAAAAATAATTATTTGACCAAATACCTCACAGGATTATATTTCTAGGTTTTTTAAAAGATTAAGATCATAGTCTTGCAGGATATCTTGATCAATTGACATAATACAGTTCAGGAAATTATATTCTACATTATAGCATCTTGAGTCTTAAAAACTTGAGATGTGGCCATCTATGATAAAACAATTGGTATCTACTTATCTGGAGCAAAAGAGGGTGGGGAATCCCAAAAATGAAATTATGAAATTAGGTCTGCAGGGCAAATATTTTACATGAATCACAACCTTATCTACCTTGAAATCAGAAGAACTAGATGGTGCCCAACTACCACTATCAACCATTCGAACCAAGCCAACAATAAAGAGATACTGACAGAAAGGGGGAGGGGGTGTGGAACAGAACAAATTTCTTAAAAAGAAAACAAACCTACTTATACCAGAAGACTCCCCAAATTTTTGTTCTAATATATTCTTCAAATTGTCAATTAAAACGAAAATCTCTAATGTTATATTGTAACTAAATAACAAAATAACCAAAAAGAAAAAGAACCACCCACATGCACTGTGCTCCTTTACAAAATAACATAGATGAGGTCAAACAATCAATGATTACTGTAAAGCAAAGGTGAAGAGGAGAAACTGGAATACCGGAAATAGACTAACTAGAACAGAATTAAAATATTCAGACATTGTAAAGAACGCAATCAATGCCACTGAACAACTTGTGTAGAATTACTGAACGTAAACTTGAGCTCTGCTGTTCAAACCATCACTAAAAACAAAATATTATTTCATTAAAAGAAAAATTAACAAAATGTAAAAACACAGTCTAATGTGAAAAGAGAATAAAAACTTGTTCTTGACATTCCTACAATAAACAAAAAAGCAAATAAAGATCTGTAAAGCGACCCTCCGAAATTCTTAAACTGAGGAGGACCTGAAGCACTTGCTGCAGATGAAGTTCAACATCAAGAAGAAAAAGATTCTCACCACGGAGCCAACTGGCAGCCCCATGATGGAGAAGACATTGAGGTTGTTAACAGCTTGCTTGGCTCCACAATCAACACTCTTGGCACCAGCAGTCAGCAACTCTGGAGATGAAAAAAATATTGAATTTTTAAAAGGATGATCATTTACTAAGATATCAAACAAGTGTGGGTAGAGGAGTATCTCTATTAAGTGTTTTAGATTGCTAACCTTTAAATAGTTATTTTTACTCAAAGGGAAATATTGAAATTGCTGTTATTGTTGTTACGTGCTGTCAAGTCGCCTGCAACTCATGATGATCCTCTCTGCAACAGCCCTAATCCCTGCTCTCTCCTGTGCCAATCTTATTGTCTCTGACACACCCAACCCCATTAGCCCAGTCACTGAATCATAGAGGGTCTTCCTCTCTTGCATTGTTCCTCCACCATCCCAAGCATGATGTCCCTCTCCAAGGACTGGTCTCACCTTGCAACATGTCCAAAGTATGTCAGAAAAAGCTTCAGAATCCTTGCCTCCACGGAGCAACCTGGTCTCATCCTCTCTAGGATGAACCTGTTTGTTCTCCTAGCAGTCCATGGTATATTTAATACTCTTCTTCAGCACCACTGATCAAAGGCATCAACTCTTATTCTATCATCCCTAGTCATTGTCCAGCTCTCTGATGCATAGCAAGTAATTGCAAAGACTATAACCTGGATCAGATGCACCTTAGTCCCCATACATCATTGCTCTTCAGTACTTTGGAGAGGTCTCTGACAGCAGAATTTCTCAATGCAATTCATCTTTTATTTTTCTGGCTGCTGATACCAAGAATGTTGATTGTGGGGCCAAGTAAATGAAAGCTGTTAACAATCTCAATCTCTTCACCATCTATCACGATGCTGCAAATTGGCCCAGTGGTGAGAATTACAATACATAGTTTTATAGTTCAGTGAAGAGACAGAAATAAATAGTAGCACAGACAGGAAAAACTAAGAAAATCTTATAACTGAAAGTTCATCTTTAAAAGACATACAACAATGAAACTCTACATTGATATACATCCTCAAGGACCAAGAATAGGTCCTGAAAAAAAGTGATAGGGAATTGAGAGCTCCCAGTAACCACAACTTGGGTCAAGTTTTTCTAGAATGAAAATCTGATTATCTCATCTGCTTGGAGAATGAAACCCAAACTCCTTAGCGCACTTGTGTTTTTAGCATCTGATACCTGTTTAACAGCTCATGGCCTTTTATCACAAACACCTTTATCACTCTCCTCATAAAACAAAACAAAGCAAAGCAAAACACACCAAAAAGCCCACAGCACCAAAATTCTCCATCTCTAGCAGGCTGATAACTTTAAAATGTAATGCTCTAACTCTCACTTTTCCCCTTCCCATAATGCTCCTCCAGGTCGCTCATTTCATGTTGTTGTGGTTGTCGGTGCCATTGTGGCCACTACACTTCAAAGCTACCCTATCAACAACAATTTTGAATCTTTCCCTGTTCTGCACCATCATCATCTCCATCACGTTCAAGTCTATCATTGTAGTCACTGTGTCAATCCATCTTGTTGACGATCTTTATCTTTTAACTGAACCTCATTCTTCCCCAACATGATGTCTCTGTCCTAGGACTGGTAACTCCTGACCAAAGCCTGTCCAAAGGATGGGAACTGGAGTTACATTACCCTTTCCTCTAAAGAACCCTCTGACTTGATGAGATATTATTGTTATGACAGGAGTCTAGAACAAAGGTAGCATAGTGGCGTGGACTTGGGGGGAGGGATTAAATAACAATGAAAGAATTGTCTTCTACTTTTCAAAAGGAAAAGTGAATTGGGGGGAGAGGGTGGGCAGGGAGAAAAGTGCAACAATGAATGAATGGAAATCCAAAGTCTCTGTAAACTTTCATGAAAATCAATTTAAAGTAAAAAAAAAATTAATAAAATTTTTTTTAAAAAGAACATTCTGGTTGCACTTCCTCCAAGATTGATCTGTTTGTTCTCCTGGCAGTCCATGAGATAGTCAATATTTTTCTCTAATATCTTCTCCAATTCAAAGGCATCAGTTCTTCTGTTATCTTTATTCATTGTCTAATTTTCAGATGCAAGAGAAGTAAGTGAAAATACCCTGGCTTTTGTCAGGCACAGGGTAGTCTTTTAAGGGACATTCTTGCTTTCTAGACTCTTTAAAAAGTACTTGACAGCAGTTCCCCAATGTAACACTTGGGATGATGATGATGTGATGATGATGATTACTGCTACCATGTGTGGTGATTGTGAATCCAAGTAAAATGAAATCATTGACAACTTCAGACATTCTTCCACTTATCATGGTTTTGGTATCTTGGTGCAGTGGTGAGAATTTGTGTTTTCTTTAATGTTGGCATGTAACCCAGATTGAAGGCAAGAGTCTTCTCTTTTTCAGTAAGTGCATCAAGTGTTTTTCACTTTCTCCAAGCAATGTGGTGTCAGCTGCTTAAAAGAGATTGATGAGGCGTCTTCTCCAATCCTGATACCACATTCTTCTTCTTCATCTAGTCCAGCTTCTCTAGTAATTTACTCAGTATCCTGATTGTGTAGGTATGGAGAAAGCACATAACCCTGAGGTACCCCTTTCCTGATGTTAAACTATGCAGTGTCCCCATGGTTTTGTTTTGTTTTGTTTTATAACTGCTTCTTAATCTACATATATGTTCCTCATGAGAACAATCAAGTGTTCTTGGATTATGATTCTTCTCCATGTTATAAGCTTATGATCCATAAAATCAAATTCCATTTCATAGTCAATAAAACTCAAGTATTTGTCTTTCTGATATGCTCTGCTTTCATCCAAGATCTATCTGACATCAGCAGTAACATCCCTTGTTCCATGGCCTCTTCTGAATTCTATTGAATCTACTCTATTAAACTCCAAGAAAGACAGCATATTTCACTTCCTGAGATTACTGTTAACAAGCTACTAAAAACTTGACCACTTACATCAGAAATTCATTCAGTCTCAGTTGTTGAAGACCAAGTCTGGAATCAGTCGGTGGTTATTTTTTTTTTTCTATCTCTTTGAAGAACGATGACAAGAAATGACTTGCAATTGTACTATACCTGTACATTATTTTCAGTAATGTTGACATTGTCACAATGTTAATATATAGATATAGATAAAGGATATAAGCTTCATGCACACCTCTCCTGATTTAAACCACGCAGTCCTCCTGTTTGTGAGCATGGTAAACGCTTCCATTTATCTAAGCTTCCTTTTGTTTATTGTCAAAGTGTTTTGTAGTTTGGAGGTTTTTGTTTGTGGTTTTAGCTGGGATTTGTTTGTTGTATGTCCTGTATCTTTGTAATGTATAAGTTATTGTCTTTATTCTTAAGTATTTAATCTTTGGGGTGGCTATTATAAATTACATTGTTTTTCTTATGTCCTTTTCAGTGTTCTATTATTGACTCTAAGTTTTGCTTGTTGATCTTGTACCCTGCCATTTTGTTTAATTGTTCAACTAATATCAGTAATTTCCTAGCTGCATCTTTGAGATTTTCTATGTATACAATAATATCATCTGCAAAAAGAGATAGTTTTGCTTCTTCTTTGTCAATTTGGATCATCTTATTTCCTTTTCTTGCCTTATTACTTTAACTAGTTCTTCAATTACAATACATAATAGGAGTGGTCAAAGATGGCATGTGTATCTGAAACCTGTTCACAAACAGAATGTCATTAATATTTCCCCATTGAGAATAATGGTGGCTGTTGATTTTGTGTTTATGTTCTTAATGACTATACTTTGATTCTGATGGATTTGTTTTCCTTTTCTTCAGCTTCAGTTTGAACTTGCACATTAGCACCTGATAGTCTATACAGTCTTGTTTAGATGACATTAAATTTCTTCTCTATCATCTCTTTCTAGAGATGTAGTCAACTTGATTCCTACTTATTTTATATGGTAAGGTTCACAAGCGTAGTGAGACCATAGCTGACATCCAAGCAGATATATGCACACCCATGTTTATTGCAGCTTTGTTCACAATAGAAAAGGTGGTTTTGGAACATATAAGTTGTTGACTTGTACAATTCTACCATATGCTTTCAGGCATCTTTTCTATCATCACAGTCATGTTTTCCACCATTCATCTTTCCATTTATCATACTGTGATGACTTGTATGTGACTGTAATACTGGAAACTATGTCACTGATATTTCAAATATCAAAAAGGCCAGGCTATGAGAGATAGAACTTCTAAACTTGAGAAAAACTATCAAGAAATACCAGACACTGCACTATAATCCCAGAGGTATGCGGTTCAAATCCACCAGATGCTCTGCTGGAGAAGGAGGGGGCAATCTCCTCCTGTACCAGTCAGATCTGATTTGATGGTACACGTAAAAATAATAAAAATGTAAAAAAAAGAAATACCAGACAGTCTACTTCTGAAAAGGTTGGCAATTGAAAATCTCATGGCTAGCAGTAGAATGTAGTCTGATTTAGTGCCAGAAGCCAAGATCCTCAAGCTGGAAATGACCCTAAATATGACTTCCACCGCAAAGTCAAGTCAACTTTAGTTATGTGCGAAGAGTACAACTTTGGGAACCTTCATTTGCTGGCATAGTACAATGTAAAATAAGAAACAGCTGCAAACATGCATTAATAATCAGAATATCAAGACATGAAGTATGAATCAGGAAAATTGAAAGTCATAAAAAATTAAAAGAAGTACATTAAAACCAACTCCTAGGCATTAGTGAGCTGAAATGGACTGATACTAGCCCTTTCAGGTCAGACAGTCATATAATCTACTATGCCAAGAATGATAAATGGAAGAGGAATGGTGTCACATTCATCATTAAAAAGAACATTTCAAACTCCATCCTGAAGTACAACACCGTCAATGATGAGATAATATCCATACGCCTACAAGGAAGATCAGTTAATATGACGATTATTCAAATTTATGCACTAAACGTTAACACCAAAGAGGAAGAAATTGGAGATTTTTTTCTTGACCAACTTCTTCCAGATGAAATAGATGAAGTACGCTGTCCAAATGCATTGATTATTACTGGTGATTAAAATGCAAATGCTGGAAACAAAGAAGAATAAATAGGTAGACTATATGGCCTTGGAAATAGAAATTTATTCCACAGCTTAACATGTGGATATTCCTGTAGGCAATATTTCACCTACCACGATCAGATCTATCACTGTTTCCTTTGGTGATCTATTTCCAAATATCAGCCACTGAAACGGGCTGAATCACAGTGGTCTCATCTACAGTCAATCATGAGGCTGACCCAGGACCATTATGCGTGGAATTGCCAGGAGTCCAGTGTGATAACTAAGTTATTGTTGTTGTGGGGTGTAAGCAAGTGAATTCCAATTCAGAGGAAACCTATGAACAGCAGATCTGAACCTTGCCCTATCCTGTGCCATCCTCACAATCAGTGATAGATTTGAGCCCCGACCCTGACCCCCACTGTTAGAATCACTACATCAATGAATCTTGTTGAGGGTCTTTCCCTCCCCTCCTCTGACCTTCCGTTTTCCCCAGCGTGATGTCTTTATTCAAGGACTGGCCCCTGATCACAAGGCCAAAGCATGTGAGACAAAGCTTCACCAGGTTCTCTCTAAGGAGCACCTGGGCTGCCCTATTTCAGGATAGAATTGTTTGTTCTTTCGCAGTCCACAAGATTTTCAGTACTCTAACCCCACAATTCCAAGGTACTGATTCTCCCTCTGTCATCTTGATTCATTGTCCAACTGAAGATGCATATCGAGTAAATGAAAAGCTTAGTGACTAAGAGTAACAGCAAATAGAATGTTGTTGTTGTTGTTGTTGTTGTTGCTGTTTAATGCCGTCGAGTCGCGGGCGACTCATAGCGACCCTATGAAGGAGAGTCCTTGACGCTTGGGTGCCTTTCCTTCTCTCTCCAGGTTCATAGGGTTTCCGGAAGCAAGCTATTATGGAAGTGGA
>NW_006399761.1:11614925-11622849 GCF_000299155.1 Elephantulus edwardii
AGGAAGAGGAGATAGAAGATTTTTACCAACTTTTACAATCGGAGATTGATCGAACATGCAGTCAAGATGCATTGATAGTAATGGGTGACTGGAATGCAAAAGTCGGGAACAAAGAAGAAGATTCAGTAGTTGGAAAACATGGACTCGGTGACAGAAATGGAACAAACCAGTATAAAATAAAAATTGTTTGTAGAAAATAAAGTTCTGTTTCTACTCTAACCCCCTCATTTGAAACTAACAACACTTCTGAAAAATCTCAGTCCAGAAATTCCACCCACCCCTCTCAATGCAAAGTCAGAAGGGGAGGAGAAAGTTCAGACCACACCACTCACTTCCTTTCCTGAGCCTAGTGAGCGCTCAAGCCCAAGTACCCACGGAGAACCTCACCATCAGAGTGGGAAGATTAGCAAACTAGAAGACAGGGAAGATGAGGAAAGGAAAGAAAGAAGAGCAGAGGGAGATGAAGAAGGAAGTTGAGAGAAGAAAAACTGGGAAATAGATGTTGGGTTAAAAAAGGAAGCAAAGAAGAATTTACAAAAAGAACGTTAGGGGAAAGCAGGAAAGGGCAGCTCAAGAGAGCATTTAAAACAGCAGATTGCATTGGATCCTGCTGAGAGAGCTGCTTGTTTTGAAACACAAAGCAAGATGTAGAAGCCCTCAAAGCAGCTGCCTTTGCTGGCAGAAAAGGAAGCTAAAAGGAAATCTCATGCAAGAGACAGGAGTTCCCTCTTTCTGGTGTCCCTCCTGTAAAAATCAGCTCCCTCCTGAAGCTTCCTCTGGAAGAAGTAAGACAATTGGCTACACAAGATGTTGGCAACATTACGGAATTTTTTTGCATTAGCAGTTATGTATCTCAGGAGACAATTTACCAAAGAAGATTACATATAAATAATAATAATAGTAGTAGTAGTAGTAGTAGTAGTACTACTACTACTACTACTACTACTACTACTACTACTACTGGACTTGGAACTTGCCCCAAATGCAGTTATGTTTCTCAGGAGACAATTTACCAAAGAAGATTACATATAAATAATAATAATAGCAGTATTAATACTACTACTACTACTACTACTACTGGACTTGGAACTTGCCCCAAATGCTTCATTGTGCTGTTGCCAGCAGGAAGACCTACTACATGCATGGAACAGTCTTCCGGTAGAGGCATTTGGACGTTGTAGGGGACAGTACTCTATCTATTCCTTACCACCTAGGGATTAATTAGCAACTTCTTACTTAGAACTGCTCCGGCTGCTGACCTGACTTCTGTGACAGCAGGTCATCAGAACCTTCCAACTCTGCATCATCTAGCAACTCTGAAAAAAAGGGAACCAGTCCGAGAAAACGAGCTGGAGAAAACGAGCTGGGATAACTTTCAAAAGGAGGGAAAGGTCTATAGACTGAGGATGCAAGATGCTGGTGAAGATGAAAACACCACTTGGAATGGAAATCCCACTCAACAGATGTGGTGCACCAAGGACAAGATTTGCATTGTTTGCATTGTTTCTCTTGGGATTTAGTGCAACTAAAAATGTCCTGGACAAGTGGCATAGCTTTATGTTTTCCTACTGATCTGTCTCTTTATTCTTGTCTAGTTGGCGTGAGTCAAAATCGCTTAGCTCAGAAAAGTCAAGAGATAAAAACCAATAAGTAGGCTACTTATAACTGGTAACGCACAGCGCAAAGCCTAAAAGAAACAAAAGTTCTGATAACCTCCCGTCATCAGCTTTCTCAAACACTATTTCTCATTAACTCCATGCTTTCAGATGATAGTCTTGTTTAGAGCTATTTGCTGCAGAACTCTTCAGGCCATATAAAGTAACTGGCACGTTACTGAATAATTTGACTCTGAGTCAGAGCATTTTAATGAGCCAGTCAGTCGATAATTTACGTTGCACTTTTTTTGCTCATTACCTACAAGCAAAATCTTATGCTTTTTAAATCTCATTTGGACACTGAATTTAAAAAAAATAAAAAAGAGACAGTATCCTCTATTTCCTATCTCCTTTCTCCCTAATGACTATAAAGTGAGTGTGATCTAAAATTCAAATAACCATCTTAGACCATGATGCAAGAGGATAAGAATGTCACAGCATCAAGCCAGACAAAGCTGAGTCCTGATAAGTATAGAAATATCATACAAACTCTGGGTTACCTACCTCTGGACTGCTCTATGTTAGAGACAGATATACTCAGACATTGTATTTGCTGCTACTCTTGCTTTGGTTTTTCTCTTATTCATTAATATAGCTAATAGAAGTACAGTGCATGAGATCTAGTAAGTCAATTCTGACTTGCAGAATCACCTATTGGAATTTTGCCGGCCTGTGTCGCTTCGGCAGCACATATACTAGAATTTCGCCGGCTGTACTCTTTACAAGGTTATCCAGATGACACAGCCTTGCTTGATGAAAGTGAGGAGGAGTTGAAGCACTTGCTGCAGAAGGTCAAGGAATGCAGCCTTTGGTATGGACTGTGTATCAATGTCAAGAAAGCAAAGATTCTTACCATTGGACCCATAGGCAACATCACGATGGATGGAGAAGAGATTGAAACTGTCAACAACTTCATCTTACGTGGATCCACAATTACCACCCTTGGTAACAGCGGTCAGGAACTAAGGAGACACACTGCCCTGGGAAAGTCCAAATTATTGAGGAGTAGTAATGTCACATTCTTCTAGATCTTACAGCCCTGGTGTATCCACTTGCCATACAGAGGTAACTCGTGGTTGCTGTGAAGCTTAACACTGTGACACTGATGTGTCAAATGCATTAATGGTTACCCATAGTGGACAGTGTTTGGTGGAGCTCCCTGATGAAAACAAGCTTGGAAGCAGCAGTGGCATCCACTTCCATTACAACTTGCCTCCAGAAACCCTATGAACCTGGGGAAAGGATGAAAGTCACACAAGTGTTGAGGACTTTTGTCATAGGGTTGCTATGAGTCACCTACGACTCGATGGCACTTAACAACAACAACAACAATGTCAGTTTGAGGACTAAGGTGTGTATGATTTAGGCCATGGTCTTTCTGATCACTTGCTATGCATCTGAGAGCTGACCAATGAATACGGATTACAGAAGAATTGACACCTTTGAGCTGTGGTGTTGGAGAACAGCACTGAACATCCCATGGACAGTCAAGAGAATGAACAGATATGTCTTGGAGAGGGTGCAGTCAGAGTGCTCTTTGGAGGCAAGGATGAAGAGGCTTCACTTGATGTGCTTTGGGCTTGTTGCTAGGAGAAACTGTTCCTTGGAGAGGGACATGATGCTTGGAAGGGTGGAGGGTCGGCGAAAGAGAGGAAGACTCTCAACCAGGTGGGTTGACATAGTTACTGCTGCAATGAACTCTAATTTGTCAGGAAGTGTGAAGATGGTACAGGATAGAATAAGGTTCAGATCCACTGTTTATAAGGTCGTTACGAGTCATATTCCACTCGACAGCACCTAACAACTCTTTACAGAAGCAGATGGTCACACCTTTCCGTTAAGGAGAGGTTAGTGGATTTGAACTGCCAATGCTTTGGCTAGTAGCTGAGCTCTTAACCACTGACAGACCACAGCTCTGTCTACAAATACTAGAACTTAAAACAAACAAACAAACAAAAAAAAAACCAATTAGAAGTTGTAGGCAGGAAACAGCAAGAATCTACTAAAAAAAAACAAAAACAAAAACCCTAGTGAACTTTGTTTCAAAACGGCACAGGTTTTGATTGGTTGAAAGTGTTACCCAAACTGAAATCTGTTTGCCTTGCAAAGCAAATGACATGAACAGTAAGGCCCTGTCGCCAGGAGAGATGACAGAAAAGATGAACAACACGGGTGACCGTTGGCTTCATCCTCCCACTTGTATGTCTGTCCTAACAAGAAGAGTTTCTGCTCAGGTCACAGCTAGTCAGTCTGCAAGCGGAGACAGAAAGACGTTCAGCGCTGCTAAGGGAGGCACCCTCTGCCTAGGGCATGGAATAGAGCTGTGTAAGGGGATGGCCATGGGGAACACTGCGAGGCTCCAGCTTCAGTACCGTGTTCTGAAGCAGTAGGGTGAGCTTGGAGGGTGAGTGGCTGAGAGGCACTAGCTCAAGCAAGAGATTAGACGCATGTCCACCATAAAAAAGCCTTAAACACAATGTTGTTGTAGTTGTTGTTAAGTGCCGTCGAGTTGTAGGCAACTCATAGTGACCCTATGAATGAAAGTCCTCCACGCTTGCATGCACGACCTTCATCCTTTCTCCAGGTTCACAGGGTTTCCAGAGGCAAGGTATTTACGGACGTGGATGCCACTCCTGCTTCCAAGCTTGTTTCAACCGGGGAGCACCACCAAACACTGTCCACCATGGGTAACGATTATCGCATTTGACACATCAGTGTCACAGTGTTCAGCTTCATAGTGACCACAAGTTACCTCTGTATGGCAAGTGGACACGCCAGGGCTATACCACCTAGAAGACTTTTTGAATAAAAGCAACGAAAAACATGCCTTATGGCCATGGGTTAGAGTCACCCACCTTTGGCTTGGTAGCATCAATAGCAAAGAAAAATTCAGAGTTTTCCTTTCACTTTCCATCATTTCACTCACAAAGTAGCTACCATTACCATTGTGGAGAAGAGTGAGAAAAATCAAAGAAATCAGTAAATGAAAGAGAAGACTGGATTTTTTTTTTTTAAAATTCTTTTTTAAATTGTTTTTAAATTTTATTATTTGTATGTGTGTGTGTGTGTGTGTGTGTGTGTGTACCATCAAATCGAATCTGACTGGTACAGGAGGAGATTGACCCTCTTTCTCCAGTGGAGCATCTAGTGGATTCGAACCACGTACCTCTGGGATTGCAGTGCAGCTTCTTGTCCCTAGGCCACCAGAGCTCCACCCCCCCCCAAAAATCTTCTTATTCAAGAACCATGTCAATTCTACACAGGTTTGGTCAAAAGGTATAAAGTCAATGTTAACCACTTTCCTTTTCTGGGGGTGTTGTGGCAGTAAAAATGTCCTGTCTAGCATGCCTGAGTTTTCTAGCAGTTTCCTTTTGCTGTAGAACACAACACCCTAATCTTTGTGGTGCGGAACTACTACCCGTCACCACCAGCATCCTCTCCATTACTTTGATGGTTCACACTCACCGCATCTCAACTATTCTGATCACACTTCTCAGGCGGTTACAGTCCACAGGGACTGGTGCTGAAGTTATCGTGACAGCCTCTCACTCACATGTATGGTAGAGGTTACCCCCAACAGTTAGTTATGAATTTTCAGCCAGGAGACAGAGCAGAACTCTATATGCGACTTCCCATGGGAAGTGGGATTCTTCTTCATGGCATGGTGGCTGGTTTCCAAGAACAATTGCCCCAGAGAGTCAGGAAGAAACCGAATGTCCTTTTATAACTTAGCAGTTGAAATCCTACAGTGTCCCTCTGACATAGTATATTGTTGAGGCAGTCAGAAAGAAAAGGTGAAATATACTCTACTGATTAATGGAAGAGTATAAAGGTCATATTGTCAGAACCACTAGGATGGGAGATACTGTTACAGACATTCTTTGCTTGGAAAATACAAGCTTATAACCATCCAAAAAAATAAATCCTGGAAATACTTTCCAACTCTTGGAAAACTACAGAGTCAGTATGTGAACTAGAAAGTTCCATAGTATTCAAGAAAAGCTCATGCTCTCTTATATGCAAAGGTGCCCTTGGAACAAAATGAAATGCAAAGGCCTTCCCAAGAGAAAAATTGTTGTTGTTGTTGTTGTTGTTATTGTTGTTAAAGGCCATGGCATCAACTATGACTGATAGTGACCTTGCAAGCAAAAATAGTTTTTAACCTTGCCTGGTCCCAAACCAATCTCACTGTCTCTGACACACCTGATCCCACTGCCACAGTTACTGTGTCAATCTGTCTCATCCAAGGTCTTTCTCTCCTGCACTGATCCTCTACTCTTTCCAGCACAACGTCCTTCTCCAAGGACTGGTCCCTCCTAGCAACATGCTCAAAATATGTGAGATGAAATTTCAAAATCCTGGCCTCTAAGAAGCAACCTGGTTTCACTCTCTTCAGGATAGACCTATTTCTCTTGGCAGTCTGTGATATTTTCAATGCTCTTCTCCAGCCCTACAACTCAAAGGCATCAATTTTTCTTCTGTCAGGAACTCTGATGGCTTAGTAATCAGGAACTGCACTGCCAAAGGTCCATGGTTCAAATCCATTGGAAGAAGGATGGACAATCTCCTTCCCTGCATTTTACTGACCCTGAAATGCCACTGGAAAGTCAGCTATGAGTCAGTTTCAACTCTGGTATGCAACAACAACACATAAGTTAACAGATAAAAAGTTCCACCCAAAGAAGTAGGTTTCCAATTAGTTAATAAAGTATATAATCTCATACCGTACTTGCTCATAGAAAAATTATGATTTTTAGAAACCAATGCTTGGTATTTCTTCCATCTCTACTTAATAGATTTTTTTGCCAAAAAAAAATTTTTTTGGAAATAATATTTTTAAAGTTTTTCTTTCAGATTAGTTTCACTATCTCTCTTCACTACTGGATACTGGATGTGTTTACAGTAGACAAATTAACTCTTGGTTTATGGGTTACCAGGCTATAAGAAACTAAATTGGATCCAATGGAGAAGTGTGTCTCTTTGGCTTGTGAACTAGAATCTGTAACTTCATGGGATCTAGTGTTGCCTCCTAAAGAAGGCATGTAGGAATGAGAAGTAGATTTTTGGTTTTGCATAAGAATGGAACGCTTCATTTTGAGCTGGTCACAAGAATCCTCAGAAAACTGGCTATATTTTTCAGCATCCACTGAAGCTCGTTTTGGTATGTCATTTGACTCTAAAGCATAGAAAAATCATTTCTAACTTTCAGTAAATGTCCTTACATATCCTTATTCAGTCCCTTTATGCTGCCTAGAATTTAAATGGTCTCATTAGACTATAATCCTATAGCACATTAAACCAGGAGATAATCAAGGAGGAAGCTCATGGGCTCCTGATGACCCTTAAAGGTCCATAATAATCTTGTCATTCTTATCTCTGGACTCCTTTGGATTAGGGGGAAACTTCCATTTGTCTAAGCTATTGCTCTGAATTCTTCTAGAACTAATAGCAAGCCAACTCTATCAGTTGTTTAAAAAGGGAGCTCTGATGGCCTAGTGCTCTGCAATCTCAAAGACATGGGGTTCGATCCCACCAGATGCTCTGTGGGAGAAGCATGAGCAATCTCCTCCCATGTCATTTACTGCCTCTCAAACCCACCGTTTCTGACTCAGTGGCACGTAACAATAACAATTCTAACTGATATATCGTCTGACTAAATGCAGTGATGGAATACTTTAATGCTAAGTAGATTAATGTCGTAATATATAAACAACATTGGGACTCATATGAGAGAAATAGACACCATGTTCCCTGAAGATCCAAGGAAAGCCAGAAAAGGTGGATTTTCAAAGTGTAACTTTGTCTTTCAGCTCTCTAGCCTGTGATTCATAGCAGTCAATTCCAATCAGCAGTGACCATGTATGTGCGGAGTAGAATTGTCCCATAGGGCTCTGAAGCATGAGTCCCTTCTGAAGACAGCCAAGATTGTCTTCTGGTATTACTGGGTGGATTCTGTTTGTCATCCTTTCTGCTAAGAGTTGAATGTTTAGCCACTGGCCCCAGGGTGACTTCTGAGTAGATAAAAATCGTCCCTCAGTGAACAGGGCAGCAAGTAATAGATGTTGGAGAGGATGTGATTGTTGGTGGGATTGTAAAATGGTGCAACCATTCTGGAAGGCAGTTTGGCGCTTCCTCAAAAAGCTGAACATAGAAATTCCCTATGACCCAGCTATTCCACTGCTTGGAATATACCCCGAGAATATGAGAACTGAGGCACAAACTGAGATTTGTTCACCCATGTTCACAGCAGCATTATTCACCATTGCAAG
>NW_006399761.1:11622949-11624448 GCF_000299155.1 Elephantulus edwardii
TCTCTCTCTCTCTCTCTTTCTCTCTCTGTTGATGTTATTGTTGTTAAGTGCCGTTGAGTTGCAGGCGACTCATAGCGACCCTATGAAGGAGAGTCCTTGACGCTAGCAAATAGAATACGAGTGCTAAAAATACCGTTAGTGCTGTGTCTACTGTACAGTTGAAAATGTAGCACTTGTGAATGAATTTGCGAAGTTTTTAACGAATTGAATCCTGGGCATATATACCATGAAAGTCACATTATTATTATTGACAAACATAAATATTTCAATGGATCATGTTCTTTTCAAAGTTCCTTTGTCTAGCATGTGATCTAACAAAGTTTAACTAGAGAGTAGGGGGGGGAAAAAAAAAGGAAAGAAAAAGTCTTGGTCAGGTTACTGAAATGAAATACCGGAAAAGTCGCTGGGGCTTCTATCAAATTTACATTTCACTTGAATCTTCTAATTGCCTCCCCCAAAACTGAAATAATAAATCCTTCCAGGAGGACCAGTGCTTGCCATGAGAATGGTTAATGAGGGGTGGTGCGTGGGACTGAGTTCGGAGAGGTGAGTAAGATCCTGGGAGTCCAGGTCCCAAGGACACAAGAGAAGCTTGACTTTTTTTTTTCTCAGCTTTATTATCTGAAAGTGTCTCCTTTTTTATTAAGCCCCAGTGATGCTTCCCTCGTGAGGCAGAGTTCATTTAAAACTTCAAATCCATGAGGAAATGATAGAGAGAAATTAGAAAGCGAGCTTGTGGTTGTAAAGAAGATGTAAATAAGGGTTACTCTGGGCGCCTGACTCCCCAGAATGAAAAGACTGTCCATCTCTCCTCAAAGCTAACTGCAGGTATGTGGAGTCACGTGAAGGGAGTGTAAATGGAAGCCGTGTGTGCAAGTTCTCATCCTGAATAGTCACCCTGCACGTTAGATCTAACTCACAGCCAGCCTTTGCAGGGTTTCTAAGGCATGGGAGACCGTCCACCTTCCTCCCTAGGAGTTCCTGGTAGATTTGAACCACAGGAGAAGCACAGCGTTAGGATTAGCAGTGCAACTTGCTACATCACAGAGCTCCCTGCAACTTCTAGTAAGTACCTTCAAAGAGAGAAAGTGTCAAGTGGAGAGCCAGAGGTGAGGCCAGGCTAGCTGGGCTGCAAGGGACCTCAGGCCAATCTAGGCAAGAGAACAGGGCCAGTGCCTGGACCACCAAGAGGACACACTGAGCGAGCACCTGGGCCTGAACCCTATGGGAATGATGCTGTGTTTCATGGCTCTATGCTAGCCACCATCACAATGGCCAAGAGGAAGCAGCTCCGTCTTCCTGGTGTTTGTGGCAGGTAATGATTCTTCACAGCTTTAGTCAGCTTGGCTCCACAATCAACACTCTTGGCACCAGCAGCCAGGAAATTAAAAGATGTATTGCGATGGGAAAGTCTGCTGTTAGAGACCTCTCCAAAGTACTGAGGAGCACAGATGTCAGTCTGGAGACTAAGGTGCACCTGATACAGGCCATCATTTTGC
>NW_006399761.1:11637013-11644879 GCF_000299155.1 Elephantulus edwardii
CCACTAGGCCACCAGAGCTCCCTAACTCCATTCTTTAGAATGGGGATTTTCTCAATCAAGGTCATTATGTGTGTAGAACAAGCAGTCAAAAAGGTGACTGTCATGTGACCCCTCCCTAACCCTGGCCTGGCCCTCCCCTAAGCGCACTCTCTGATTTAGAACCTGGCTTCGTCTTTGCTTCTACGTACCCCACTTCCCAGCCCCAGGACCCCACATCCCTCCTCACCTGGATGAATTTTATTTATTCTCCAGGTATCAAATGTCCCTGTCACGTTTCCCTATTCCAGTCACTCATCTTGTTGAGTCACTCTGTGTGATTATTTGATAAGATGTCAGCTTTCTCGCAGAACTATGTGTGTGTGTTACCATAAATATTTGACAAATGTCAGTTTTGCCCCACTAGACTGGAAGTTTCACAAGTCAGGAAACATTTTGGCTTTTAGCTCACAGCTATATTCCCAGGGCAGAAAATCATGCCTAGGACATGGGAGATACTGAATAAATGCCTTTTGAACAAGTAAGTCAGATGACCTGAGAAAGAGTCCAAAAGAGTGTAAATATGGATATGTTTTAAATGACAATAATAATAATCATTATCACCACCATCATCATCAGAGGGTGATAAGAGAGATAGGGCAACACAAATACAAACGACACATTTAGTAAAGAGCAGCTGATCACGGGGCTGCCAAACACTGCTATAGGCGATGACAGAAACTCAAAGAAAAATGAAGTATCATCCCAGCATTTAAGAAATATATAATTTGCTGTTGTTGTTGTGAACCACAGAGTTGAAACCAAACTATAGCTGACTCTTGTGAGTTTTCAAAGACAGTAATCGCACAGGAGGAGATTGTCCTTCCTTCTTCTGCAGAGCAGCTGGTGGCCTCGAACCGCATGTCTTTGGGATTGCAGTGCAGCTTCTTGCCACTAGGCCACCAAAGTGCACAAAATGATCAAATCTGAGAAAAAAGATTAATTAAAAAATTAAAGACAGAAAAAAATATGTATTGCATGGGACAAACAACAAGTTATAGAATTTCAGTGTCAAGAAGAATTAAACCAGAGACAGTAACAATTTTGGTGAAAATATGAGCTGCAGGAAGAACTCCTTAGTACTTCATGTGCACTGCTTTGTGTGTATTTTCACAATAATACACAAACAAGGCAATCGTATCCTTTTTTAAAAAAGACAAGGAAAGGGAGCTCTGGTGGCCTAGTGGCAGGATGCTGCGCTGCAATCCCAGAGATATGAGGTTCAAATCCACCAGATGCTCTGCTGGAGAAGGAGGGGCAATCTCCTTCTGTCAGATCCAATTTGATGGTACCCACACAAAATAATAAAATTTTTTTAAAAAAAGACAAGGAAATGGGAGCTCAAAGTTTAAATATGCTCAAGTCACAGAGCTTACATTTATAATACCCGATTTTGAACTGAAATCTGTCCAGAGGCAAAACCAGCACTGTAACATACTTTTTACACTCGAAGCATGAGGGCTCAGTTGAACACTAAGGTATGTTGTTAGATGTCATCCAACCATCACCTATACTAACGGTAGGTAAATACCTGTCCCAGCCTACACCAATCTCATCATCTCCACCATGCTCCAGTAACTGTGTCAATCCACCTTATTCAAGGCCTTGCGCTCTTCACGGACCCTCCACCTTTCCCAGCAGATTATCTTTTCCAAGGATGGCTTCCTCCCGACATCCAGAAGTATGTGAGACAAGGTTTAGCTATCCTTGTGTCTACGAAGCCCTGTGGTTACACTTCCTCCATGACAGACCTGTTTGCTCTTTTTTGTAATCCATAGAAAGTCTGGTTCTTGTTGTCAAAACTATGGTTCAAAGGCTCTGATACTTTTTCCGTTTTTCTTATTCATCATCCCACTTGAAAATTCGTATGACTCAATCGAAGAGACGATGGCTTGGAGCAGGTGCACCTTAGTCTTCCAGAGGACACCTTTGCTCTTTAGAACTTTGGAAAGGTCCTTGACAACAGTTTTTCCTCACACAACACATCTTTTGATTTCTGGACTGCTGCTACCCTGGCTATGGATTGTGAATCCAAACAAAATTGCTGACAATGTCATTCTTTTCTCTGACAATCAAGATGTTGTTTGTTGCTCTAGTAGTGAGAATAGTTGTTTTCTTCATATTGAGATATTTCAATATCCATACTGAAAGTTATAGTTTTTTATTTTCTGCAAGAAATGCTTCAAGTCTTTTTCACTTTCTGAGAACAAGGTTAAGCTGAATGTGTAACGCAGAGTTTTGAAGACCCTTCCTTTAATCACAATGCCACAGTATTATTCATAGTTTAGTTTCTCAAACAATTTGCTGTCTATATAGATTTGACAGATGTTGAGAATAAAAAGAACCTTGATTTACATCTTTTCTGATTTCAAATCATGAAGTATTCCCTTGTTCTCTTTTAGACAACTGCTTCTTGCTCCACGTATAGATTTTTGCATGAGCACAATTAAGTGTTCTGGCACTCCTATTTTCTCAGCGTTATCCATAATTTCTTATAATCCACGCTGTCAAATGTTTTTGCATATTCAACCACACACAAGTAAACATCTTACTAGTATTGTCTATTTTTAGCCATGATCCATTTGACATCAGCAATGACATTTATTGTTATGTGGTCTCTTCTGAATCCCAATGAATCTGCTACTATTCCTTGCTTCTGTATTGATTGAGCCATTTTCTAATAAAAGTAAATAGGATTGTATGTGGTATTAATTACATGCAAGTCAGTGATGATAATACAATCTTGTTTGAGAATTCACATACTTTTTTTGGAATGGGAACATATACAGACTCCTTCCAGTCAGTTGACCAGGAAGCTGTCTTCCAAATTTTTTGGCATCCTCAAGTGAGCATATCCAAGGCTGCATCTCTGTGTTGAAACACCTCAACTGGTATTCCACCAATTGCTGAAACTGATCAAACACACAACCAACATGCATTAATAATAACCAGTGACTGAATGGCAAAAGTTGGAAACAAAGAAGAAGGACTAGTAGTTGGAAAAGAGGTCTTTGGTGACAGAAAGGAGGGTGGAGAATGAATGATAGACTTTTATATGATCAATAATATATTCATTGCAAATACCATTTAAAAAAAAACACACATAAATAGCAACTTTACACCTGAACCTCACCTGATGAATTGCATCTAAAATGAGACTGACTGCATGACTGGAAAGAATCAATTGAGAAGTTCATTATCAGCAGGCAAAACCAGGCCAGGGATTGACTATGAAACAGACCAGCAATTACTTCCATTCAAGTTCAGATTGAAGTTCAACAAGAATTAAGCACATGAAAACCAAAATATAACCTTGAGTCTACTCAAGGTTTAAAGGTCTACTCAAATGTATTTTAAAATCATTTTCAAAAATATAGGATGGATGCACTGAACACTAATGATCAAAGACCAGCTGAGATGTGGGATAACGTCAAGAACATCATCCACGAAGAAAACAATAGGTCACTACAAAGACACAAAAAGAAAGAAAATGCCAAAATGGGTGTTTGTCAGAAGAGACTCTGAAACTAGCAAAAAAGCAGCAAAACAAGAGGAAGAATTTCCGAAGTACAAAAGACAGAAAGGGCAAATTGAGAAGACAAAGCAAAGTATTATAACAAAATGTGCAAGGAACCCAAATTAGCAAATCAAACAGGAAGAAGCTCCTCATCATTCAAAAAAGAATTGGATAAAATAGTAAAAGATGCAAAAACGAACAAAAGAAGATGAAAGGAATAGAAAAAGTCACTATACTAAAAAGAATTGGTTGAGAGTGAACCACATCAGGAAGGAGAATATGATCAAAGGCCAGTGGTAATCAAGGAAGATCAAGTACACTGATCGCATAGGCTAAGGAATTCGTAGTAATTAAACAAGCAGTGGAAAAGTATGAAGAACAATACGGCAAAGAGTACAGTGTCAACACATTTTAGAAGTCCAAGTATGATGAATGGGTAGCTTAGGTTAGCCACATACCAAAGCTAATGCATTGCAATGATTGAGAAGACCATGGCCTGAATCAGGCACACCTTAGTCTTCAAACTCACATCATTGCGCTTCGCATTTTGGAGAGGTCCTTGTAAGTGGACTTGCCTGATGCAATATGTCTCCTGATTTTCTGACTGCTGGTACCAAGGGTGTTGCATGGTGTTTGGTGTTTTTGTTTTTTAAATTTTTTATTTTATATTGGTTTGTACACAAAATTTGTATATATTGTATTTCACACTTTCCATCTTTCACACTGTATTTTAGACAATCATTCCCATACACTGTGTTTTATAAAATTAACCCCCACTGAACTATGCCCACCATTACTCTGTCTTTGTTGATCCAGGGAAGATGAAATCATTGACAGCTTCAATCTTTTCTCCATCTATCATTACGTGAATTGTGCATCCTGTGATGAGGACCTTTGTTTTTCTAATGATGAGATACAAGCCATACCAACAGCTGAGTCCTTGATCACCTGCAGCAAGCATTTCATATTCTTCTAACTTTCAGGAAGCAAGGCTGTGTCTTCTGCCTAACACAGGTTGTTGATGAGTTCTCCTCTGATCCTGATGCCACATTCCTCTTCTTAGAGTCTAGTTTCACAATTATTTTCTCAGCTTACAATTTGAATAGGTATGGAGAAAGGAGAGAATCCTGGCTTATACCCTTTCTTATTTTTAAACCATGTAATGTTCCCCTGCTCCATTTGGACAACAGCTTCTTGGTCTAGGTATAGATTTCTCAGGAGCACAAGTAAGTGTTCTGAGATTTCCATTCTTCTCCATACTAGCTATCATTAGTTATAACTCACACAGTCAAATGCTTTTGCATCATCAATAAAGCTCAAATAGAACACTATGGCCTGCTATGCACTAGAGACCTGAACAATTTTTAAATATTGTTCTAGGGAAAACTACTGAGGCAATAGCATAGGACTGCAAATGAACTTTCAGGGTTCAGTGCAATTTAATATTATTAGACACCATGTAGAGAATGCCACTCATAGCACCCTATGTGCAAAAGACAGCCTTGTACAACCTTGTTCTGTCCTGCACCAGTCGTATCATCTCTGCTCTGCTCAAGCCTATGTCACTGTCACTGTGTGGGTCCATCTCATTGAGTGTCTCCCTCTCCTCCGTGAAGCCTCCTCCTTTCCTCAGAATGATGTCTAAGAACTGGTCCTGCCTGACAACATGGCCAAAGTCTGTGAGACCAAGGTTCACCATCCTTGCTTCTAAGGATCACTCTGGTTGCACTTTCTCCAAGACAGACTTGTTCTGGGACCTTCGATACTTCTCTCCAACACAAGATACGAGCATTGATTCTTTGTAAGCCTATTCATTGTCCACCTTTAGGATGCCTATGAAGTAACTGAAAATACCATGGCACCTTGGTCTTTAAACACACCTTTGCTCTTTAGTACTTAGAGAGGTCCTGAACAGCAGATTCACCCAACGCACTTTGTGGGGTTTTTTTTTAATTTCTTTACTGTGTCTGTAAGTGTTGATGTGGAGCAGAGTAAAAGGGAATCCCTGAAATCCTCAATCTTTTTCTCCATCATGATGCTGTCTATTGTTCCAGTTGTGAGGACTTCTACGTTGAGATGCAGTTCCTGGAATCTTTGATTATCTTCAGTAAATGCTCCAAGTCGTCTTCATTTTCAGCAAGCTGTATCATATGCGCTATTGCAGATTTTAAATATATCTTCCACCAATCCTGATGACACACGCGTCTTCACCTAGTTCGGCTTCTTTACCATTTGCTCAGCATATACACTGAGAGAGAGAGAGAGAGACATATACACTGAAAGAGAGAGAGAGATGATATAGAGATCCATATAAATATCTCCATATAGACATATCTCCATATAGACATATCTCCATATAGATATCCATAGATATATCCATATATACATATCTATCCATATATATATAAATGGCTAAAGGATACCACTCTGACACACACTGTTCCCGATTTTAAATCATACAACATTCCCTTGTTCTATTCAAAACACTGCTTTCTGTTCTGGTTCATAAGTTGGTTTCACATGAGCACAATTAAGTGTCCTGGCGCTCTTGTTCTTCTCAATGTTACTCATAATTTATTATGATCTATGTACACAGTGGGCTGCCTTTGCATAGTCATTAAAACACAAGTAAATATCTCGTATCTCTGCTTTAAGCTCAGATCCTTCTGACACCAACGATACCTCTCACTCCAAAGCCTCTTCTGAATCTAGTTGGAATTTTGAGCAGTTCCCTGTCGATGCTGCTCCAGTAACTTTTCAATAATTTTCAGCAAAATTTTACCTGCTGATATTAATGACATTTCTTGATAATTTCCACATTCTATTGAGCATCTTTTGAATGAGAATGAAGATGGGTCTCTTCTTGTGGTTTGGACAGGCATGTGTCTTCCAAATTCCCTGTCACTGACAACTGAGCACATCCAGGTTGCTTCTGTTCCCTGCAACACCCAAACTGATATTTTCTCTGTTTCCGGAGAGAAATCATTTGACAATGTCCCCAGGGCAGCTTTGACTGCTTTCTTTAATGCCACTGGCTCTTAATCCTAATCTACCTCACAAATTGGTTCAGTCACAATTCTTTCTGGTACAGTGACTCTGTGTATTCCTCCCAATTTCTTTTGAAGATGTCACTTAAAAGGATTATTGTTGTTGTTGTTAGATGCTGTTGAGGTGATTCTGACTCAGAATGACCCATGGAAAGCAGCAGACTAAAACCTTGTCTAATACTGCACCGTTCTCACGAGGTCTGCTGTGAAAAAGCCCATCCCTGCAGCCACTGTGTTAATCCACATCTCTGAGGTTTTCCTCTCCTTTGCTGGCCCCTCTGCTTTTTCCTCATATGATATAAAAGCAACAGATATAAATCTCTCCCTGCTTGAGACCGAGTTCTCCATCTCCTGTTCTGCAGGGAATGTGAGGACAGGATAGCTTTTGCAATATTCTCAACCACATCCTCATTCTAAAGATGTCTCAGACTTGAAAGCTGAAGATGCTCAAATACCGTCCAAAGCAATGAAAATGAGCCCCCAGAGTGGAGCTGTCAATCTTACACTTACACACACACACACAAATCCTTGAATTTCTAACAACTCACCGTGTAAATGCAATATTAACTTTATCATCAGAGCCCATTATTCTATGAATATAGAGTACATGTAGATGAGCCTTTATAAAAAGGTGTGCCATTATACACACATTGATATTCTACAACATCATCTTCAGATGGGCCAAGACTACAAGGGAGTAAAACTGGGACAGCTTTGCAGATTAATAGAGAATGCTGGAATAATTTCCCTGCTATTTTTACTTAAAATAGTTTATAGTTAATTTACATGGAGGAGGAAACTGTCTGCTAAACTAGCGAAGAAATGTGTGAACCTTTAAAAGGATATTTATACATTTTTCAATGGGTTAAGTCAAACCATGATGGCCTGTCAGTCTGTTGATGCATCCATCTGAAATGGTTCTATCTCCCTAGACCTACACACCACAAACCTCTAAGTTCAGATCATTTTTATAGTAACAGCATGCTTTTTTTTTTTTAAATTTTTAGTCTCTTCTCTGGCTAGAGTCTATGAAAATAAGTGTGGCATCAGGATTGAACAAAGACTCATTAACAACCTGTGCTATGCCTTATGCAACCTTGCTTCCTGGAGGCTGGACTTGAAATATTTGCTGCAGAAGATCAAAGACTGCAACTTTCGACCTGGTTTCCATCTCAACATCAAGAAGAGAAAAATCCTCACCACTAGGCCAACAGGCAACATCAAGATTTATGGAGAAAATGAAGTTTATAGTCTTGGTTTTAGTCC
>NW_006399761.1:11648229-11649749 GCF_000299155.1 Elephantulus edwardii
ATGCTTGGAAGGGTGGAGGAACAGGACAGGAGAAGACCCAGGATGAGATGGGTTGACTCAGTGACTGCAGCCAAGGGATTAGATCTTCTGGAGATGCTGAGATTGGCACAGGATAGGACAGCTTTGTACGTAGGGTCACTATGAGTCACAGGTGACTCGATGGCACAGCAACACAACAACAACAACATGATACTGGAAATTATGCCACCAGAATTTCGAACACTCACAATAGATATTTCTGTGCAGTTTCTAGGGCAAATTAGACTAGAAAGGACATCAGGCCAATAGTCAGCATCACGATAGATGGAGAAAGAACTGAGCCAGATTTTAACTTGCTTGGATCCGCAATCAACACCCTTGGCACCAGCAGTCAGGAAATCAAAAGATGAGTTGCTCTAGGAAAATCTAGAGAAACAAAAACCTCTCTACAGTGCTAAAGCACAATGATGTCATTCTAAAGAATAAAATACACCTGAACCATGGGATGGTCTTTTCAATTGCTTGCTATGAATGTGAGAACTGGACAATAAGGATTACAGAAGAAGAATCAAAACCCTTGAGTTATGGTGCTAGAGAAGAGCACTGGATATACCATGGACTGCCAAGAAAATGAACAGGTCTATCCTAGAGAAAGTGAAATCAGAATGATCCTTGGAAGTAAAGATGATGAAATTCTGTCCCACATACTTTATCCCTGCTGTCAGAAGGGGCTAGTTCTTAGGAAAAAATAATGCCTAAAAGGTAGATGGTCAGTGCAAGAGAAGAAGGATCTCAAAGTGATTGACTGACAGTACCTGTGGCAATGGGGTCAGGGTTGTCAGAAATGGTGATTCTGGCTCAGGACAGGGCAGTGTTCAGAGCCATTGTTCATAGAGTTGCTATGGGTCATATTCAACTCAACAGCCTATAACAACAACAATAACTTCTATAAGATTGGCATGGGTCAAGTCTTCTGGATCACAGTGTTGAAGTGCCGATATAGTGCTGAATGATGAGTCACTCCACGTGGAAGGCACTCTAAATATGGCTAGCCAAGAACTGCCTCTTCAAAGTAGAGTTTATCTCCGTGGTACAGATGGAGTAAAGAGTTCTGGACTTGGATTTGCTTATGTGGCTCAATTCAAAACGGGCTGAGGGAGAAAGCAGCAAATGTACTTACAATGAGATGTATTATTGTTGCATGTATATGAGATGAATCTCATAAGGGGAGGTTGACTGAGAGACATACAGACACACAAAGAAAAATTCATATGATGAGAGAGGTAGAGGTTGGAGTGATGATTACAAGTTACACGTGAAGGAATCTAAGAAATTGCCAGCAACCCCTGGGAGGTAGAAGAGCTCATACTCTTCCCACAGAACCTTCAGAGAGTGCATGGCCCTGCAACATCATACTTGCTGACGTCAGGCCTCCAGAAGTGTGACATAATAAACTCCTGTTGTTGTTGTTTTAATACATTTTTATTAGTAGTAATTTTAATGAAAATTTACAGAGCTATTAGATTGCCTTTCATTCACTG
>NW_006399761.1:11650729-11656389 GCF_000299155.1 Elephantulus edwardii
AAATGAAAATGTGACATCATTTCCTTAAGAAGAGAACAAAAGGATACTCTGTGGTTTAAAACCAGGCAAGATGAACATCAGACCTGTATCTTTTTGTCATATTGAATCCATGTGCTGAGCAAAAATCTAAAAAGTTGGATCTTTTCTTTTTTTTATTTTATTAATTTTAATGAACATTTACAGAGATTTTGGATTTCCATTCATTCATTGTTGCACTTTTCTCCCTGCCCAGCAGCACCCCCCCGCCAGTTTGCTTTGAAAAGTAGAAAAAAAATTCTTTCTTTGGAATGCAATCCCCCCGCACCCCTCCCACCGCCCCGAGTCCACTCAAAGTTGGATCATTCAAAGAAAAGATGGTCTTCAGTAGAAGTCTGTGTGACATCGCAATTGGAAGAAGATTAATTGACAGCCTGTGATATGCAGATGGCATAACCTTATTTCCTGAGAGTGAAAAATAATCAGAGCACTTATTGATGAAGATCAAAGACAATATAGAGCCTTCAGTGTGGATTATATCTCAAGATAGAGAAAAATCCTCATGTCCAAACCAAAATGCAACATTACGATAAATGAAAGTTGAAGAAGTTTTTTTGTTTAACTTTGATCTCCAACCAATACCCATAAAGCAGCAGTCAAGATATTAAATCAATATTGTGCTGGGTAAGTCTACTGCCAAGGACCTCTTTAGAGTGCTGAAGAGCAAACTAAGGCATAGGGAGCTCTGGTGGCCTCGTGGCAAAAAGCTGCACTGCAGTCCCAGAGGTATGTGGTTCAAATCCAACAGATGCTCCGCTGGAGAAGGAGGGGCAATCTCCTCCTGTGACTGTCGGATCTCATTTGATGGTACACAGCAAGGAAAAAAAAAGTCTCCAAAAATACAGACTTCTAAAAGAAAAACTAAAGCATGCCTAACTTACATCATGAGCTTTAATTGCCTCATATGCATGTGAAACTTGGATTCTAAATAAGAAAGACCAAGAAAGAACGGATGCCTTTGATTGAGCTGTTGGCGGAGAACAGTGAATACACAGTGGAGTGCCAGAAAAACAAATCTGTCCTAAAGGAAGTTCGGCCAAACTGCTCCTTCTCCGTTATTTGTAAGGAGGAGGACATGAAACCTCCATCTCCCTTAGTTTGGGGAGTAATATTTGAATATTAAAGGAAGGCAAAAATCAATGGTGATTAGTTTTCTAAAACAGTATGTATGTGTGTCCGTGTAACATATTTCCTCTATGATTTCTTTATCAGGTGCTTTATAACTTTCCTGTTTATAAGTACAATCATCACTAGCAGACCAGCAGTATAAAGACATCCAAAAATTAGTCAGATACTTTACATTTAGCTGAAGTATGGAACAACAGAAGGACATATTTCTAGGCCTAGAACTTCACTTAAGATAAAACAAAAATTCTCACACCTTGACTAATAGATAATATCATGAGAGTTGGAGAAAAGAAGGCGTTAAAAGGATCTTACTTGCATCCAATATCCATAGAAGCAGCAGTTAGGAAATAAAATTCTAGTTGTGTTACATTGGACAAATCTGCTGCCAATGGCCTCTTTAAAGTGCTAAACAGCAAGTTTGTCTGTCTGAACACAAAGGTACGCCTGATACCAGCCATGGTATTTTCAGTTGTTTCATACACATGTGAAAGTTGGACAAGTTATAAAGAAGACTGAAGAAGAATGGATCCCATGGACTGCTAAAAGGAAAAAGTGCAATCATGGTGCTCTGCAGAGGCAATGGTGGTGAAACGTCATCTTACATACTTTGTGCATGTTGTCAGGACAGATATCAGAAAAATAGAGAGTGAACTTAAACGAGATGAATTGATACAGTGACTATGACAATGGGTTGAAAAATGAGAGATTTCATATGAAACACACGGTGAAGGAAAGACTGTGTGAAACACAGTGTACAGGAATAAAACACACCGCATAGGAATCTTGTATGCAAATCAATAAAAAAAGATTAAAAAATAAAGAAATAAGAGGCCAATCATGCTTGGTAAAGGGTTAATGACAAGAGAATGGCCGTAAGTGCTGGCTTTTACATAGCAGTTGCAACAATAAACAAGATTGAACAATACTGTTTTGTGTCGAGTACAGGCTAGCTGGATGTGAGAACCGAGTATCACCTAACAACTACCATCCACCCTCTTATAAAATATCATCTCTCCAGAAAACACCAATGCAGGCAGGTTATTACCTTGTACCGTGGATGTTGTAGGAGCTTTGGTGGCTTGGTGTTAAGGAATCATGATGTTATGCCTTTGAAACCCGCTGGTGGGTTCGCTGTGAGATGGTTCGGACAAGATGATACAACAGCAGCTGATGTTATTATTCCTGTCAGTGACATCGCTGTGATTGCTGTGTTACCACTTGAGATCAACGACAATCAGGCAGGCCATGCACCTGGTAAGGACACAGGTAACAGCCCGAGAGAAAGATGACATTCAGTCTTCTGATAATGAGATTATGAAGTAAGCGTACCTGGTGGATGAGAGGTCTTTATAAATTATCTTAGCAGCTGCTTGTAGCCTTGGGGATGCTGTTCTACACCCGCTGAGTCAGAAACAAGCCAGAGCTGACCATCAAGCAGGTTTTCTTCAGAGGCAGGCAATCGTACAAAAGGAGAGTGCCCATCTCTCTCCTGTGAACCAGCTGGTGGATTCGAACGGTGTGCCTTTGAGTTGAAAGCACAACTCCCTACCACTCGGCCACTGGAGCTCCCTTGCCCAGCCATCTCCAGTGAAGGGTTAGAGTGCTGATACACTGCTGTTACTTGAGACACAGTACAAATGCACTGCATAGCATTTGTGATCAAATATTTACATATATGTTTACATGCATTGTTTAGTAATGTTATATCGTGAAGACCATCATTTTATTTGGCATATGTACATTTTTTTGTGAGACCTAGAGCATAATCATGCTGTTTATTCATTAACACACACATAACGTGAACTTTCTCCTAAACCTATGCATTTGTTCATACCTTCCAAGAAATTCCTTTTTAGTGTGAATTAGACAGAACTAGGATTTTTTGTTGAGGTTTTTTTTAAATAGAATTTTTCTTTTATACTGGTTTACTTACAAGGTTTGTATACATTGTTTTCCACCCCGGGTCTTTCCCATTTCCTTTACCCATCCCTCCCTCTGCCTATCAAATTGTGTGACCCTATGATGAACCACTACCCCACCCCACCACGATGCCCATCCTCACCCTTCTGACTCCCCTCCACCCTTGGATCCTCATACACTTTCTACAAAAATGATCATACTCAGTACTTGTCCTTATGAGACCGAATTACCAGCTCTGGTCTGGGTAGCTTACAACCAGAGATTCTCAAGAAGCAATAAAAATGTCACAACTCAAGCTCATTACCGTCAAGTTGGAATCAACTCATGATCCAGCAGATTTTCTGAATCTGAAAACCGCATGAAAGAGCGAGAGACACTCCATCTTTTTCCTGCAGAGTTGCTAGAGGATTCGAACCAGTAGAGTCACCACTTTTGGGTTGGGAGTGCAGCTTCCTACAATCTAGGCCACAGAGCCAATAGGCAAAGAACTTCTGGGCATTTGGAGGAGAAAGGAAGAGGCAGAGAGGAGTGAAAGAGCTACATTATCTAATAAAGGACCATTTCTGTGCAAGTGTCCTTGTCCACATAGGGGTTTACTGCCTGGGTAAAGTAATAAAAATTTCCTTGACAATCACAAGCCTGTGAAAAGGTAATTCACATGTATCCAAACTCTTTATAGAAAAAGAAGTCCATGAATATATGGAAACAGTACACATACTTTAGAAAATTAGCTTCTAGCCACCGATTAGGTTTGTTGGTTCATTATGTGAAAATTATTAGGTGAACTGTTTGCCTCTCAGACTTCAGGTCACATTAGAGACCTTTTCTGAGCACTTGACTTCTCTGACCACTTTCATGGCCACTTCAGATGGGCTCTTGGTAGCCTAGACAACAATCCAAAGTGGAATATTTTACTTCTAGAAAGTGCATGAGCCAACTGCAACTTGAAAGACTCAAAAAGCAAACTTACAAAGCTTCCCATGTAAGTGATTTGTACCCTTTTTCAAACTCTACAGCAAAAATTCTTAAACTGATTACTCCATATAAACTAATATATCAAGTTGTTACCTTTGACTTTTGTTTCTATCCTTCTTGGGAGCTCTGGTGTCCTAGTCTTAAGGAGTTACGCTGCTAACAAAAACATGTGGTTCCAATTCACCACCTCCTCTATAGAAGGGAGACAGGCCTCCCAAACGAGTCACAGCCTGTGAAATCCTGCTGGAGGGTCAGCTATGAGGCCGCTCCAACTTGACAGAACATAACAACAACATATCCATCTGGTAACTATAAACTTGTCCCAAACCAATTTCATCTCAAAATCTCTTACTCCAAATATTCCTTCTCTTCAGTTTAACAATTCAAGCAATTGCTCTGAGCTGTCCACGAAGACACTATAAGCAAGCACTTTGAGAAACCAAGCCCGGCCTATCAGTTACCAACCACCTTGAGCCCATGAGAGAAATTGTTCCGCCCCGCAGAGCGGAGCCTCCAGGTTACCAGACATGGTGACGTCCTTCCAAAGCATCTCACTTGACATCCACCTCCACCTGCACAAACACTGCGAGCGCATCCTTAATTTTCTCCACCAACTTACCAGCAGCCCCATTAATATTCTAAACGATCCTCTCTAGAAGATGAATTGCTGTACTATTTGTCTTCCTTAAGCATTTCCCAGTCACAAAATGTGATCTCAAGTTTCCTAACTATCAAGTTTTAGTGCATAATCTTGATTTCTTCACTCTCCCATCAAATTCAGGCCCTCCCAATGTTTTCTAGACTAATGTGGACTTAAGATCTGTACCTTTAGATCTGTCTAGATGAGTATGAGTGTGTGTGTGTGTGTGTGTGTGTGTGTGTGTGCGCGCGTGTGTGGTCAAATCAGATCTGACTAGTACAGGAGGAGATGGACCCTCCTTCTCCAGTGAAGCATCTGGTGGATTTGAACCTCCGTACCTCTGGGATTGCAATGCAGCTTTCTGCCACTAGGCCACCAGAGCTCCCTGATGAGCTTTTATTACATATTTCTTTCTTATTTCATATTGGTTTGAATGCAAAATTTGTATACCTTGTGTTTCATTCATAGACAGCGTGTTTCACACATTCCTTCATTCACATGTTTCATGCCATCATTTCCATGTTATAAAACCAATCACCATTGATCTATGCCCACTAACAGCCCACCCTGTCTTTTCAGCTCCCTACTGGTTCTTTCCTAATTTCTTCACTCTCTTCCTTTACAGAGTTCAATGAGAATTTTTTCATTCTTTTCCACCAGTACTTTTGCAGCTCACACTGTGTGCCTGGTGGTGATCCCAAAAGTTCGAGTGACAGAGAAACAAAACCCCTTGCCTCCATGAAGCTTTTAATTGCAGTGAATGGAGAATGACAGTAAATAATCACTAAACTTGTACTGGATGTGTAATTAGTGTTTTAGATAAAGGTAATGCAGGGCAGGATTGGTGTTGTTGTTATGTGCCATCAAGTCGCTTGGGACTCATAGCGAGCCTATGTACAAAAGCTCTATACACTCTTCTATCCTGTGCCAACCTAGCCATCTCAAACGCACTTATTCCCAC
>NW_006399761.1:11656846-11680956 GCF_000299155.1 Elephantulus edwardii
ACTATCTCAATCTCTTCACCATCCATACTGATGCTGCCAGTTGGCCCAGTGGTGAGAATCTTTGTTTTCTTGATGTTGAGCTTCAGTCTATATAGGGCAGGATTATGGGGAAGATAAAGGTGAAGACATTATAGTTGCAAAGGGGGTGCTCATCACGCATTTCACTGAGAAGGCAGCATTTCAGAAAGCTTCTCAAAAGGCAGAACAGCAAAGTCCTGGTGAGATCTATAGAATAGAGGACTCAGGCAAGGACACCATATATGAAGACCCTAGAGAGGAACATGCAGAGTTGTGTTAACCAGGATTGTGTCTCAATTTATTGGCTAGCACCATTTTCTCTTCTTAAGTCTGTAAGGACATCTGTTTGAAAACAGCTCTGATAAGGGCACACCGTTCATTGCATAATCCATCCAAATGTCTGTCCCTGCTCACATCCTCTCAACGCTGATGAATTCCAACACTATGCATCAAGTACAGATCTCTCTCTTGAAGTCGTATCCACACTTTTGAAAACCTATTGTCATTTACCAAGGAGATCGAAGAACTGACACAATGGGATTGTGGCACTGGCCAAGAATACTGAATGTGCTGTCAGAAGAAAAAACTAGCCTGTCTCAGAGAAAGTACAGCCCAGAAGGCTTCCTGAAAGAAAGTGGATGAAACTGCATCCTCTAACTCTGGACTCATCATCAGGAGGGATAAAAAGCTCAATTTTAAAAATGCCATCTGAGTATAGGGGAAAGTCAGTCAGAATGGGGAGGCCATCTATGAGATTAACTGACCAAGCGAGCAAATAATGGGACCAAAGATATAACAAGTGTAAGTAAGCCTGAGAAAATGAGAACTGAGGCACAAACAGAGATTTGTACATCAACGTTCATAGCAGCATTATTAACCATCACAACAACATGCAAACAGCCCAAATAGCAAACCACAAACGAATGGATTGAGAAATTATGGTACATTCACACAATGGAATACTATGCAGCACACAGGAGCAATGATTTTGTAAATTATTACCTAACTTGGGAGGGACTGGAGAGCATTATGCTGAGTGAACTACCTCAGTCCCACAAGGATAAATACTGTATAAAACCATTATTGTAGAATGAGTATAAGGATCCATGAGCGGTGGGAGAGGCTGGAAGCAGAGGGATGACAAAGTGCAAGGGGGAAGGTGGACTAATCATGGGGTTGTACAATTTGATGGGGGTAGGGTGAGGGAATAAAAAACAATGTATTCGAATTTTGTAAATAAGCTAGTTGTTGTTGTTGTTGTTATGTGCCGTTGAGTCATTTGCGACTCATAGCGACCCTATGTACAACAGCCCTAAACTGTGCTCTATCCCGTGCCAATCTCATTGCCTCTGACACACCCATCCTGATTACCCCAGTCACTGAATCAATCCACCTCATAGAGGGTCTTCCCCTCCTGCGCTGTCCCTCCACTCTACCCAGCATGATGTCCCTCTCCAAAGACCGGTCTCTCCTTACAACATGTCCAAAGTATGTCAGACGAAGCCCCAGAATCCTTGCCTCCAAGGAGCAGCCTGGTTTAACCCTCTTTAGGATGAATCTGTTTGCTAGTAGAAAATTTAAAAAAATAAGTGTAAGGATGGTACATGATAGAGCACTGTTTCCTTCTGTTAGACACAAAGCCCGTTTGACAGCTGACTCTATGCAATTTAGCAAAAGCAATGGTCTCTTTAGCTGACTCCCTCACACTCACTTCACAATCTATGATCTGAACTCGCATCTCTTTTGCCAACCTTACTGCCCTTTCTAACACCATCACCATCCAAGATTCCCAAGCTAGAGGTGTTTGCTTCACCCAAGATTCCTTCCAGATCCTGCCATTCTGTATCAAGCACCACGGTATCTCCTCATCTATAAACATGGTGCTTATGGATTCTGCACACCCTAAGAACCGTAGCAACAGCCATCAGTCTATAGCAATTGTCACGGTAAAATGTCTTGCCAGTTGCTACCAGGGCAATCTCACTCAGACAGAAAAAAAGTATTATGGAAATGTTATGGATGAAGTCCTGCCTCTTGGCACTGTATCTTCTATTTTTTCATAATTCAACACAAAACCGTCACCACAACCTAAAATTTAAAAGTTGTTGTTGTTGTTATATGCCATCAAGTTGCCTGCAACCCACAGGAACCCTATATACAGCAACTCTGAACCCCGCCCAGTCCTGAGCCAGTCTCACTAATTTCAACATATCAACTCCCATTGCCCCAGTTACTGTATCGAGAGAGAACAAAAAATTCCACCAAGCCCACTTCTTTCAAGTCAGTTCTGAACATGGTAACTCTCCATCTGCCTGTAAATCTTTACAAGTCAACACGACGCCCTTATTTCTTCCACAAAGCACCTGGTGGTCAATTCTAAACACTTCAGTTCTTCAATAATAGAGTCTAGCCTTTCAGGGGCTCTTATTTAGTTGAGATTTTATGAGCTGTGTTACTAATAACTTGGGCTATAAAATTTAACGAAACCTAAGCTGTTTGCAAATGTTAAAGAATAGCATAGATTTGCCAACATTATCAAATAGGAAAACTCAAGCTGTATAGATTTTACATAACAGGTAAGAGAAAATTACTCTGTTACTAACTTAATCACAGGGGCTATAACCCTCCCGACCCCTCAGCAAGAGAACACATTTTCGGAGCTCCCCTCCCTTGAAGTAATAGAAGTCGAATGTAAAAATCATGGAGCTCCGATGGCCTAGCAGCAAGAAGCTGCACTGCCATCCTGAAGGATTGAGGCCACCAGCTGCTCCAAGGAAGAAAGATGGGCCATCTCCTCCCGTTTTGATTAACTGTTTATACAAACCTGCTGCAGAGTCAGCTAGGGGCCGGTTCTGACTCAATGGTACACAACAAAAACAACAACGTAAAAATCAAGCAAAGAGCTGGGGGCTTTTCACCACTGATGGAAAGAACCCAAAAAGAACAGGAGAAGCAAAAGGTTCAAACTGCTTCATCTGAGTTTCCCAGTTTCATCCGGAGCTTAGACTTCGCACTGTTACACGAGAGTTATCAGGAGCACGGGCCCTGCTCACACTGACGTAGGTTCATATTTTCTGTCTACTATTTACAAACCCTTCAATCTTGAGGTAAAAAAAACTTGCCTTGTAGGGTCCTGTAACAACCTGAATGTATGATTTCTAGATTTTTTTTCCCCTGAAATTTTACTGTTTCAAGACCCTCAGTTATATTAACAGTGATTCTTACTTTGCTTTTTAAGTGGAATTTATAGATTTTTTTTTTTTTGCCCTTAAATTTTACTGTTTCAAGACCCTCAGTTATATTATCAATGATTCTTACTTTGATTTTTAGGTGGCCCTTTATATCTTCTGGGAGCGCCTGCAAACAGTAGTCCTCAGTTAGTACACTTGGCTGCAAACTGAAAGACCAGAGATTCAAATCCACCCAGAGCCGTTTCATAAGAAAAGCCTAGCAGTCCACTTGCAAAAATATCAGCTGCTGCAAACTCGAATGAGCACAAGACTACCCCAACGAGACATGCCTGGAGTCACCTTACGGTGAATGCGGTCCACATTAACTGTACTTTTTTGTATGTTGTAATTTTTTAAAGAAATCTGTGGGAAGAGCAAACTTCACACACACCGGGTCACTATGAGTGAGAATTAACTTCTGAGCAAATAACAATCATAACCTATCTTTTATTTTTAAAGCATTTACTTGTTCTATTTTACCTCTGCAAGCACTCCACGGACTATGGAAATAATCATTATTAATGAGACAGGGTAACCACAGCCAGAGCCCAGAGAGGATATGAGCTGTTAAGTCCGAAAACAGCAAGGCAGACGTAGACCCATAATGAGTGTGCGTGCCCACGCCCTTTCGCATTCAACAGCTCTCTTGCTGTTTCCCTGCTTAACCTGCTTAAACCGATGCCTTAAGCATGCGCAGTTCACCTTCCTTTAAAAGCAGAGAGCCAGCTGAAACAGAACGCAAACTGGCCTCCGCAGAGACTACACGTGCACACCATCCCATAATAGGTGATGTCTCTCCAGAATCCTCTGCCACAGTGTCCATCTTAAAGCCCTAGCTGCACACCTGGTTATCACAACCCCTCCTATAAGGGTCACTTCCCCACTTCCCCTTTATGTCGTTGTTGTCCTTGTGAGGTATTACAGAGTCCACGGCAATTCTATGAACAACAGCCTGGAACCTTGCCCTGTCCGGCCCCAACTCCACAATCTCTACCACACTCAAGCCTGTTTTATTACAGTCACTGTATTCATCCATCTCATTGAGGGGCTTCCCTTTCGCGGACCCTCTCTACCTTTACCACCTTGACGTCTTCCTACAAGGACGCACCACTCCTGACAACATGCCCAGAGTATGTGAGATAAAGTTTCCCCATACTTACCTCTAAGTAGCGTTCTTGTTGCACCTTGTTTTAAGAGAGAATTGTTCATTCTTTTGGCAGTCCTTGGGCTACTCAATGCTCATCGCCGACACCCCAGTTCAAAGGCATCAATTCTTGTTTGGCCTTCCTTATTCATTGTACAACTTTCAGACGCATAAGAAGCAACTGAAAATACTATGGCTTGGATCAGGCACACCTTAGTCTTTAAACTGACATCCTTGCTCTGTAATAATTTAAGAAGTCCTTGACAACCGATTTTTCCCAATGTCCTTTGATTTCTTTGTTACCATGGGTGTTGAGTATGGGTTCCAGTAAAATTAAGTCCTTGACAAATTCATTCTTTTCTCCTTCTATCTCTCATGACCTAGTAGGTAGAGGGTTGCACTGTCAACCCAAAAGTGGGTGATTCAAATCCCCTAACTGCTCCAAGGAAAAAAGATGGGTGATCTGCTTTTGTGTGATTTATAGCTTCTGAACACCTGGAGGCTCAGCATTTGATGGCAGTGAGTTTGAGTGTTACGATGTTACTTACCTGAGGTAAGGTCCAATTGTGAGGATTTTTGTTTTCTTAATGTTAAGATATAATCCATATCAAAGGCTAAAATCTCTAATGTTCTGTAGCAAGTGCCTCAACTTTATTTTACTTTCTGCAAGCAAAGTTGTGTCAGCTGAATGAAGCCAAGTTGTTGAGAAGTCATCCTCCAATCCTGATGTGACATTCTTCTTCATAGAGTCTAGCTTCTTGATTTCTTTTATCAGCATGCAGATTAAAAATACAAAGAGGATATAAACCTGACACACACAAGAGTGGCATCTACTTCCTAAAGAGCATGCCTCTGGAAACTCTATAAACTTTAATAAATGCTGGTAGTTATAGCAAGGCTTCAGGTCTCTTGTTCATAGGGTCGCTGTGAGTCATGCTCAAGTCAATGGCAATCAACAACAACACACCTATCCTGATTTTAAGGTAACAAGTGTTCCCTTGTTGCCATAGTGCTTAATTATGCTCATGTAAAACCTTAATATAGATTGAGGATCAGCTGTCCAAACTGAACAAGGAAATTTTTCCTTATGAATAAAAGTGAAATCATTCTCACCTAAATCTTTATGTTGTTGTTAGGTACCACTGACTTGAGTACAATCCACAGTGACCCTAAAAACAAAAGATATGAACCCTGTTCTAGCCTGTACCACCCTTGCACTTGCTGACATACTTGAACCTATTGTGGTAGTCACCATGTCAGTCCACCTGGTTGAGGGTCTTCCTCTCCTTCACTGTCCACTGATCTTCCCAAGCATGATGTCCTTCTCCAAGGAAAAGCCTCTCCTAGCAACATACCCAAAGTATGTGAGATGAAGCTTTATCATCTTTGCATCCAAGGAGCACTCTGGCTGTACGTTATCCAAGACCTATCTGTTTGTTCTTTTAGCAGGCTGTGGGGCAGTCAACATGCTTGCCCAACACCACAGCTTAAAGGCATCAATTTTTCACTTTTCAAGTGATTGAAAAAACCTTGGCCTGAATCAGGTGTACCTTAGTCCTCAAACTAGCATCATTGCTCCTCAGTAGTTTGGACTCATTACTGAGGAGTTAGGAATTTAGCATGTAGTAGTAAATCTTTATATGCCCAAACAATTATTCCATCCAATGAATCACAGGCTAGAATTGTTTTGACCCTTCATGCTTCCCTTTGCAAAACTGGTTTAATCTGGAAAGTATATTTCCTAGTAAACCTCTTTTCTTTGCTTGCTTAGAAAAGCTTCAACTCCTGAGTCACTATTCTTGAGTAGCAGAAGAGCCCAAATCTAAGGAGTACACAGGAGACATTTTTTGAGTGACCACATTCAAAAAAGGGCAGAGACAATGAAGTTGGTTCAAGATAGTGCCTGGCTTAGTTTTCTTGTACATAGGTTCGCTATGGGTTACAAGAGACTCAACAGAACATAACAACAATAGTGGCAACAGTAGCACAGACCAGTCAGTTCCCACTGACAGTAACTCACCACCCAGTGTCCATCTTTCTCCCACGGAGCTGTGGGAGGAAAATTGCCATCCTTCTGGTCAATGGAACCACACATACTGTACTATGCCAACATGTGCAAAATAGCAAGATATTGAAGAACTGACTCATACAAAAAAGAACAAAATTCATAAACAAACATCCCTCACTTAGACATTCTCTAAGGTTATAAAACTACCTAATCTCACAGATTAAAAATACGAAAACCCAGGGAAATCGAGGCGTAACAATTTTGCCCAGTATGCTATAATCCTGCTTGACCCCTAAAGAGACCAAGACATGAATAGATAGGTTCCCAGTTAGTGTCCATGGCAGGCCGATGGTCTTTAACTTGAAATCTTGACTTTTTTCTATCCCTGTGTGTTACCTCGATGTCAAAGTTTGAACTGCACGTCGGAGAGCTGCCGAGCGCCCTAAAAACTCCTCCAGCCTGACGTGGAATTCGATTTCCTTCTGCAGAGCACTACTCAGGAAAGTCTTATTTAAAACCATCACCCAGCTTCAATTGAAAACCGTCCCAACAGGGACAAGCTGGAACATCTGGCTTCTGCTGTTTAACAGAAGGCTGCAGAGCCGTTCGCTGCTTGGGTAGATGCGATTTGGGTCGGCTTGCTTTCTGAACGAGTTCTTAGTGTCGCTCTCTTGAACGAGCACGCGCTCTCTCTGTATCGCCATTGTCTTCTTGCCCAGAATTTCATGTGTAATCGGCTGTCCCACCACTGGCTTTTCTAAAACCAATCTTCCTTGTCTTTTGTAATTATGTAAAGCTGCTCTCTTTGCAGGCCACACACTATAGATATCTAAAACCTGGAGAGAAAACACCCTAATTATAATTATAATGGATTTCAAATTCCTATTATTCATGCTGGAGAGAAAACACACGGGGAGATTTCCATTACCTTTTTTTTTAAAAAAAAAAAGAAACGCAGTAGGGGGAGGAAGTACTGGAATCTATTTTTGTGAGAGCAGGCAATCTTTAATTAAACAAAAAAAACACCAAACACACAAAACCAAAAACCTTAATTACTTCTCCAGAATGTTTTAACACAATTCTATTTTTATGTCTACCTTCCCAAGTGAAGCCAGGTTGGAAAAATGGAGGTCTTTTAGTGGTATCACACACATACACATCAAGTCCACCACAGTTATACCTAAAATCAACCCACTGACCACATCCCTGTCAAGCAGACAGAAATTTCAAACCCAACAATTATTTTGAAATTCTGAACCCCAATCTTCAGTAATCACTCCACTATTAAGACTATGAACTGTTGATTCTTACACAGGTCTGGCACTAATCTAATTAAATAAAATGGAAATCCAATTTCAAGCATTGTTGTCTCCATTTGCAAATGACCCAAGTAGTCAAAAATCTGTTAGAAGTGAAATGAACCACATGTACCAGGCCCCTTATCAAGATGGATTTGACTTTTGCACTTGGTATCAATTTGAAATATGCTTTCTCAACATCTGCGAACCACACATCACACATGATCACGAAGTCTGCTGGAATTAAAGCCAAAAAGGTTTATGGAGGGACAGACATGGGTCGGACCCATGAACACTTACAGTAGCCAGGAAACAAACCTAGGCATAAGGTAAGAAAGGCCACTCTGAGAGACATTACAGAAGGAACGAGTTCGTACAGTTGGAGCAGAAACTGAGAGTTACAAAATTCATAGCTGACTGAAAGACTCTCAAGGGAATTAAAAGTTGGATACCTAGAAGTAAGAAGTTAGCTGAGATGGCTGCATAACACATAGTGGGACTACATTTTTAAGTAAACATCCTTTGATGTATTGTAGGATGGTGTCAGGGTAATGGCAGGACAGGCTGGAAGAAGGAGAGGGAGAGGGAGAGGGCAAGGGCAAGGGCGAGGGAGAGGGAGAGGGAGAGGGCAAGCGCGCCAAATAAAATGGATTGAAACAGTGATTGTAACAATAGGCTCAAGCATATCAGACTTTGTAAGGATGGTACAGGATAGGGAAAGATCTAGATCTGTTGTTGTTCAGAGGGTTGCAATGGGTCTTAGTCAACTTGATGGAACCAAACCACATTAGTAAAATTGGTTCCTCAATCAGACCTGTTTCAAGGGGTGCAAGGTATCGACAGTGTTGTGTGTGAATCAAGAGCATTATGCTGACTGAACTAACTCAGTCTTATAAGGACAAATACTGCATAAGACCATTATTGTAAAAATAGAAGGATAACTAGTAAAACATATGTGGGAACTCAAGGAGAGGGGGAGGAGAGGGCTGAGGATGGGGAGGGGCGAAACCACAGGGTTGCACAAATTGGTGGGTGGAGGGAGGGGGTGAAGGAAATGGGAAGGATCCAGGCAAAGAGACAGAGTAATTATGGGCAATGTTATAAAAATAATGCAGGAGAATGATTGTATGAAACACAAGGTAAATGAAGACTAGCAAATAGTGTGAAACTAATACAGAATGTATGAACTTTGTAAGCAAACCAATAAACAAATACACATACACACACACACACACACAGAGTGATCCTTCAGGTACAAACTACCAGATCTTGGATCTGTTTGACTCTAGTGGAAAAGACCCTATGAGAATAAGTCTTGCACCAACTAGACCTCAGAGAAAAGGTATGTTGCCTACAGGACATACAGTGAGATCAATACCAAGGTTAAAGGAACTCCTATCAGGAAAAGCAGCTTTTAGAATACAATACGAATTCATGTCAAGACTTCAAAATGGAATGGGGCTCAGCTTTCGGATTTCTACTTACATCCACCAAGTCCCTCTAATAGTAAACGCTCATGCATCACTCATGACCCACCTGTGACTGCCGAGAGCTGCTTGCCTTAGTGCTGCCGTATCTTTCTCTTAGCACCACCACGACCAAGCATTCAAGAAGAAATCCAGCCTTGAATTTCCAAAGAAAGACTTTCTTGGGAAGAGAACTAGAGAGATGTGCTCCTCACTGTCAACTCAGCTGCTCGTGGACTGAGGCACTGTGAATAGAACAGGGGAAATAATGCTTTTCAATATACTTACAGCTTTGTTGCTGTTGCTGTTCTGTGCATTCAAGCCGATTACAACTTATCATGATCCTATGAATGGAGGATCTGAACCCTGTCCTGTCCTGTGCCATCCTTAACGTGTACAAAAACGGAATTCTTAATTCTCTGCACAAGTGCTTCAAAGAAATACAAGGTACTTTAAAAAAAAAAGGGAGTTTGCACACTCATGTTTATCGAGGCTTTGTTCACAATAGCAAGGAGGTGGAAACAACCTAAGTGCCCATCAACAAACAAATGGATAGAGAAGCTGTGGTATATTCACACAATGGAATACTACACTGCATTGAAAAACAAGGAACTCATGCAACGTTATTCATAATGGGTGACCCTGGAGGACATTATGCTGAGTGAAATATCTCAGTCACAAAAGGACAAACACTATATGAGGCCACTGTTGTAAAACAGGACTGACATTGGGGTTGGGAGGAGACTGAGAAAGATGAGATAAATAATGTATACTGCACTGAAACAGATGAGGGAGAAAACTGTTTAAAAGGGATATGTGATTAGGTATTTTTGGCATGACAGGAGTCCAGAGTGAAGGCTGCATAGTGGAGTGGATCTGGGGGGAGGGATTGTAAAACAATGAAAGAATTTTTCTTTTACTTTTCCAAGAGGGTCATGTACTGGGGGGAGGCGGGGGGGAGAAGGGTTGGGAGGGGAGAAAAGTGCAACAATGAATGAATGGAAATCCAAAATCTCTGTAAATTTTCATTGAAATTGATAATAATTTCTTTAAAAAAGCACAATAAAGTATAAGATTTTAAAAACAGGAGTGAGTAGTACGAAAATAAAACATGTACAAGAAGCTTGATGGAGGTGGTCTCACTCATCTTTGTTCCTTGCAAATTCTCACAAAAGAGCCAGTTTTCAGCTTCTCCAGTTTACCATTAAACTCAATGCAGTCTCATCCTGACTCCTCCATGCAATGTTGTAAAGAACATAAACACAGTATGACAGGAAGGCGGGAGCTCTGGTGGCCCAGTGGGGAAGGACTCATGCTGCCAACCCAAAGGCAGGCAGTGCAAATGTACCAGCTGCTCCACGGGAGACGGAACGTCTCCTCCAATGTCACTTACCACCTCTGAGAACTCACTGGAGGGTGGAGGAGATGGTTTTGACTCAGAGGCACGTGGCAGCTTAACAACAACACAGGCGTAGGTGGAAGGAGCTGAGTCCTGGACAGAGCACTGTGTTTTCTCAAGGCCCTGAGCAACAACACAGTCCTTCATCTATTCTACCAGCCTCCCATTGTCTCTCCAAGAAGCTTGACTCAGAGCCATTGTTTAAGGGATTCTACTAGTCTCTATCAGAATCACTAGCCTGACCATTTTGCGTCTGGATTCCCAATCTCTCAATTCCACACGAAACAGGGTTTCTCTGGTTCACCAGCATGTGTCTAGAACAGAGGGGGTCAAGTATTTCACTGACATTCTATCTCTATTTTGTGATTTACCAACAGCCTCTAACAAAAGGAAAATAAAGTGTAAGAATGAATTAAATGTGTAAGGAGAGAAGGAATAATGAGAGCAGACACAATAAACAGCATTTATAAAAAGCTATCACACTAGGGGGAAAAAATTGATTGCTTTTATACCAGGGGAGAATTCCTAATGAAGGCATGCAGATAACATTAGCATTTGAGGTGAAACATGCTGCATACACCCAGAAAGATGATGAACTAATTTAATGTTGTCACACGAGCCACTAAGTAGGTTAGTGGACATTTGTCTGCATTCCTGGCACTGTCCTAGGCACAAGGATAAAAAATAATTAAGATGTAATCATCAGGCCTTTGAATCGTTCACAACTCAACTCATTTGAACTCGATGGCACATAACAACAACAACAACAAATAAAAAGTAAGTAAAATTAATAAATTATCACAGCAGTAAAGTAGTTGTGGGACCAAATAAGAAAAGGTTCTTGAGTAGTAAGAAAATTGGCATTGTTAGATAATATATAAACTAATGGCTTTTCTTTATAGTTGTTGTTATGTGCCAAGCCACTTGCAAATCATAGCGACCCTATGTACAACAGCCCTGAAACCTACTGTATCTTGTGTCAATTATATTGTCTCCAACACACGTACCCTAACTACCTCAGTCACTGTATCAATCCATCCCAGCAATGGTCTCCCTCTCTTTTTCCATCCGTCCACCCTTCCAAGCATGACATCCCTCTCCAACGATGTGACCCTCTTTGCAACATGCCCAAAATATGTCAGATGAAGCCTTAGAATCCTTGCCTCCAAGGAGCAGTCTGCCTTCACCTTCTCTAAGATAAATCTGTTTGTTCTCCTGGCAGCCCATGGTGTATTCCATACTCTTCTCCAGCACCACAGCTCAAAGGCATCAATTCTCTCTATCATCCCTTGTCACTGTCCAGCTCTCTGACGCATAGCAAGCAATTGCAAAGACTATGGCCTGGATCAGGCGCACCCTAGTCTCTAGACTGACATTGTTGCTCTTCAGTACTCGGAGAGATTTCTGACAACAGATTTTCCCAACACAATCTGTTTCTTGATTTCCTGGTTGCTGGTGCCAAGAGTGTGGACTGTGGAGTCAAGCAAACTAAAGCTGTTAACAATCACAATCTCTTCACCATCCATCATGATGCTGCTAATTGGTCCAGTGGTTAGAATCTATGGTTTCTTAATGTTTCTCTTTATTAAGTCCTAACTTTCTTCAGCAATGAAGAAGGACTGAGTATAGAGTATGTTTCCAAATTCTCCAAAGTCAAAGGAGACTCACAACATCAATGCACTACATCTACCTATCTCTCAAATGTATGCAAAAAATTTCAGGAATAATTGAATATTCAAATGTATTTTATTGGCGAGCTCTGGTGGCCTAGGGGCAAGAAGCTGCACTGCAATCCCAGAGGTGCGCGGTTTGAATCCACCAGATGCTCTGCTGGAGAAGGAGGGACAATCTCCTCCCTGTACTAGTCAGATCTGATTTGACGATACACACACACAAAATTAAAATAAAGGTGTCAAATGTATTCTATCATTACAAAGTAAATTCTTCCTCTTCAAGTGGGTAATAATGTCATAATGGGGGGAGGGACCCAATAAAATTGAGATCAATTAGCCAAAGCATAAGCAAAATTGAGACTCAAGTAAGTGAGGAATCAGGAAAGTGGTCTCAAAGAGAAGCAGCAAGAAGATACAACTAACAGGCTGTAAAAGTTCTCTATAAAGTGTTAAAATGGCACCTTGAAGAGGAGATGGGGAAACAATCATGGGAATTGGGGAAGACAGGGTAATGAAGGGCATACTTTAATTAATGGTGACTGGTTCTATAAGACATAACGAGTGAGAATGATCGTATGAAACACGATGTATATGAAGAGACTGTGAAGGCACCAGAGAGGACAGGGTGCTGATGTTTTTCATAGGGTTGCTGTGAGGCACACTTGACTGGACAGATGCTCACAAAAGCAGCCCCACAGTGTTCTGCACTCCTAAACAAAGGTCCATGGGTCCATTGCTTCTAATGCACGAGCATCTCAGAGGGAGAAAGGTGAGCTGTCTCTTGTTAAGGGGCCTCAGGAACCTAATGGAGGGTTATAAAGAGTCAGAAGCAACTTGAAGGCAGGGGTTTGAGTCTGAGTGTGGCTTAGAAAGTGACCTTTATGGCAAGTCTCCAAGGAGACTTCCAAAAATGCCTTCAGCCACAGGATTCTCACTGGGATTAGAGAATTAGCTCCCAAATCAACTATCCATACGGAGAACAGGCAAGGAATAATTGCTGGGCATACACAGTTAGCATGGTAGTTCTAGGGGTTTCTGTTGTTGTTTATTTTTCTATTAGTTTATTTACAAAATTCAAATACAAATTCAAATAAATTTTTTTCAGTTTCCCTTGCCCTCCCTTCATCAAATTGCACAACCTCGCGATTAATTTCCCCTTCCCCTGCACGTCCACATCCCTCTGCTTCCAGCCTCTCCCACCCCTCCTGGATCCTTACACTCATTCTACAATAACGGTCTTATGCAATATTTATCCTTATGTGACTGAGTTAGTTCACTCAGCAAAATAGCGTGGTAATTTTCAAAGTCCTTTTCTAATCATCCTCACCTTCACCTCCTGCTAACAGGAACACCTTTTCCAGTTCAAGCAGAACTCACAATGGGAATCAATAAAAGGGTCACCAACACCTGTTTCAGGAAATTGGAATCTCAAGAAATTGCCTTCATTAGGACTTATGAAGTCAAGTTTGATTTTTCACAGATAAATACCCCAGTGGATAGCATCTCTATTTCAGAGTAAATTTGTTTCAGTCTTTAAAAAAAAAATTTAATAAGATAAACTTAATAAGAAATATACCCTAAAACTTATTACTAGTAATATTTACATCCTAAGAGACTTACACATGAATATTTGGTTTGCAGTTACAGAAGGCTGTAGATTTCTTTGGAAGTTTGTGGAGTTGTTTTGCCTTAACGACACTATATCCCTTAGGTTGAGGTCATGTTTTGAAAACTGTTCTCATAGGTTCTCCTCTGGCCCCTTAACGTGACCTCCATATACAATATGCACGCGACTGGCCGAGAGGCTAAAGTATTCAAATCGCTCAAGCGTGTTATGGCTAAGGATTAACAAAATCTCCCTCCACGCTCCAAAGTAATTAAAATATGCAGTTGTAGGCAAAGCTGTGAATTGGGATTGCACCTGAAATTTCATGAAGGCTCATTAAACCATCAAAGATAATCCTAAACAAAACATACTTCTATGTTTACTCCCTGGGTTTCTGCGTGAAAACAAGGCTGCCTGGATGTGCCATGAAAAACCGAACACTCCTCACTCCTGCTGTTTACTTTTATTTGCCAAGACTGTGTAACTTCTGGAGAGGCACAACCTTCAGACTGGGAATTTTCCAAGTTCATGACTGAAGCAAGCAACAATCTTCAGTCTACAGATCTGTTAGCCGACCTCGGAGAAGTAGAAACCCCAAGGCTCTCCTGTTTCATTTTACATACAAGTTCAGAGTTTCACTGAAGGGTGTTTGTGAAAGAAAGAATCCATAACTTCTTATATTGCTTTTTATGGCTTGTGGCTAATGAAGTGAATACCACCTTTACAATACTCATGTCACACTGTCTCCTGACTGACTGTAACTATGCTTAACCCCCGCCCTGGGGCATCTGTGCAGACGGAGTCACTGTGTTTATTTGGAGGAGGAAAAGGTATGCTCTACTGTGCTGTTTCTCTTAACCCTAACGCGTTGTGAATTCTTCCAAGCCTCATGAATGTCATCTCCAACAAAGTAAAGATCTATGATGAGAAAAAATTCTCAAAGAAAGAGACATGCAAAGGGGCAGAGGATGTCAGTGCGGGAAAGGAGGCAGAGAAGACATTAATAGTTCCTAGATTGCATACGTTCTTTGTGAGAAAGCAGAACCATCCCTTTAATAATTAGAATAGGAGAGGCCATTTCCGTTTCATTGTTACCATGGTCACATATATACACATCTCATTGTTACCGGCTTGTGAAACCCATGCCAAGTGGCTCTGTAATTATTTCAAAAGAAAGAGGGTGGGTTTGCTGGTCCTTATCCAATAAGGAATGAGGGGCATGATTGGCAATGAGAGCCATATATAATATGTTGTTGTTGTTGCTGCTGTTGCTGTTAGGTGCTGTCCAATCGTAGACAACTCATAGTGACCCTATGAACGAAAAGCCTGAGCACTGTTCATAAATTTTCCGGAGGCAAGCCATTTCCCTTTTTTTAATTGCGGAGCTCCACCAAACACTGTCCACTACAGGTAACCATTATCGCATTTGACACATCAGTGTCACAGTGTTTAGCATCACAGCAACCACAAGTTACCTCTGTACAGGAATGCACAGACCAGTGCTGCTATACCACCTGGAAGAATGTTTGACACACCCCCCCCCCGCAAAAAAAAACCCCAATTAATTATAAATATATAACATGACTATAAATATAAGTAACTCTTTTGCCATCAATTCAAAATGAAAGTCTATTCTCCAGTGCTCCAAAGATGGAAACTGCACAGGAAGCAATTGCTGGTGGATTTGAACCACCTGCTTTTGGGGTTGTAGCGCAACCCCTTACCCACTAGGACAAAGCCCACGGCAATACTATAGACCCAGTCACCTTTTCAAGTCTCAGTCGAACAACCTGCAAGACTCATTCATTTAGTTGCATTTAAAGCTGACAACCAAGAACCTAAAGAACTAGAAAAAGGCAGCTTTTAACGGAGTTGATCTATTAGGTAGGATAAGGAGACTTCTCCAGCAATGCATTAAAAAAAGTAAAAGGGTAGTGTCCCTTTATGATGATCACAGATTTCTTTCAAAAGAGAACTAGAGCGGTGTGTGCAGAACTTGTTAGCCGCCTCCATTATCTGTATCAGGGGAGTGTGGCTGTGGCCGTATTTGTATGATTACAGAGCTAATGAATCACCTTGCAGCGAATGACCTCTGAATTACAGTGACTTGATAGCTCCTGTCTGAGTCGGTGGTTTGCAAAAATCAGCCACTTATGTGCAGTCGATGCAATCAGCTGTGTTTGCTAGGAGCTTGGGCCAGAATCTGGTTTGGTTTCTTTTTTTTTTTAAAAAAAAAAAAAAAAGAAGAAGAAAAATTTTTTAAAACTTTCATTCTCTAACCAGTGAACAGCTATAGCACTCTTAATTTGCTGTGACTGAAGATTTTTCATTTCTAGAATACTTCCCCACAACATATTGATTCCTAAATATCGAGTTCCATGCTCCAGCTTTCCCCCCAACTGCTTCATCTTCATTCTTTCTCTTCAGACAAGACATTGGCAAGAAGCTGCATTGCAGTCCCAAGGCCCACAGTGCGAGTCCCCAGACGCACCACAGGAGAAAAGATGGGCAATCTCTTCCCGTGTGATTAACTGTCTCCGAAAACCCGCTGGAGTATCAGGTATGGGTCAGTTCCCACCCCATGATAAACAACAATATTTATAATATGAAAACTAAAAGGATACTACAAACCATAAATAAGGAACTATGGTGACCTTTGGAAGCAGGAGAGGCATCCACTTCCTAAACAACATGCTTCTGGAAACTATGAACTTAGAGAAATGACAAGTTATCGAACAAGGTCCAGAGGTCTTTTGTTCATAGGGTTGCTATAAATTGTGCTTGACTCAACAGCAATCAACACCACCACCACCACAGTGACCTAGTGGTAAGAATCTGCGCTGCAATCCCAAAGGAATGTAGTTCAAATCCACCAGCTGCTCTGTGGGAGAAGGATGGGCAATCTCCTGTGCGATTAACACCTCTGAAAACCCGCTGGAGGGTCAGTATGCCACAGTACACAACAACATACTATAAACACCTTGGCACCATGGTTGTTGATGGACTTAAATGAAATGGAATGTCACTATTTAGAAATTACAGCTTCATCTCTCAGTGCTAAAACACATTGAGAATTTAAAAGGAAAATAAGTTGCTAGTCTGTTTTGACTCGATGGCACATAACAACTAACAACAGGCAAGCTTGGCTTCTTTGTCACAGCCATAGAAGTAAGGGTTCCATGCACTATTCCACAGACATGCAGTTGTTGATGTTGTTGTTGTTGTTGTTGTTGTTGTTGTTGTGTACCATAGGGTTGGAACCGACCCATAGCTAGCCCTCTGGTGGTTTTTCAGAGGCAGTTAAATCACAGAAGGAGATAGCCAAATGCAACTATTCTGTACTTGGACCAAATAAATGCCATCTGCTTACTTGTTAAAAAAGAAATAATTAAATATAGAGCAGTGAGAAGACCACATCATGGGGGGGGAAGAAGGAGATTGCCCATCCTTCTCCTGCAGAACAGCTGGTGGAATCGAACCAAGTGCCTTCAAGATTGCAGTGCAGCTTCTTGCAACCAGGCCACCAGTGCTCTCGAGAAATGTAGTTGCTGCTGTTTTTGCAATTGTTGTTAAGTGCCATTGAATCATAGATGACTCATAGCGACCCTATAAATGAAAGACCTGAACACTTGTATAACTTTCATCATTTTTCCACGTTCATAGAGTTTCTGGAGGCAAGCTGCTTCAGAAGTGGATGCCACTCTTGCTTCTAAACTTGTTTTAATCAGAGAGCTCCATCCAACACTGTCCATCATAGGTAACCAGTATTGCATTTGACACATCAGTGTCACAGTGTTTAGCATCACAGCAAACACGAGTTACCTCTGTACAGCAAATGGATAGACCAGTGCTATACCACTTAGAAGAATGTTTGACCAAAACAATTAAAACCAGGCCTGAGGGCTGCAGATTAAAATCACCCACCTTTGGCTTGGCAGCACCACTTTCTGTCCACGAGGCCAACTGAGCTCTCTAGTTTTTGTTGTTGTTGTTGTTAAGTGCTGTCAAGTTACAGACGACTCATAGCGACCCTTTGGCTTGATAGTGGACTCAAATTGTCTCTACCTCTAGCTATTCAGTGTCAACAGTGTCACACAGTTAGATACAAGTACCGTATCAGTCAAGTGAGGTTACCAACTTTCCCGTGGGTCGTTTCAAGGGCTGCATTTGAAAGAACCTAGCCATAATGAGCATCCATTTGGTCAGCACCTTAGACCTAAATCAATCTGCTTTTGAACTTTTCGAGTTATAATAACACACAGAAGCCAAGTAATTCCTTTTGACCTTAGAGTAGACAGCCCATGACCTCAATACCCTCCCTTCACATCTTTCATGCATTCTTTGTCTCTTTTTGTAATCTTACACAATAAGCCAAATGAAAAATTCACTGCCATCAAGTTGATTCTGAATCACAGAGACCTAATAGGACAGAACAGAACTAACTATTCTCTAAGTTTTGATAGGGTGCTTTGGTGGTCTTGTAGGTATAGAGTTACACCACCGATCCAAAGGTCAAATCCACCAGCTGCTTCACTGAACAAAGATGGGCAATCTCCTCTACTGCAATTTACAGCCTCTGAAAATCCACCAGGGGTTCAGGTATGAATTAGTTCTGATTCGACAGCACAACACCACCATAATCAATTCCAACTTGGGACTCTCCACTGAATTTCTGAGACTGTAAAACATACCCAGAAGAAACTGTCCATCTTTCTCCCTCAGAGACATTGATGGATTTGAACCAGCAGACACACAATCTTTTAGCCAGCAGTGCAACATGCTGTAGACCAAGCCACAAAGCTCTGTAACACATTTTAGACAATCCTATAACTAAAGTACATAAATCTACTAGAAAGCATTGGATCAGCCCTAAATTTGATCTACCAGTTTGTGACCAAAACAAGGCCTGCTTCTGAAGCAACCAGCTACATACATGTTCCTGTAAGAATCATCTCAGTCACAAAAGGACAAATACTGCATAGTGTCACTGTTGTAGAATGGGACTGACATCAGGGTTGGGATGAGACTGAGAAAAACTGGATAAATTATGTATACTGCATTGAAACCGATTAAGGAGAGAACAGTCTAAAAGTGATGTATGATTGGGTAGTTTGGTTATGACGAGAGTCCAGAATGAAGGTTGCATAGTGGGGTATACTTGGGGGGGGGGAGAACTGTAAACCAATGAAGGAATTTTTCTTTTACTTTTCAAAGAGAAGAGCAAACTGGGGGGGTAGGGGTAGGCAGGGAGAAAAATGCAACTATGAATGAATGGAAATCCAAAATCTCTGCAAATATTCATTAAAATTAACAAAATTTTTTTAAAAAGACAAAAATTGCTAAAGCCTCATCATACTCCATACTCAGAGCTACTCTGACAAAGTAAGAAAGAATAAAAACAGGCCTGACAATTAAGAATAGTCTGATTTGGCGCCTGGTCTCTTATAAACAAGCATTTCATTTCTGTTTCCAGAAGATTGCTTTTTAAGTTTGACGTTACACTCATTTTGCTTATTGGAATATTTCCATGTTAAGTGGCTGTCACTAGGGTCTGGTCTTCAAAATATGCTTCTATACCTCCACTAATCATTCATTGGCAACGCCCAACAGCTAAAGCAAGCAATGCCCACAGCACTGCCCATTGATGTTAATTCGCTGCATCGTTATTGTTAGATGCTACTGAGTTGACTACAACTCGTACGGCGCTGATGAACAACAGATATGATGAACCTTGTCTGATCCTGTGCGAGCCTCACAATCTTCACCGTTATGCCAATCCATCTCCTCTTTCTCACTGGCCCTCTACCCTTCTCAGCATGATATCTTGTTCCAAGGATTGATCCCTCTGGATAACATGCCAGAGCATGTGAGACAAGGAGCACATCCAACACAGATTTGTCTGTCCTTTTGGGAGACCATGGGATAGAGTTCTCTCCATGTGGGATTAATAGTCAAAATAGTTAATAGACGGGGCAGCAACCAATCAGAGAAGACACCGACATCAGTACTCAAAGGGACTCACAAGACACCCCTCTCTCTGTCTCTACTTAAGGAGCTGTAGGGGAAAGGGTCAGGGGAGGGGGCCCAGGGCAGGTCCAGAGGGCTGGTGGGCCATGTGTGTGGCTTGGAAAGTTTAAGGCAGTTGCAAGCTTTGCACCAAGATTGGACAAATAAATACTTTTTTAAAAAATATTTTTAAAACTGTTACTGTTATATGCTGCCAAGTCACCTACATAGTGACAGCTCTGAACCGTGTCCTATCCTGATCCAATCTTACCGTTTCCAACACAGCGACCCCTATGACCCCTATTACTATGTCAATCCATCTCATCCTGGGTCTTCCTCTCTTGAGCTATCCCTCCATTCTTCCAAGCAAGATGTCCTTCTCTAAGGACTGTCCCTTCTGGCAATATGCCCAAAATACATCAGATAGAGCCTCAAAAATCCTTGCCTCTAAGGAGCAAGTTGGTTTTACCCTCTCCAGGGCAAATTTGTTTGTTCTCTGGGCAGCTCCCGGTTTGTTCAGTCCTTTTCTGTAGCACCACAATTCAAAGGCATCAATTCTTCTTCTGGCATCCTTATTCACAGTCCTGCAAATAATTGCAAAAGTCGTGGCTTGCATCAGGCGTACCTTAGTCTCTAAGCTGACACTATTGCTCGTTAGTACTGTAGAGAAGTTCCTGATAGCAGAGTTTTCCCAATACAATTCATCTGATTTCCCGACTGCTGGTGCGTAGAGTATTGATGATGGAGCCAAGTAAGCTGAAATGTTAACAATCTCAATTTCTTCTCCATCTGTCATAGAGCTGTCAATTTGTCTAGCAGTGAGAATCTTTGTCTTCTTGCTGTTGAGTTTCAATCAGATTGAAGGCTACAATTCTCGACTTTCTGCAGCAAATGTTTTAAGTTCTCCTCAGTTTCCACAAGCAGGGTTGTGTCATCTGCATTATGCAGATTATGGATGACTCTTCTTCTGATCCTGAAGTCACATTCCTCCTCACAGAGCCCAGCCTCCCAGATGATCTGTTCTGCATATAGATTGAAAAGGTATGGAAACAGGACACATCCCTGGCACACTCCACATACAGGGTTTCCTTTCAAATATATGCTCTGAATGTTCAGAAAGTCCATGAGACTTTCTGTAGAAGATGAATATTTTTGGTAGAAGAATACATCCTCTTTAAAAGCTGTCTAAAATTGCCATCACTAAGAGAAAGCTGAAAGACAGAATTATGGGAGTCTTGAAAAGCCTATTTAAATGCAAATAAGGGAAACTTCTTAAGGCATTGTCACGGGGATACCTTTATTTCAAGTGGTAGCAAATGGACATAAGAAAGCTGGGAAGAGCTGGGAGGCTGGGAGATCCTGCTCCAGAAATCCACTGAGCCGGGTCCAACATGCAGCAATTAATCCAGCACCAGGTCGAACTACCAGAAGTTTCCCAAGGCTATAAATCATTACAAAAGCAGACGGCCTCCTCTTTCTCTTGCAAAGTAGCTGGTAGGTTTGAACCGCCAACCTTTTGGTTAGGAAAAAAAAATAACAAATTTACATTTTTTTTTTACTAAATCATTTTATGTGCATGAAAGTTCAGAAATTACATTGTGGGGTTTTGTTAAGACAGTCATTCCAAGAAGCCCCACTTTTAACTCCTGTGGTATTCTGTCTCTTGGCCTCTAATGTAAAAATCTGTAAATTTGAGGAAAATACGGAAAGTATTGGGGTCTCAAATGCCATAATGGAACAACTGTGCCATAGGTGTGCCAAACACCATAATGGCTACCCGTCGTGGGCAGTGTTTGGTGGAGCTTCCAGAATGATTAAGGTTTGGAAGCAGGAGTGGCATCCACTTCCTAAACCACATGCCTCTGGAAACTCTATGAACTTTGATAAATGTCGATAGTTATAGAAAGGCTTCAGGCCTTTTGTTTCCTAGGGTCACTAAGAGTAGTGCTCGAATTGATGGCAATCAACAACAACAGCATGAAAAAAGGGAGGATTCAGGTTGTGTCCTTAAGTCCTGAAGAACAGAGAATATCTTTGGTGTGGCTGGGCTGACCTGTATACCCTTTCTTACCAAAAAATTCAAGGAAGGTTGTGTTAATTTCAGCCACAGTCCACAGTCTGACAATCCTCCTGATTTAGGTTTTCACCTCTTTATTCTAAGTAAAGATTTGTGAGCAAATGAATTCAGTGCTGTCAAAACTTCTCTAAAGTTTTTTCAAAGACATATTGATCAGCAGTTATTTAAAGGTTGGGCTTTTAATAGCCAAAACCTCTTAGAGAAATTTAGGTTACTTGTAAATAACTGACCACGCCATTCATCTTATAGATGTTTAAGGAAGTGGCTCAAATGAACACAGGCAAAATCAGCACCAAGGGGACAGAGAAAAGACGATGAATGGCCAGTAGCCCAACCCTTCAGTCTACAATATAATTAGGTAACTATTGGCAGCATCATTATGGATGGTTGAAGAGATTGAGATTGCTAACAGTTTTAGTTTGCTTGGCTCCACAATCAGCACTCTTGGTACCAGCAGCCACGAAATCAAGAAATGAATTGCACTGGGAAAGTCAGCTGTCAAGGACCTCTCCAGAGTACTGAAAAGCAACAACGTCAGTCTGGAGACTAAGGTGCGCCTGATCCAAGCCATGGTCTTCACAATTGCATGCTATGCATCAGAGAGCTGGACAGTGACTAGGAATGATAGAACTGATGCCTTTGAGCTATGGTGCTGGAGAAGAGTGTTGAATATACCATGGACTGCTAGGAGAACAAACAAGTTCACCCTAGAGAGGGTGAAACTAGGCTGTTCCTAGGAGGCAAGGATTCTGAAGCTCTGTTTGACATATTTGGGCATGTTGCAAGGAGAGACCAGTCCTTGGAGAGGGACATCATGCTTGGGAGGGTGGAGGGATGGAGTAAGAGAGGGAGACCATCGATGGGATGGATTGATACAGTGACTGAGAGTAGGTGCATCAGAGACAATAAGGTTGGCACAGGATAGAGCAAGGTTGAGGGCTCTTGTATATAGGGTCGCTATGAGTCGCAATCAACTCAACGGCACATAACAACAACAATTATTAAAAAGGACTTTTTAGAAAAATTAATCAAGTAATGTCAAACGATGAATGCAAAGGTTTGATACTAACAAACACTCTGGCTTGAACTGACCTCATATTTTCACAGGAGACAGGAGAGCGAAGGAATCTCCACAACTTAGTATAGAAGTTCTCATTCTGACTTTGTCAATGCGTCTCTGAAAAAGAAAAGAATTTTCTTTTACAATCACTCTGTGAACAAGGCTTCACATACCAGCAGGGTTTTTAGAAGCTAATTAAATTCCGTTTTATTGGAAAGCCTTTTTCTCCCCCTTCCCTTGCATTTGATTTCTCCAATGTCTTTGATTTTAACGTTGTATTACAAGTTCTTTAATATTGATTATTTTTCTAATGGAACTATCGATCCCACCACCTAGGCGCCGTTATTTTTTTTTTCTCCTGTTGAAAAATGCAAACTCTTCTAACTACTGCAACCTAACACGTAATGCATATGTGCATGTCAATGTGCTATTTCTATTTGTGAGGCTGTGCATGAGCGTCATGTGTGTATGTATCTGTATCTGAGGTGAATGATTCAGTGACGAACAAAAAAAATTTCAGAAGCCACACGCAGAAGAATCTTTTAACACAGCTTTAATCTCCTTTCCCATCTCTTTTAGTTCCATTTTTATCCTCCACTTCACTGACTTGTGAAAAAAACGGGGAAAAACAACCGTTTTCTTGTCATTTCTGGCTCACGATGACTCATGCGTGTAGCAGCAGAAATGGAATGAGACGGGCTGACACAGTGACTGTGGCAATGACTTTGAACATGGCAGAGCTGGTGAGGATGACACAACATGGGACCAGGTTCAGATCTATTGTTTCTACGATCACTGTGAGTTAGAGTTGACTCTGCAGGATAGGACGGGGTTCAGATCCATTGTTCAAAGAGTCACTATGAGTTGTATTTGGTTCAAGGGCTCCTGAAAAACAACAGCAGCAGCTGAATTTTAAAAAGTTCTTTTAAAAGAATCAGATTTTTTTTTTTCTTCCAAGCCATCTTTGGAGCCAAACCACCAACTTCTCTATTAACAACTGGTTGTGCAAATTATTTGCAGCATCCAGGGATTTTGACTCATGAAAAAGCTTATTCATATGATTCAAGAAGAGCTGACTGCTGATTAGGGGTGATAAAGCACACAGATTTTTCAAGATGGAAAAAG
>NW_006399761.1:11681056-11713539 GCF_000299155.1 Elephantulus edwardii
GGAGGGGAGGGGAGGGGAGGAGAGGGGCTCAAAACTTAGATCTTCTGATAATTCTGGAGAGAGCAAATTTGAAAAGCTGAATGTTGCAGAGAATTCCAAAATGAGCACGTGAGCAGCCAACAGACTGGAAATGGGCCATCCAACTAGAAAGACTGGTTTGGAAGAGTAGAAGCTGAGGCAAAGGAGCGCATGTAAGAATATAAGAAGATGATTCAGGCTCCTTCCACTCCTAAATGATGATGCGAGAGCCCGTGGTGATGGATCCACACTGGAGCTCAGCTTCTTGGGTCCAAACTCTGGAGCAAGATTTTGCGATTGTGATAAAGATCTGTGCTACCAACCCCAAGGCACAAAGTTCAAGGTCAGTAGCTACTCCATTGGGAGAAAGACAGGCAACCTCATCCAATGTGATCTACACCTTTAGAAAACCTGCTGGAAGGTCAGCTATGCGTCAGTTCTGACTTGATAGCACATAACCTCAACAACATAGGGAACTAAAAATGAGAAGTTCTACCTCAAAGGATTGTCATAAAGGCATTAAAGGCATGAAATGGTTGTAAAAGTTTATCAAAGTGCGCAAAATTTCACTGCCATCAAGTCGGAACTGACCAATAGTAGACCCTCCATGGGTTTTCAGAGGCCGTAAATTATATGGGAGGAGAGTGTCCATCTTTCTCCTGAAAAGCGGCTGGTAGATTCAAACCACCTGCCTTTGGATTTGGCAGCCCAGCTCCTTATCCATTAGGCCACAGGAGCTCCCGGTAGGAAAATACATATTGTTGTTGTTGTTGTTGTTATGTGCTGTCGAGTCGTTTGCGACTCATAGCAACCCTATGTACAACAGCCCTAAACTCTCCTCTGTCCTGTGCCAGTTGCACTGTCTCTGACACACCCATCCCGATTATCCCAGTCACTGAATCAATCCACCTCATAGAGGGCCTTCCTCTCCTGCGCTGTCCCTCCACCCTCTCAAGCATGATGTCCCACTCCAAGAACCAGTCTCTCCTTACAACATGTCCAGAGTATATTAGACAGAGCCTCAGAATCCTTGCCTCCAAGGAGCCACCCGGTTTAAGCATCTCCAGGATGAATCTGTTTGTTTTCATAGCAGTTCATGGTACATTCAATACTCTTCTCCAGCATCACATCTCAAAGGCATCAATTCTCCTTCTATCCTCCCTAGTCATTGTCCAACTCTCTGACACATAACAAGTTATTGCAAAGACCATGGCCTGTATCAGATGCACCTTAGTCTCCAGAGAGACACCATTGCTCTTCAATACTTCGGAGAGGTCCCTAACAGCAGACATTCCCATTGCAATACATCTTTTAATTTCCTGGCTACTGGTGCCAAGAGAAAACACATGAGCTTTGTAAATTTTTATTGCATAAGCAAACTAACAAGAGAGATATTTATGCGACATGTGTGCAAATAACCCAAACCTACCATGAAGGAGCTGGATCCCATTCACAGCAGCCCTTCGTGGGTTTGCAGGCTAAAACTCTATCTGAGGAGATCGCCCATTTTTCTCCAGCAGAGAAGCTGGTGGATTCGAACTGCCAATCTCTTCGTTAGCAGCACCACACATTATGCATCAATGACATTCACCTGATCCATATCCATGACAACCTCTGAGAACATTTTATCAGGCACATGTCCTTTTCTAATCCCGATGTGAATGCAGCAAGTCTGCAAGACTGAAAACTAGAATCTCCTGAATCCCTGAGCCTTTCCTGATCCAAGCTTCCAGACGTCGGGGCACAGCTAAGCCTGACCTCTTAACCTTCGAGGAAACAACAGGAACAGATGAGGAGGAAATGTGATTAAATTAAGGTCCTGCCAGTGCTTCCTCGTGCTTGTTTTCAGAATGGTTTAATTAAAGTTTCTGACATGAAGAGAGCTATTTCTGTTCATCTATTCAGAGCAGGTTATATAGGGGGGAAAAACTGAAAGAGGCTGTTTCAGTCAATTTGTAACAATATAGTTGTACAATTAAGCTGGAAAGGTACAGAGAAAAAGTTAGTCTATATACTTTTTCCCCTTATGGAGGTATTCATTAGAGAACAAATTGAGGTCTCAGAGAAGATAATAATGTTCAGATGAGCCATTCAGAGAAGCGCACAGAAGTTTTCAAATGCTTCCGACACAGTGCATGTCCAAAATGGCAATGTTGCTGTTAGACGCAGTCCAGGCGACTCGGACTAGTGGTGACCCTATTAGTGATGTGAACTCTGCCCTGCACTGTGCCACCTGCATGATCTCTGTCACACTGTGTGTGTCAATCCCTCTCCTTTAACGGTCTGCCTCGGTTTCTCTGACCCTCCACTTTTTCTAGCATGATCTCTTTTTTCAAGGACCAAGGAACATGCCCAAAGCACGTGAGATGAAGTTACAGCATCCTCACTTCCAAGAAGTGCCCTCCTTAACACTTCCTCCAAGACAGATTTGTTTGTTCTTTTGATGGGCTGTGATACATTGTATACTATTCATCGCTAACACAACTCCAAGGCATGAACGATGATAAAGAAACCATTACAATTCCAACTGGATGCCTTTGAATTTGTAAAATAGTGTCCCTATTATTGTACCAGCAACTCATTCTAAAAAAATGTGACAGAATGCTTAAGCTGAATATTATTAATTAGGGGAGTCCTGGCTGGTCTAAAGGGCTTGTGCTGCCAGTCCAAGGGTGAGGTTCAAACCCACAAGCTCCTCTGTGAGAGAAAGATAGGCAGTCTCCTCCTGTGTGATTTACAGCCTCTGAAAACCCGCTAAAGGGTCGGCCATGAGTCTAGTTCAGTCAAGATGACACAAAACAACAATGTATTCATTACTGCTGACCTTACGCCAGTCACTTTCTAGGCCACAAACATGCACGCATGTCTTTAGGAACTAAAATGAGAAAAATTTAAAAAAAGAAAAATATAATATCTGCAAAGGCCTTGGATGCTGCGTTTAATTGTTCCATCCTAGGTGAGAAAGCAATACCGTGCATTAGGAAGAAAAAAAAAGTCTAAACATCATTCAAGCTTCCTGAAAGAAGCGTGGATATGAATTCTAAACAGTATTGTCTCCAGCCTCCAAGAATCCCGGCTGCAGCCTGGAGCCAGGGGTGGCTGTAGAACTCATCATTTAGTCGGCAATGCACCAAGTCCATTTGTCAGATGGCCAGAGCAGGTGAGCGGTGGCAGGATTTGTTGGTCCCCTGCAGGCGAGCAGCTGTGGGGACTCTGGGGAGGGGTGAGGGCGGAGGAGGTGACAGTCTGGACCAGGATGTGGTATCTGTCCAGCTGATCTGTATTCAGACTCCATACAACCTGGACCAAGGCACCAGGCACCGTCCATTACGCCATGATCACACGAGTCTCCAGCCTCCGGGGCAGCCAAGGTGACGAATGCTTAATTTTGCTGCAAAATACCTTTTGCGGGAACAGATGTAGCCTCTCACTTTCCAGTGGCTTCGAGGGGAGGGGAGAGAAGGAGGAGGGAAAGAAGAGAGAGAAGGAAGAACTGCAAAGGAGAAGGAAACAGAGGGATGGGAAGCCAGACACGAAGCCTACAGGAGTTCTGTCTTCTCACCTGTCATCACACACCAATGGTGCCTGCAGACTAGAAAAAAATGGCCTGTGTGTGAAGTGCTGTTACTGTGTGAACAGATATTCTCCTTCAGACTCAGGCACAGAGTGAAGGTAGAACACATCTGTCACTTTCCTTTTTTTTTTCTTTTGCAGCTTTATTAAGCTATAACTGACACTATAAAATATGCATAGTTAATATACACGTTCATGACTTTAATGCGTGTGCACACCAAGAAACCATCCCCACGGTGAGGGACCGAGCTCACTTCGAGAATTCCTTCGTGCCCTTCTCAATCCCTCACTCCCTCCTGAATAACTGCCTGGCCGACATCAACTGCTTTGGGACACTATAAATGAATTTACACTTTCAACACTTTTATAGGGCGCTCCTCGGTGGTGCAAAGCATGTATGTGTCAAGTTGCTACTGAAAGATTGCAGGTTCAAGTTCAAGCAGAGCCATTCAAGAAAAAATGTCTGCTAGCCTATTTCCAAAACATCTGCCGTTGAAAATGCTGGTGAAGGCTGTTGAGAAGCGAAGAGTTCAGTTCTACTCTGACACACAGGGGGCTTCTGTGAGTTGGAGTCAACTCCAGGGTAACTGGTGGCATTTTATATTACTTAAGTCATATGGTATGCACCCTTCTCCATCTGGCTATGAAGGGGGTTATGTCATAAAACCAATCCCACTGTCCTCAAGTTGACTTCTGGTGACAATCCCTCATGGTTCCAAGGCTGTCAGTCCGTGTGGAAGGAGACTGCCCACCTATTTCCCTCAGAGTAGCTGTCCCTTTGGTTGGCAGCCCAACTGGAAACACACTACCACCAGGACTCCTTAAAGGTGACACTGACTTCTTGAAAATAAGAGGGATCCAGATGAGCAGAAGAGATGGTAAAACCATTGCTATATGCAAATGGTATGATGGTGTACACAGAAAACCCCAAAGACTCGACAAAAAATCTGCTAAAGCTAATGGGCCAATTTAGTAGAGTGGCAGGATGCAAGATCAATATACATAAGTCAGTGGGATTCCTCTACAGTAATAAAGAAAACACAGAGAAGAAAAATAAGAAAGCAGTACTATTTATAATAATAACCAACCACAAACTGAGATATTTAGGAATGAACCTAACTAGTGACACAGACTTTTACAAAGCAAACTATAAAACACTTCTGTGAGAAACATTAAAAGATCTAAATAAATGGAAATAGCTTTCCTGTTCATGGATAGTTGCAGAATGTTGGGGAGGAAGGGAAGGCTTCTGGCCAGGACAGATCACCTAAGCTCCGGATAAGTGCAAGCCTCCCAACAGCCTTTAATATGGGCTAGAGAAAGCTCCCCTGTTGCTGGCTGTACCGCCTTGAGAAAGCTCGCCACCTGGGAAGACGACTGCCATGTTGTTGAGCTTGGAGTGGTCCGCATGAGGCTGAGGTTCTCCTAACCAATCCATATACCCCACTTCTGTAAGCCCACCCTACCCTGTCTTTCTGTTTACCTGGTTGTATATGAGTGTGCTGAAGACCCCAATAAAATTGAGCTGGATTGACTCTCTGATCCTCTCCCAGAGTGGTGTGTTTCCATTGTGCTTACCCCCATCAGGGTGTTGTTGTTAAGTTGCTGGCTAACAGAAAGTGACAATGAATGTTGTTATGTGCCATCAAGTTAACTCTGACTCATAGCAACCCTATGTATACTCTGAACACTGCTCTATCTTGGGACAATTTCATTGCCTCAAACACACCTATCCCCATCACCCCAGTCACTGAGTCAATTCATCTCATCCAGCGTCTTCCTCTCTTACACTCTCTTTCTCCCCTTTCAGGCATGATATCCTTCTCCAAGGAATGGGTCCCTCCAAGGAATGGGTCCCTCCTGGCAACATGCCCAAAGTATGCGAGCCAGAGCTTCAAAATGCTTGTCTCCAAGGAGCAGCTTTGTTTCACCCTTTCCATGACAGATCTGTTTGTTCTCTGAGCAGTCTGTAGTATGTTCAATACTTTTCTCCAGCATCACAACACAAAGGTTTTAATTCTTCTATCATCCTTAGTCATTGTCCAGCTCAATGATTCTTAGCAAGGAATTGTGAATACCATGGCCTGGATCAGGCACACGTTAGTCTCGAGACTGACACTGTTGCTCTTAAGTAATCTGGAGAGGTCCCTGACAGTAGATTTTCCCGATGCAATTCACCTATTGATTTCCTAGCCGCTGGTCAATATAGTGAAAATGACAATCTTACATAAAGCAATATGCATATTTAATGCAATCACAATAATGAAACCAAATTTATTTTTTAAAAAGACAGTTGGTAAGTTTATTTGGCGAGGAAAGAGATCTTGAATAAGCAAAACACCTCTAAAAAAACCAAAAATGAAATGACAGGCATAGCACTCCTTGAACTCAAAACCTACTTTTCAGAAATAATAACCAAAACAGCTTAGTACTGGTACAATGACAGGCACACAGACCAATAAAGCAGAATCAAGAATCCAGAAGTAACTTATCTAACTATAGTCAACTGATATTCAACAAGGAAATAAAACCTCTCAAATGGAGATACAGTAACCTCTTCAACAAATAGAGCAAGCAAAACTGGAGAAACCTGCAGAAAACTGAAGCAGGACACAAGTCTCTCATCATACACAAAAATCAACTACCAGTGAATCAGAGACCTAGAGGTAAACCCCCAAACCATGAGTATCACAAGAGACAAAGTGGGAGAAAGCTTAGAAAGCTTCACCTGTGGTATAAAGAGTCTGAACAATATCCAGAAATATACAAGCAGGAGAAGAAAAATTGATGAGTGGGACCTTCAAAAGATTAAAAATCCCTGTGAGCATAAAAAACTTTTCCCAACAGGGTGAAAAGAAAACCCACTGACTGGGAAAAAAACATTAGGTAATATCACCTCAGACAAAGGTCTCATAAGAAAATTGTATAGACTTCTAGAGGGCCTCCAGAAGAAAAAGACCCAATTACAAAATGGGGCAAAAGACATGGAAAGAATTTTCACAGAAGACGACATTTGGATGGCCAACAGAGACATGAAGAAATGTTAAAAATCACTGCCAACAAGAGAGATGAAAATCAAAACCATAATGAGGAACCATCTCACTCCAGTAACAATGGCAAAGTTGAACAGGGCTGCAAGCAGTAAGTATTGGAGAGGATGCAGAGACTGGAAGGAACTCTTAGACACTTTTGGTGGGATTGTAAAATGGTCAAAGCACTCTGGAAGGGAGTTTGGAGTTTCCTCAAAAACCTGAACATAGAAATTCCATGTAACTCAGCTATTCCACTGCTAGGAATATATCCCAAGAAAATTAGAACTGAGACACAAATGGATTTGTACACCAATGTTCATAGTAGCGTTACTCATAATTGCAAGAACATGGAAACAATCCAAATGTCCAACTACAACTGAACAGACTTAGAAACTGTAGTATATTTGTATGTTGGAATACTATGCAACACTCAGGACCACTGAATTCGAAAACTTTAACTTGGGAGAGATTAGAGAGCATTATGCTGAGTGAACTTAGTTTCAAAAGGACAGTTACTGTACAAGACCATTAATATAGAAATAGAAAGATAACTAGTAAGACATGTATTAACACCTAAGCAGGGCATGGAGAAAGGTGTGAGGATGAGTAAGAGGGAAAATCAGAGGGTCGCACAATTTGGTGGGTGATGTGAGGAAGGAGAAAGGAAATGGGTAAGGTCCCGCAGGGATCTGGAAAGACAGGGTAATGGTGAGCATAATTCAAAGATGATTAATTTTATAAAACATAATGAATAGGAATAGTTGTATGAAACACAATTGAAGAAAGGATAATGTGAAGTACAATTTACACAAATTTGTATGCAAATCAGTATAATCTTTTTTTTAAAAAAGGTGACATAGACTTCTTAAATCAACTTTTCACATTTGTCCTCTCTTGTCCCATCTTCCTTTCTCCATCACTTTTTCCTTTTTCCCTTTACCTTAGATTTCTAACATTTATCAGGAATCAAAAGGCTTATCTAGCCCATTCAAACACATGCCAGAATTTTACAGGGACCATACATCACAAAGGGTCAGATGCCACAGTAAGGTATATATCTCAATAAAGAAAGAAGGAAAAGGAAAGAAGAAAAGAAGGAAAAGTAAGGGAGGAAGGGAGGGAGGGATATTCAGCACATCTATTCAAATCCATACTGAAATAATATAAAATGCTGTGTGTGTGTGTGTGTGTGTGTGTGTGTGTGTGTGTGTGTCTAATTTTATCATTAGAGTTTTAATCCTTTGGGTTTAGAAGATCCCATTAATAAAGGAGTTTGGGTGGGTGGGTAGTTGTTTTTCACTGTCTGTCTCCCTTTCCATATACTTCAGAACCTAAGGTCCAAAAGCTGCACCTGCTTCTCTCTATCTACACCTTTACACCCATCCGATGATGAGTTGTTATGTTGTTGTTGTTGTTGTTATTACCATCAAGTTGGAACAGATCCCGCAGCTGACCTTCTGGTCACAATGGAAGAGATGTCCCATCTTTCTCCCTCAGAGCAGATTCAAACCATATGCCTTTGGGTTGCCAGCACAACTCCTTACCATTAAGCCACCAAAATCCCTCCTGGGATAAGTAGTCATTAGAAGACATCTGTCAGAAAAAGGACTCTTTAAATAAACAAGGTGTGTTTGTTACTTCAAGGAATTAACAAGCTATTTAAAGGAAACGGGGCATTTTTAATTCTCCCAAAGTCCCCTGGAGAACCACCAGGCAAGGAAAAAAGGTACCTTTCATCGCGGTGGTTGCTGTATGGAAAGCAAAGGCTGTGATTTAATGTGTTTCAGGAACTTATTCTGAATCCTTGCAAATATCTGTCATGTGTGTTACGGGTGGAATTCCCTCGGAGTCATGTCTCTAACCAAACCGAATCATTCTCAGAGAATCTCCCAATAACCAGAGGGAAACTTATCATCCAATCTTGCACAGAACTGGGCCTTGAGAGGGGATATGATTTCTTCTCAAAGAAAATAGGCAGCTCCGTTTCAATTAGGGCCTCAATCTCAGAGGACACCAGCAGAAAACTGAATATTGGGGTGGCAGGAATCAACAGGGAGGGAGGGGGGAAATTTGTAAGGCTTTTGCCACTGAAAGATAATAAAATCAAACTAGGTAATTAAAGATTGAAAATACCCTGAAATCCTTGTGTGGCAATATGCACATGTCTCATGCAAGATGCCATGGTAACATTCTGTTTTACGTGCCGTGTGTTATGCTGTGGTTTTTTTTAAATGAAATTGATTAATGTGTCTGTGAGCTTGCAAAATGTCAGCACAAAAAGGCTTGAGAATGCGGCTCCCCACTGCTAACACCTTCCTTCCCCGTCTTTCTTCCTGAGCATGTCAATCGGAAACACCAGAGGTGGACAGGGCTTCAGGAATCTCAAACAATAGCTCTGTTTCAAATGCATGAAAAATGCAGACGCCTAGAGAGCGCACGTTCCCTATGGGCTCTGAAGACCCAGAGAGAGAACGAGAACGTCTCAGATACAAGAAACTTGAACTGAACCTCACCCCATTTGACTGGGGCCGAGGGTAGAAGAAGAGGCTTGAGAAGTTTTGCAAACTGAGCTAGCCAGAAACAAAGCTGCACTTGTGTTTGGGTGTGTATCTGCCGGTGACAGAGAATACAAAACAAGCAGGTATTACAGTTAGGAAGGAAGAAAAGACCATCATTACATTTCACACGTGAAAATTTCATGTTATACTCTTGTATCTCATATGGAGGAGAGAAGATAAAAACTTACACTCAAACCCATCAGGTTGGGAACTAATTAAAAGCAGATCCTCTCCAGCCAGGGTGTTAAAAACTTGGAGTAACCAGATTTAACTGTTGGTTTCTCTGAACATGGAGTAAAATAGAAGGGGGTAGGGGGCGGGGCCAAGGATTCCGACAAGGAACTAGTCCACAGAACTAAACACACGCATTGTTGTGAAGTCAGGACCATCTGATGCCTGTTCTCCTGTGAGTTTTCACAGGCAAGAGAGGAGACTGCCCGTCTTTCTCCTGAGGAGCAGCTAGTGGATTTGAACTACCTACCTCTGATTTCCCACAGACAGGGAATGGCAAAGGAAATGCTGAAGAAGATAATCAAACTGGTTTTGACAGAGACTGTGGCAATGTAATAATAGAAAGAGACCCTCGAGGAACACGGCTATATGACAATAAAAACAGACTGCACATCTCATGTTGTTAATGAGTCTTCCTCCAATCCTGATCTTCTTCTTCTTCATATAGTCCAGTGTCTCAGAATATTTGTTCAGGACACAGAGTGAATAGGTATGATGAACCTCAAGCACACTTTTATCTCATTTTAAAATCTCGTTCTGTTAAAACTGCTGCGATGAGGAGGATATGTGGGGGAGAAGGGGTTAATCGTGGAGTTGTACAATTCTTCTAATTTTATTACTTTTAATGAAAATTTACAGAGATTTTGGATTTTCCATTCATTCACTGTTGCACTTTTCTCCCTGCCCACCCCTCCCCTCCAGTTCATTCTTCTCTTTGAAAAGTAAAAGGAAAATTCTTTTATTGTTATACAATCTCTCCCCCAAAGTCCACTCTACTATGATGCCTTCATTCTGGACTCCTGTCATGACAATAATACCTAATCATATAACCCTTTTAAACAATTCTCTCCCTCATCTGTTTCAGTGCAGTATATATTGTTTACCCCATCTTTCTCAGTCTTCCCACCAACCCCTATGTCAGTCCTGTTTTACTGGAGTTGTACAAGTTGATGGGTGGGAGGTGAGGGAAATGGGAAGAATCTGTTCTGAAAAACCATGTATTGGAATTTTGTAAATAAACTAGTATAATTTTTTTTAAAAAAAGGAGATATTGGCTGCATCAGTATATACATTAGTGAAAATTTTACTGGTTATTTAAAAATTAGTGACATTTATTTCTGTCATTAAAACTTATTTTTTTAAAAGAAAATAAATCTAGCAGAATTTTTTTACAAAAAAAAAATTCACCAAACAACAGATTCTCAAGGAATAACAACAGACTCAAGAAAAAGACAAACAAGATGAGTGAAAAATCACCATATGTCTATTAGAAAAAATGCATCATCAGCTGTGTGAACCGCACTCCCCGCTAACAAAGGATAGAGAAACCGTTTGTAAGATAAAAATGGAGTCAGTCTGTCCTGACCCCGTTCATAGTCTGTTATGAATGTCAATGAAACCTCAGTTTCTTTCTCTTGCTCTCACCTGGTATTGGTGTCTTCTTGTATATTCGAGTCAGAACTTTCTAGTTCCTCCTCAAAGAGGCCCCTGGACCTCTAGGAAATCATCCCCTTGAGACCACCTCAACTGCTTACCCACAAGGCTGTCAAAGCTCTCGCGTGCATGGACCCGATGTGAATATATTAGCATCGTTTTAAATGTGTTAGAAACTTTCGGAGTTACCAGGCAGGGATACAAAAATGAACCACAAGACTTGCCTTCAAAGTAGCTAAGAGAATACGCCATCCCCTTTTCCTTATGAATCAGGGTGAAGTCTCTCTCAGGGAGGACAGATAGGAAATGGCAAAGGACACACTGACAAAGGAGATTAATCAGAACTGGCTTTGACAAGCACTGTGGCAAATGGACAATTAAAACAGACTTTCAAGGGGGGGGGAGAAGAACAAACTGGGGAGGAGGGTAGAGAAAACAGTGCAACAATGAATGAATGAAAACCCAAAATCTCTGTAAATGTTCATTAAAATTAATAAAATTTAATAATTAAAAAAAAAGACTTGCCTTCAGGGCAATGAAAGCTATGTTCTCCTTTTTGGAAAAAGCCACAGGGATGATCTTTGGTATAAGACATAGCCAGATGGGTTAGATGCCTGGCTTCCTCTGTCTTGATTTAACAGTAGTGTCCCACCCAAGTGAAATGACTCCTTCCTACACCACCTCTCAACTGCATGGGAAGCAGAGGCATCCCATAATGCAATGAAGTCATAACATAATGAGGAAGAACTCATGACAGCAGATGTTCTCAGTCCCGTCCCTGGTAGGATGATTCCTGTCCCTGGCCTCTTCCTCCAAGATGGAAATGGCCCATGGCCACTGATCTGCTTCTGACCCATCTCCGTTCCCAAGTCCGTAAATCGCTATAGAATGAGATTACTTAAATCCCTCCCACGGAACTGAGGATTTGAACTGAGGACCTAGGATCCCAACACATGAAGCATTACACCACTAGGGCTTTAGAAGCCAACTCAAAACAAAATAAACAAACAAAATGCACCATCAGAATCAACTCATAGCTGACCCTCCAGCAGGTTTTCAGGACACTGCGATGACAGGTTTTGGATCAAAGTCAAGAACCAAACCGAGGTAGAAACATTTCTCAGAGTTTATTGGGCGCCGGGCTACTCAGCAAGGGGAGTAGCACTGGGGGTTGGGCTCAGGGGGGTTATATGGGGTCGTTGCAGTGGCTCATTGGGGCATAACGTTTCTATTCTTGCGAAACTGGTTCTGGGGAATGTCCTGTTATAGGATTGCTAAGTTCTAGTATCAGAAAAATTTCCTGACATACGGTTATCTGAGTTCTGGTTTTGGGGAAATGTCCTGACATAGGGTTTTCTGAGTTCTGGTTTTGGGGAAATGTCCTGACAGAGGACTTTCTGGTTTCAGAAAATGTCCTGACAGAGGACTTTCTAAGTTCTGGTTTGGGAAAATATCCTGACATAGGATTTTTGAGTTGAGCTTCAACCTCCATTTTTATTTTTAGCCTAACACCTATCTTTCTCTGAAGCAGTGACTGGTGGATTCGAACCACCAGCAGCACCACCTTTGGGTTAAGAGAGCAACTCCTAAAGGATTAGGCCACCAGAGCTTCTTAGAAGCTCTTAGAAGCCAACAGCAGCCCCCCAACTGTGCCCAAACCAAACATGTCTTGAGATACTGCCAAACCTCCCCACTTGAGGGCCATACAAGGAGACCAATCAGGAGTGAGAAGACTGAAAAGCACACAGCATTATCCCGCGGCCCCAGAACCCCAGCAGAGGGCCACTGAGTAAGAACTGACTCAGCCACTGCATGTCTGTGTTTTGCAGGCAAATGGACTTCACTATGGACAGCGGGCAACATGTGCATCTTGGGATTACTCATAGAAGAGCAATATGATGGGATTTGCACTTTGAAAAGCCAGCACTTTTCAGAAACCCCTCATCCTCTCACCTCTGCTCGTTCGGCCAGCGTCCTGCCTTCTCCTCTCTCTGCCCTTGCTAAGCTCTTTGCTTTAACTTCTTTCCCATCTTCAAGTCTCTGTACATCCCATCTCGTTCCTTGACTCTGGGAAGGTCAACCATTTTTTCCTAGCAAGTTGTGCCACCTTATACATGATGTGACCTCTCTCCTCCAAGGAGTGGTCCTGACCTCCACAGGGGGCTGCATCTTCTGTGAACCCTGGGCCCCTTTATAAAACCCTACATAGCACTTATCTGGGAATGTCTGTGCAGGTCTTTCTCTCAGCCTGCTGCTGCTGGACTCTGAAATATTACAGAGCAAAACAGAAAGGCCTGGAAGGCTCTGAGAATGTGTGATAAGTGAGTGGACAAAGGGTTGCATTTAATGGAACAGCATTCTAACAAGGTATCCAAGCTGCAGCTCCAATCAGATAACTGTATTAAAAAACAAAAAACAAACAAACTGGTGGTGGTGTTTGCTAGGCAAAAAATCAAAAGGGAGGTTGAAGCTCAACTCAAAAATCCTACGTCAGGATATTTTCCCAAACCAGAACTTAGAAAGTCCTCTGTCAGGACATTTTCTCAAACCAGAAAATCCTGTCAGGACATTTTCTCAAACCAGAACTCACAAAATCCTACCTATGTCAGGACATTTCCCAAAACCAGAACTCAGAAACCCCTACGTTAGGGCATTTTTCTGAAACCAGAACTCAGCCATCCAATGTCAGGACATTCCCTAGGACCAGTTTCCCAAGACCAGAAACTTTAAGCCCCAATGAACCACTGCAGAGACCCCATATAACCCCCCTGAGCCCAACCCCCAGTGCTACTCCCCTTCCTGAGTAGCCCAGCGCCCAATAAACTCTGAGAAATGTTTCTACCTCAGCGATGGTGCTTGGCTCCGACCCGAAACCTTTCATTGTTGTTGTTAGGTGCCGTCAAGTTGAGTACAACTCACAGTAAAACCACAAACAACAGATCTGAGCCCTGCCCTGTCCTGTGCCGTCCTCACAATCTCTGACACCCTCGAGACTGTGGCTCCAGTCGCGGTGTCAATCCTCCTGGTTGGGAGGTATCTTCTCCTTAGTTTCCCTTCATCTTCTCAAGCAGGAGAATAAGATCAAAATCCTCCCACCTTCCCAACTCAAGTCCCAAATTCCCTGCCCAGGTTCTTTACTATTTATCCCTGAGAACAATCTGGAAACAAACCAAAAGGTAAGAAACTGAATGAAGCAAATAACTGGACACAGGTCCACCTGGCAGTGTGCTTCCTACCCTTTCCTCGACTAGTGTAGAGAAAACACACAGGAGGCCACGAGCCTCATCGGAGGGAGAATTTCAGTCCTCACATTGCTGTCAAAGGAGCCTCTCTCATAAGCAACCAGAGAGCGCTGGCCCCTCCAGCCCACCGCAGAGGAGCGATGTCATAAGCTTCCTGTTGGGAGGGTGTGGAGAGCTGATAGGAAAGGCCACACAGTGGGGAGGTGCTGGGACTTTCAGTTAAGTCTCCAAGGAGTCTCAGGCTGGGGGTGGTAACTCATTAGTGAGTCAGTTAGCAATTTACTGAGCCTGCAATCAGCATTGTTTTTCTTGTAAAAGGCAGAAGAGAATGCGAGAGGAAAGGGCAGAGAAGAAAGGGGAAGGCAGGGAATGGAATAGCCTTGTTAAAGTGGGATGGTACGTGGGATGGCATAGAATGGCATAGGTTAGGGATGAGATGGCATGGGATGGGGTGGGGTGGGATGGGAGGGATGGGATGAGACGGCTTGGGGCAGGATAGCGTGGGGTAGGGTGGGATCAGGTGGGACAGGATGAGATGGCATGAGAAAAAATGTTATAGTGTCAAAGAAAATGCCGAAAGCATTGTACAGAACCATGGTTGAGTCCTTTTGGGGGACATTTTGCTCACAGTGGTCACACGCATGAATTTTTTTTGAGGGGGAATCTCTTTTTTTTTCTTAGAGGATCAAAGAAAGAGAGAAAGAACTTCAGCAAGATGGGTTGACCAGGCGACTGTAACACAGTGGGTTCCAGGGTGGTGCTGGTGACATTGTCAAAGTTCTGATCTGTTGTTCATAGTGATAGGGTGGTATTAATAAGTTCAGAATTCTCTATATAGGTATCAATTCTAAAACTATAGTTCTTTTCTTCAGCTTGCAAAAATAGTTGCTTAGCCTGTCTCCTGTCTTTAGTCATGTAGAGTAGTTTGATCTGTCTGTTTACCAGAAGAGGAAATGTATCTATCCTAGATGCTGGTGAAGCTGGTTCTCCAGTCATATGTAAACTCTGTCTTAATCCGCCTGTTTACCAGGAGGAGAACTAGGGCCTTCCTGAATTACTGAGACATAGATGGGAACTGTCCTTTTCAGATGTAGAAATTATCTTTTCTTAGTAACAAAAGTGCATTGTTAAATGAGCTGGAGTTTCACCCTAGTATATAAGGCCATGACCAGACCACTCCCAGACGGGGAGGCAGTCTTAGAGGTCGGGACCCACTGTCCTCCACAGATCTGTAATAAAGTGCATTTATGGATATTGCGGTCCTTTTGTCTTATTGGCGACTGACTACAGAAAGAACCCCTTGCGGTTCAGTAACAATAGCGTGGCTATGAGCCATTGTCAACTTGAAAGCATCTGATAACAACCAATAATACATGACGAAATTCTAATTCTTCTATAATCATCAAAACATAAGCTTGGAAAAAAAAGAGGGACCAAAAGTCTGAATTTCTGTGTCTTCTGGACAAGGCCTTATCTCCTCAGCTGGGCCTGTTTTTTCCGGAAACGTCAGTCTGAATGGTCCAGCGGAGCTTGCCCTCGGCACACGCGGTCATTGTGTGATTAGATGTGGTTCCCACGTGGGTCCTAACTTCTCACTCCGCTTCTAGACTCTGAACAAGGGCAAACTCCGTTCTGCTTTGTAACTTGCTCTGACGCGTTTTGGGGGGTGACTCACAGATCAGGTTCTTAGTGAATTTTGTTTGGTTGGCCACTTCTCACAAACCAGCCACTTGGTTAAGAAAATCAGGGGAAATGTGTAGGGAGGGCGGATGACCCTTCAAGAACAACCCAAGTGGCAGCTATTCCTTTGAAAACGGCCACTCAATGTTCAGTCATCCAGAGAACCACACCACACCACCACTAGCAAGAGGAAGGCACCGGGGTGCACAGCTTGCCTCCACTCAAGCCGTTGTTGCTGTGACTGTACTGCTGTCAAGACAACAGATGGAAACCCTGCCCTCTTCAGCACCATCCTCATCCTCATGACCTGCGAGGCTCAGGCCCATTGTTCCAGTCACTGAGGCTGAAGGTCGAAATCACCCCATGGCAGTACTGAGAAGAGCCCACATGGGGTTCCAATGAGTCAGAAAGGAATCTATGACTACAGGTTTGGAGCTCTGTTTGGGGATTATTTTTTTTTTTAACTAGAGGCAGGCACAAAGCTGCGAGCCTGTGAGGAAGAGAAGGGTTGAGACGGGCAGAAATCAAAGCATCCGCTATCGCTTTGCCCCGAAGTCTACACTCCTCCACAGCCATCCAGACCGAGTGAGTCATTGCCGTGGATGCCATCGGCTCCCACTTATTACCCACGTTTCACAGCCACGAGCATTAATAATACATCTGATATTTACAAAGCTTTTGTTTTCCAGCTTACCCTAATACGTACTGAGCCAGAAAGATTTGCGCATATTTGTGGGACTCAGTCCTGTTTGTAAAAGAAGCATTTCAAAGAGAGGGAGGAGAAATACAAGCAGATACGTGTATACGTATTAAGCCTCCACGTGCAATTATTTAATTATGCTGCTACCTTATGACTTATTGTACCTAAGGCCAAATTAGCATAAAACTAGGAACAAATACCCTCATTTAAAACCATAAAGCAGGTGGTTCTACCCAAGTCAGGCCTAGAGATGGCCAGATCTTACAGTCCTGCTCCATAATTTATACTGTCTATAAAACCAACACCTGGGAGCTGCTAATTTAATTAGCTTGTATTGAACATTTAATTGTAGTAAGCTCAGGATTCGGGCTAGTTTGACAGCTGTTTTCATTATTTCTAATTAATCTTCAGCATTCAGTTCTCTCGCCCACCTTGCAAGGACATTGAAGCTCATTCGCTTCGGTTTGGTCTGAATCAGTTCATGGGATGACATCACGTCAATGCTAATTTCCCTAATTTTTTTCCCAAATTCCTACAACTTGCATGATGCTGTTTAAGAGCACTGGCTCTGGGAGGACATGCCAGCTGCCCACAGTGGTCTCGCTGACCTACCAGCCAGTTAAAAAAAAAAACCCAATGAGCTCAGCACCTGCTCCAGAAAATTCCCTCCTAAAAACCTCAACAACCACCACTCTTTAATTCACCACTCCAACACTTTGTTGTTGTTTCTGTTGTTAGTTGTTGTTGCTTTGTTTGGTACCAATGAGCGGACTTCAACTCATAGTGGCTCTGTGAAAACAGATCTGCCCCTTGCCCTGGACTGTCCCCACCATCTGTGATATGTTCTAGTCAAGTCTTCAGAGGTAGTTAATCACAAAGGAAGAGACTGCCCATCCTCCCGTGAAACAGCTGGTGGATTTGAACCACGTGCCTTTGGGATTGCAGCACAGCTTCTTACCACTAGGCCACCAGAGCTCCCTCAAAAATCTATTACCCAAATTAATATACCAACGTCCTATATGTTCCTTTATCATTAAGTAAGAAGAAAGGCAAGTTGAAATGCATCACAAATACATATGCAACAGAAAATGATACCAGAGTGACCTCTAGGGGGCGTGCATTCCCTTTTTGTTGCTAACCTGAGAACAGGTGCAGAGAGAATGTTGGTGGTGGCAGGTATCAAAAGCCTGCAAAATTGTCACTGGAAAGAAAAAAATACAGTGCAGCATATCCTTCGGGTGCTCTGTGTTGAGCTGCTAACCAAAATCTGTAAGTTCAAGTCCACTAGCAACTCCTAGGGGTGGCAGATGCCTCCCATATGTACTCACAGCCTCTGAAACCTGATGGACAGTTGTTGCAAGTCAGAACTGACTCAAAGGCAGTGGGTTAGGTTTTTGTCTTCTTAGAGATTCTTGTAAAAACCCACAGCCATTGTATTGAGTTCTGACACATATGGACCCTATAAGATAAGAGAATGTAACCTCTCTATAGGGTGATTTTAATCTGCAGCCCTCAAGCCTGGTTTTAATTGTTTTGGGTCATTCTTCTAAGTGGTACAGCACTGGTCTATTTGCTGTACAGAGTTAACTCGTGGTTGCTGTGATGCTGAACACTGTGACAATGATGTGCCAAATACGATAATGGTTACCCATGGTGGACAGTGTTTGGTGGAGCTTCCCGATTAAAACAAGCTTGGAAACAGGAGTGGCATCCACTTCTGAAATAGCTTGCCTCTGGAAACTCTATGAACTTGGAGAAACGATGAAAGTTATACAAGTGTTCAGGTCTTTAGTTCATAGGGTCGCTATGAGTCATCTATAACTTGACAGCACTTCACAACAACAACAACATAGAGTTTCTACTCAACAGCACATAACAACTATAGGGTGTCTAAAGCTGTAAATCTTCATGGAAGCCAACTGTCACATCTTTCTCCAGCACAGTGGCTGCTGGTTTCAAACCACCGGCTTTTCAATTAGTAGCTATGTATATTACCACTGGACCACCAGAGCTTCTCAAAAAATTCATTCTTGCTGTTGTTAAATGCCCTCGAGTCAAGTACAAATCACAGAGACCCTACTGACAACAAATCTGAACCCTGTCCTGTCCTGTACTATCTTCATGATCTCTGACACGCTTGAATGCATTGCTGCAGTCACGGTGTCAATCCACCTCACTGAGAAACGTCCTCTCTTTCGTTCTCCCTCCAGCTGTCCAAGCATGATGTCTCTTCACAAGAAACAGCCATTCCTAACAACATACCAAAAAAATATGAGATGAAGCTTCATGATCCTTGCCTCAAAGGAGACCTCTGGTTTAACCTTTCCCTGAACATATCTGTTTGTTCTTTTGGCAGTCCATGGGATATTCAGTACTCTTATCCAACACCACAACTCAAAGGTATCAATTCTTCTTCTGTCATCCTTGCTCATTGTTAAGTCCTCAGATGCACAACAAGTGAATAAAAAGACCATGGCTGAATCAGGTACACCTTAGTCTTCAAACTAACAAGATTACTCCTCAGTACTTTGGACAGTTCCTTTATCGCAAACTTTCCCAATGTAATACATCTTTTGATTTCTTGACTACTGGTGCCAAGGGTGTTGATTGTGGAGCCAAGCAAGATAAAATCATTGACAATTTCAACCTTTTCTCTATCTACCATGATGTTGCCCATCAGCCTGGTGGCAAGAATATTTGTCTTCTTGATGTTGAGACACAATTCATGTTATAAGTTGCAGTCTTTGCTCTTCTTCAACAAGTGTTTCAGTTCCTTTTCACTCTCAGCAAGCAAGGTTGTGTCATCAGTAATTCCTTAAGAAGGTGCATTTTCTTGACAATTAACCTCCTTTATCTTGTCCTTCATACACAAAGCATTCTATGAAGTATCTGCTCCTGATCCACCTTATGTTACGACTATTACATGGGGAAAATTTGCTGTAAGGTAAATCTAAGGTGGGTGATTTGAAACTGTGGCCCTCAGGCCTGGTTTAAATTATGTTTTGTGAGACATTCTTCTAAGTGGTATAGCACTGGTCTGTGCATTGTCGTACAGAGGTAACTCATGGTTGCTGTGATGCTAAACACTGTGACACTGATGTGCCAAATGCCTTGATAACAGTTACCATGGTGGACAGGGTTTTGTTGAGCTTCCCGATTAAAACAATCTTGGAAGCAGGAGTGGCATCCACTTCCGAAATGGCTTGCCTCTCGAAACACTATGAACAGTGCTCAGGTTTTTTGTTCACAGGGTCACTATGAGTCGTTTACAACTCTACGGCACTTAACAACAGCAAATCTATGTTGGATCCTGACAAAGAAAACTCTCTTACATTGTCTCCACTAGCTGTGTAAATACAGGGGAAATGGCACCTCATTGTTTGGAAGAAATAGAGGGAGACGTATTGGAACACTGTGTGATCAAGACTGTATCAAGGTTCTACTTCCTATGCCCAGGTACAGGCACAGGCGAGAGGAGTTGGATTCTATCCCACAAGGACCCTGGAGTGTTGAGAGGAAGATTAAGAGAAGTTCTGTACTGACAAAGGACCCATGATCCTCATAACCCAAAGTTGGGGATACCTGATGAAGGGGACCATAAAGGATCTGACCAAGACAGTGAGATCCAATGACAAAAAAGTCACCAAAATTAATTACCTTGAGAAGAGGGAGAACCTTGGACACACTAGTGGGCTAGTCTGTAGGGTTTGGTAAGCTAATCTAAAGGCAGTGCCTCTCTGAAGGTTTGACTATACCGTGGACTCCATGGAATAAAAACAGACAATCTCCTCCTGTGTAATTCATGGACTCAGGAACCCACAGGAGGGTCAGCTATGAGTCTGTTCTGACTTGACAACTATGAGAGAGAGGGGCTGATCACTCGACTCAAGAAGAACACCAAAGACTTGGGTTAAGGAAGTCTAGTGGCAAAGAGTATGTTGCTATAGGCCATTGAGTCCACTATGATTCAACATATATGCTATATGACTCATAGCAACCCTCTAAACCACACAGCTGAACCTTCCAAGCCCCGCACCACCCACAGGATATCCGTCATGCTCAGGCCCGTTGTTGTAGTTGCTGAGTCAACCCACCTTGTTGAGAGTCTTCCTCTCTTTCTCTGACACTCCATGTTTCCCATGAGGATGTCTTTTCTGAAGGACTAGCCCCCTCCTGACAACGTGTTCAAAGTATGAGAGATGAAGTTTCACCATCCTTGTCTCAAAGCAGCACCCTGGTTACCCTTCCTCCAAGACAAATCTGTGTTGGAGATGGTAGGAACCTAGTCTATGTCTTCCACGTGGAGAATAATGACCAATTGTGTGAGAGCACTAAAAAGCCACTTGTTATACAGTTATATTTTGACTCATGACAACGCCATGTGTGTCAGAGTCTAACTGTGCTCCAAAAGGTCTGCAGGTACAGATCTTTCTGGATTTACTGACCTGTCTTCTGAAGAGCCTCTGGGTGGCCTTTGAAGCTCTAGTCCTAATAGCAGCTAATATTAACTCTCGGCACAAATGAGCCTCAGCACACCCAAGAGGGGAACAAAGGGAGATCTCAATTTTCTCATGCAGGTTCAGGACCCACGGATTGACTCCCACAGCGTCATCGTATGGCTTTGGGGCGGTGGATAAGGACAGGGGCTCTGGTGCCTTCAGCTTGGTTTTGGATCCAGAGAAGGTTCTCAGGGGACTGGAAGAGCCCTAAATTCCCAGAAGTAGAAGGCTGTCAGGTGGAGTTAGTAATCTGCGTTTTTACATGGTAACTGCTTGGGCAATGAATGGTTTGGGGGAAAGTCAAGAGTTGTGAATACAATGAAATAGGCAAGTATTACCACATTTCCCAATTTCTGAACAGATCATCTTACTTTGCTATTTTTTTAAAATAAAAATTGCCGTCTCCTTCTCTCTCACAAACAGAGAGAGAGAGAGAGAGACAAAAAGAGAGAAAGAGAGAGAAAGACAAGGGGAGAGAGAGAGAGAGACAGAGGGAGAGAGAATGAGAGAGAGAGAGGGAGAGACAGAAAGAAAGGGAAAGAGAGAGAGAGAGAGAGAGAATGAATGAATGAATGAATCTTTTTCAGGGGATGTAACATAGTAGAAGTAGCATGAGTGAATTAAGTCACATCTAGACAGAGTATAAGGAAAGGGAAGCAGTAACTCTGAGGCCAATGGTCTCTTCATATTTAATACGGCTTGGAGCTCTATTAGTTCCGCCACTAACCAAAAGGCCGTGAATCTCTGGTGGTTCAAATCCACCAGCTGCTCCACAGCAGTCTCCTCTCATTAAAGTTAACAGAAACCTGACAGAAGGTCTCTATGAACTAAAATTGAATCAACAGCAGGAAGTTCACATTTAATGAAATATGACTTGGTGTTTAACAAGAGAGCACTGGAGCCAGAGTCCACGGAGAGTTGAGCTACTAACCCAAAGACCAGGCCACTCTGGGGGTTCAAATCCACCAGCAGTTCACAGGAGAAAGAGGGGGAAATCGCCTCCCATGTAATTTACGGTCTCAGAAACCAGACAGAGGGTCAGGGGTGAGTCGGACTCAACTCGATAGCAGTGAGAAAGTATTAAATAATTGTAATAAATACTCTAGCAGATAAGATCTCGAGCAGAAGAAAGACTGCTGAGAAATGTCCCAGTTGCTCTGGCCCTTGTGTTGTTTAAGAAGTACAAGCATCAGAAACCTTTTCAAGTCTTAAAGCTTCAGCAACGTATACAAACTCAGTGGCTCAGATGGGATTTGTAAAGGAACTTTAGTTTTGTTGTAATTGTTGTGCTGTACCATCGAGTTGAAAATGAGTTCTAGTTGGCCCTCAGAGGCAATAAATTACACAAGAGAAGATGACTCATCATTCTCCCACAGAGCAGCTGGTGGATTCGAACCAAGTGCCTTCAGATTGGCAGCACAACTCCTTACTCCTAAGCATTCATATACAGCCTAAACTCACTTGGAATGTTAATTTTAATAATTTTGCCATGCAAGTAAGATATCTTTGTTACAGAAAATAAACTAAAACTTCCAATAGCCCTTCCATTCCTTGACAGTTGTTGATATGTGCTGTTGTGTCAGAATGAACGCATGCCTGACCCTCCAGCAGGTATTCAGAGGCAATAAATCAAACAGAAAAAGAATGCTAATCCTTCTCCCATGGAGCAGCTGGTGGATTTGAACCACATGTCTTTGGGTTGGCAGACAAGCTCCTTAACCATTAAGCCACCAGCACTCCATTCTTTGTTGCTGTTACATACCATCCAGTGGGAACCGACCCATAGCTGACCCTCTGGCTGGCTTTCAGAGCCAGTAAGTCACACAGGAAGAGATTGCCCACATTTCTACTGTGGAGCAGCTGGTGGATTCAAACCACGTGCCTTGGGGATTGCAGTGCAGCTTCCTACCAGTAGGCCATGAGAGCTGCCAAAGTACTACTACTATTTTGATGTACATATTTCTAAACATTTTCACTTTTGACAAAATGAAGTCATAAATTTGTTTTAACAATATACATTCTATTAGGTAAACTTTTTTTTCTCTTAACAAATTTATCATATTATCATTCTATAGAAAATACATCATGCATATACATTGTTACACTGCTAATGGAAAGCCACATCTCTCTGGGAATTTGAATCTACCACTGGGTCTATGGAAAAAAGATGAGAAATCTCCTCCCATGCATTTTCCAGCTCAAGGCAATGACACAGAGAGATAAATACAATGTAATTTGAAGAGAGATTTCTACAAATTAACAAATTCTTCAGCAACTGTCTAGGCTTATCCTCCACCACTATTGCCCACCCTCCCTGATCTGATGGCCTAGTGGGTAAGGAGTTGTGCTGCCAACCCAAATACAGGCAGTTCAAATCCACTCGTGGGAGAAAAATGAGCAATCTCTTCCCATGCGATTTACAGTCTCTGAAAACCCACTGGAGGGTCAGCTGTGAGTGGGATTTAACTTGGCTGCAATGTGCTGAATTCAGGTTTGGAAAAGAGAGACAATATATTTACTTCAGTGGCTCTTGGGGTTTAGTTTGTGAAATAATTCTGTCACTCTGTAAGTCTAGGGAACAAGGAGGAGTTTTACTTGTAATAATTTACTGGTTTTACTAGGATACATATGACAAGAGATGGCAGAGGTTACCATTTCTCTCTCCTTTTTGACTGCTTGTAATTCTCCCTTCATCCCAAATCACTGAATCAAGAAGAGTAAGTTGTTCTTCTTGTACAAAGAATTTGAATATCCCGCCGGTCGGCCAGTCATTACCTAGAGTTTTATTTCAATGTAACAGCTAGAGAACATCTCACCCTCTCCATTATGATGAAGAAAAGAGGATGCTGGTTTCCAGGAGGAGGGCTGCACGTTTGATGTGCAGAACCTGTCAATTAATCTCGCAGTCCCTGTCAATTACTTTACCTCATCTCCGCGCTATTCAGTCATTTCAAGCTTGCTGGGCAACCAAGTAATCCTTCTGCCTCCTCTTGTTCCATGCCCAGGCCTCACTTCTACTACCGACTTGTCTTAAACTTCCTTCAATTAGAAGGCAAGAAAGGCTCTTTCACTCCCAGAGACCAGCTGGCCTCCTGCTGCTTGCGAATAAAGCTTCCCTGACCCTTATCATAACCACGTTCCACGAAGAAAGGTTAAAAGCCCACTGGAAGGGAGTGTGGCCGGCCCTGAGTCATCTGTGCCCTGTGTGAAATCAGAAGCCATAAATTAAGGTGAATCAATGCCAGTGTGTATCAGAGGAAAGAAACGTAAAGATCACGCTGTGTCACGACTAACACAGATAACTGCAGGATGAAGAAGGACCATTCTCTGATGATGTGGAAGCAAGTGCAGAGAGCAGCAAGGACCTTCTGAGGCTGGATGGGGACCCTTCAGAGAGGCATTTCAAGAGTAATTACTGTCACTCATCACCAAACTGGCAAAAGGGAATATTTGTAACCACACTCGTTGAACTAAAATGCATTTCAAGCCCCCCTTGGTGCTTCAGCATGTCCTCTGCATGAACATGGGATGGGAGTGAGGTCTGAAACTCTGCCAGGCCAGATTTAAGACGACCCCAAGTCCCAAGTGCCCTTAATCCTTCAGATATTCAGTGGCTACTCAGTGCCATTCCTAGAAAACACAATACTCGATTAAAAAAAATAAATAAACGTCTTGGTGCTGGTTCTTGACTCCTTACACAGCCTTCCTTTCATTCAGCATCAGTATTCTTCTCCTTACTGACCACAGTGACAAAGAAAAATCAAAACTATTTGTGTACAATTTACCCTACAATTGTGTAGGATAAAAACAGACCAGAAAGTCAAAAGGAAAGTAGCTTAGATTCCATTCTCAAGGAAGCCTAATATTGCTTTGACGATGAGTCTGATTAGTCATTACTCATTAATGCTAATAGGGTCCCTGGCCCACCCAATTCCCTTCACTCTTGTTCATACTCTTTTCTTAAGTTAGTCAAACTCATTAATAAAGACAATTTAATATCAAATATATACAGCTTTATATCTTTCAAAGGTTTTCATGGTAAATGGAATTAATAAAACTGAAATTATATACAATATAGCATTAAATTTCCAGATAGACAGTCTGTAAATCATATCCATGTTTTATAATCATGTCCATCTAATCTTTCAGTTCTTATTTTCTGATCTGCCTCAAATATTACAGAGATCTAGGTTTGCCTGTCTAGTTGCTTGGTTATTTTTTGCCTTTGGTTTTTATTAACCATAAAATTCATGAGAAAGTGATAGTACATGTTTATTATTACAAAGGGAACAAAAATGGAATCTTTAGATTATATAAAGGTATATAATTATAAATCTAAATGGAAAAAGTAATGGAAGTGTTTGATTAAGAATCTCCAAAAAGTCTTCCTTTTTTAAAAAGAAAAGAAAAATTGGCAAAAACAAATTTGTTAGAATGAACTTTTCCAGGACTAAAGAAATTAACCAACAGCCAACATTATTCTCAATGAGGAGAGACTAAAGGTACTCAACTTACAAATGAAAACCAGACAAGGATGCTCTTTGTTGTTACTCTTACTCCATATTTTAGGGAGAAAGCTGAACAATCTACTCCTGTGTTACAGCCTGAAAGCTCACTGGAGTTTCACTGGTAAGTGTTCAGACTCAACAGCAATGAGTTTGAAGTGTTAGCCAAAAAACCCAAAGCCATCCCAAATGGCAAAGACAAAGTAAAATTAGCTTTGTTTTCAGATATAATAATATCTGAATATAATAATAATAATAATAGAAAAATCCCAAAGATTAACCAGAAAAATTAGTCAATCTAATTCACTAATTCAGCAAAGTGGCAGACCATAAGGTCAATGAACAAAAATCAGCTGTATTTCTTGCAGCAACAGAAAGAACTCTACAAGGGAATAAGGAAAACAATATGGTTATAGTAACCACCCACAAGTTTAAATCCCACTACCAGGTATCTATCCTGCTGATATAAGAGCTGCAACATAAATATGGGCACCTGATATGTTCATTACCGCAATATTTACAATAGCAAAGAGACAGAAACAATTAAAGAGTCTATTAATAGATGAACAGATAAATAAACTGTGGTATATATACATAATGCATTACTACACAACAGAAAAAAGGTAAGGAATTTATGAAATATTAGATAACATAAATTAATCCAGAGAACATTATTCTGAATGAAAGTAGTCACTATCAAAAACAATAAATATGCAGGTAACGGTGTGAGGCTTGCCAGTCTTGTTCCCCCAGTAGCCACGCTGCACAGGGACAATGGAGAGTTTAGCTAGAATGATGGCCCCACGGATAGCAGTAGCCACCTCCTTGGAGCACTTGACGCCCAAACCAACATGGCCGTTATAGTCTCCGATGGCAAGGCTCTTGTAAAGACTCACACCAGAGTCTCTGTGCAGAGGACTCAGGCTCCAGCTGTGGCCACCACCTAGTGGATTTTCTATAACAAATAAAGTGAATTATGTTCTAGAAAAAAAAAACAAACAATAAATATAAGACCACTGTTACAAAAAACTAAGGAAAAATTTAAATACAAGATTGAATTATTCTCAGATGGGTTATTAGGGAAAAGGAAGAACAAGGCAAGTGAAAATAGGTAACAGAGACATTGACATGGGTGAAAGTCAAGGCAACACACAATCAGGAGATGGTCAGCACACAGTCACTAAAGCAATGGAGGACACAAAGCAGTACAGAAGGAAAAACGAAAACCAGAATTATAGGGAAAGTGTAATTGCATTGGGGTTATTGAAACTAATGTTTAGCACAAACTATGCATGAAAAGTTGACAAAAAATTAATTTGTTTTTAAAATTTCATTTAAAACACAATGTTTTTTGAAAAACAAAGGTTTTCAGCAGTACGGGGAGAATGAATTCTGTGTAAACAGTTAAATTTCAATAATATACAGCGAGCTCTTCCTACACCCAATCAGAGACTACCCAACCAGAGTTCCCTCATTAGTTATTAGGTCCATAGGCTCCCTGCTGTCAGGCTTATTCCAAGTCGTGGTGACTGTCCATCAGACACCCATGGTGGCAAATCTTAATGTTGTGTTGTTGTTATGTGCCGTCGAGTCGTTTGCAACTCATAGCGACCCTATGTACAACAGCCCTAAAAACTGCTCTATCCTGTGCCAATCGCACTGCCTCTGACACACCCATCCCGATTACCCCAGTCACCAAATCAATCCATCTCATAGAGGGTCTTCCCCTCTTGCGCCATCCCTCCACCCTCCCAAGCATGATGTCCCTCTCCAAGGACCTGTCTCTCCTTGCAACATGTCCAAAGTATATCAGACGAAGCCCCAGAATCCTTGCCTCCAAGGAGTAGCTTGGTTTAACCCTCTCCAAGATGAATCTGTTTGTTTTCTTGGCAGTCCATGCTACATTCAATACTCTTCTCCAGCACCACAGCTCAAAGGTATCAATTCTCCTTCTGTCCTCCCTAGTCATTGTTCAACTCTCTGATGCATAACAAGTGATTGCAAAGATCATGGCCTGTATCAGGCACACCTTAGTCTCCAGAGAGACACCGTTGCTCTTGAGTTCTTTAGAGAGGTCCCTAACAGCAGACTTTCCCATCACAAATCTTAATAGGATGTTCATATTTATTCCATGGAGCAACAGGTGGCTTTCAACCTTTCAGTTAACAACCCAACATGGAACTCATTGCACCCTCTCGTCCATGTATGTCATTAAGATCATTTCATTAAGAGAATAAAGTTGGTGTGCTTTTTTTCCTTTCTCTTGTGTCTTTAGCCAGATAAGATATCAGGAAGATAATGTGCCACTGTTGTCTCTATAGTCAGAGGGTTCTACCTACTATAATAATGGTTGTGAATTCCAGAGACCCCAACTTGTCTATAGATATTAATAGTTGACAAGGGTCCTGACTTAAGGGCTCAGATGCTAAAAGAAAGGTTGGTGGTTCCAACCTACCAGTAGCTCCAGGTGAGAAAGGCATGGTGATCTGCTTCCATGAAAATGCTCTTCTTGTTGATGTTGTTGTTGTTGTTGAGTATTGTCCAGTCAGTTCAACCCCACAGTGGCCCTATGCACAAGAGAACAAAATATTTCCAGTTCCTGTCAATCATTGCTGTGTTTGAGCTCACTGTTGCAGCAAATGTGTCAGACTATCTTGCTAACTAAAGGTTGAGCTCTGCTGGTCTAATGAGTAAAGAGTTGCACTGTCACCAAAAAGGCAGGCAATTCACACCCACTAATTGCTGCTAAAGAGAAAAACGGAAAATTTCCTGCTGTGTGATCTATAGTCTCTGAAAACCCAGTGGAGGCTCAGCTATGAGTTGGTCCCAACTCCACAGCACATAACAACCATCTGACCAAATATGATGACCTTCTCCAAAACCTGACTCTTCTCCAAAGCAAATCCAAAATATGTGAAGCAAAATCGCTCCGTCCTCATTCCTAAGGGACATCCTAGCTGCACTTTCTCTCAAGACAGATATGTTTGCTCTGAAAGTTCACTGCAGGGTTTATATTCTTTGCCAGTATCACAGTGCAAAGGCATCAATTCTTCTTCACTCTTGCAGCTTTCAAATGCATGTGAGCTGACTGAAAAAAATACCATGACTTTGGTCAGGCATATCAAGAGTCCCTAGACCCCGGATGAGATGGAGTGACCTAGTAACTGGAGAAAAGGGATTAGGTCTGTCAGAGACGATGAGATTAGCTCAGGATATGGCAGGGTTCAGAGCTAATGTATCTCTATAGGGTCGTTATGAGTCACAGGTGACTTGATGGTATGTAACAACAACAACAAACCTTTATGTCACCAAAAATATTATTACTTAGGAGCCTGGGGAGATAGCTTACTCTGTTATACATAATGTCACCGTAAGTCAAAACAAATCAATGGCACACACATTAATAACTTGAGTTATTGATAGTTAGAGGCAAAGATTAAAAAACCTTTTAAGTATGAGCCCTACCTTATTTTCTACCACTCTTGACAACTATGACAAATATTCTGGTGGAAAGGAAAAACAAATCATCTCAATGTTTATTCCTGTAAAGTAGTTAAAAGTGACGAAAGAAGAGCTGGCGACATTAACATTTGGAAAATGAGGCGAGTGGAAAGAGAAGTAAGCAAGGAATTTTAATTAGTGCTCTAATGTATTGAGGAAATACCTATAAAAATGAAAAGTGCTCCCAAAAAAGTTGAAACAGAAATAATTGAAATGCATGTGAATTCAATTTTAAAGGCCTATAAAGGGCAATGTAGTTAAGTAGTGTATAATGGAAAAGCGGGGACATAAAAACTACTCTAAAGATATGAACAGCCTTTTAGAAGCTACTGAAATATTTGCTTTTAAAAAAAAATAAGCAGACATTAAAAGAAATGTTAAGCATGCAGTAAGCATGTATTTTCATTTTCAAATGAAAATACCCTCCCAATTCTCAAAAGCTTTTAAAATGACCTTAAAGGAATTAGAAGTCTTAGAAAGAAATTCAGGTTTCTGAAATGGGGAAAAAGAATAAGATTTAAATAGCAGTGTGTGTTGTAATAGATGGTCTGAACAGATGACTTAGTTCAAAGGTCAAAGAAACAGGGGAAGGCCCTCAGCCAGATGGATTTGCACAGTGATTGCCATAACAGGTGCAAGCATAGGTATCAGAGGTAATGAGGATGGTACAGCCCAGGGCAAGGGTCAGATCACAGGGTCCCTGTGAGTAATAGACAACTCAAAGGCATCTAACAACCATAACATGACAAATTTTGTTCTAAAATAATGGTCCACAAGCTTTAGTATCAGACTCATCAGGAGGCAGTAATAAATCACTGGACCCCATCCCCAGAGTTTCTGATTCAAGAGTTTTGGGATAGAGATAAAAAACCAGTGCTCCTAAGAAGTTCCAAGGTGACGCTGCTACTGGTCTTTGAAAACTGATGTTCAGCATATTTATATAAAAAGAGGTATGAAACATGAAAATATAGATGGTTCATTCTTGTGGTGTTGGTAAGCGTAGTTGAGTGTAACTCACAGCAACCCTATGAACCCTATGATCTGAGCCTTGTCCTACCCTGTGTCTTCCCGACCACCTTTGACACACTTGAGCCCAGCATGACAGTCACTGTGTCAACCCATCTCATTGAGGGTTTATGTGACCCTCTAGCAGAAGTGACAGCCACTTCCTAAACAACATGCCTCTGGAAACTCTATGAATTTTGATAGATGTCAATAGTTATAGAAAGGCTTCAGGCCTTTTTGTTCATAGGGTCGTTATAAGTCATGCTCGACTCGACGGCAATCAACAGCAACAACCTTTCCAAACAGGATGTCCTTTTTCCAGGGACTGGCCTACCAACATGCCCACAGTATATAAATTCAAGTTTCACTATCCTTGCTTCCAAGAAGCATCATAGTCACACCATTTCCAAGATGTACTTGTTTGTCCTTTTGGCAGTCCATGGGATGTTCAGCACTCTTCTCCAACACTACAACACAATGGCATCAATTCTTCTGCCATCCTTTGTCCTTGTCCAACTTTCAATGGCATAGCAAGAAATTGAAAAGATTCTGGTTTGGATCAGGCACACCTTAGTCCTCAAATGGACATCATTGCTCTTTAGCACTTTGGAGAGGTCTATGACAGCAGACCTTCACAATGCAGTATCTCTTTTGGTTACCTCACTGCCGATGCCATGCATGTTAATTGTGGATCCAAGCAAGATTATCAATAATTTCTATCTCTTCTCCATCTCTCATGATGTTGCCTATTGGCCTAGCAATGAAGATTCTTGTTTTCTTTTTTTTTTAAAAAAAAAATTTATTATTTTTGTGTGAGTGTACCATCAAATCAGATCTGACTGGTACAGGAGGAGATTGTCCCTCCTTCCCCAGCAGAGCATCTGGTGGATTTGAACTGTACACCTTGCCACTAAGCCACCAGACCTCCCCTGATTCTTGTCTTCTTGATGCTCAGGTGTAACCATATTGAAGGCTGTAGTCTTGGATCCTCTGCAGCAAGTATTTCAAGTCCTCACTTTCAGTAAGCAAGGCTGCATGATGCAGGTTGTGTGATCTGTATAATGCAGGCTTTTGATAAATCTTCCTCCAATTCTGATGCTACATTCTTCTTCACATAGTCCAGCTAAAATGGTGTTACTTGCTTTTATTTATTTCAGGTTATAATTGTATTCCATCACTTTTTTTATTGTGCTCTGAGTGAAAATTTGATACCCAATAACTTTTGAGTCATCAGACATAACATTGAACCTACTGAAGCCCGTCCATAAATCAGGTGCTTTCAACTAGAAGCATAAAAACCTGCAAAGGCATAAATAGTATCAGGTAGCAATCAGGAGGAATCTTGATTATGTCTACATTGATGCAATTATCATAGTCATCTTCTAATTCTGTCTTTTAATTAGAGGAGTAAACAAAAGAAAATTGATAAGCAATTGTGTCTGGCTCACCGAGTGAGAATGGAAATATGATCAGATTATCTTAAGTGGAAACATTAATCTGTGTTTAAAATGAAACTCAAATTCACACACACTGAGTTGGATCCACTCACAGGGTTTCTGAGATGGTATATTTCAACAGGAGAGGACTTACTGCCCATATTTCTTCTGTAGAGCAGCTGATGGCTTCAAACTGCCAGACAATCTTTTGCAACACCCTACAGACTACACTGACCAGAGCTCTTCATAGCTTATTTGTGTCTTATTAGCACTACTGTCTTTGATCAATTATCATGTATCACCACTTGCTTTTGTGCATATAAATGGACCTTTTACTCCTTGTACCCCTCATTCAAATCTGAATTGTGCAAGCTCTTTGCTAGACTGTTACTCCATTGCTGAGTATGTGGTACAGGTTCTTGGTTTTGTTTTTCAGATTATAAACGTTAAAAATTTCTGTTTAGAAATGGTAGAAGTCTTTAGAAATATGACAGAAATTAAGCACAACTCCTAAACTAGCAACTTCAAATTACGGTTACATGTCTTGCCAAGACTGGGGGGAAAAACAAGCAACAGAACCGGCAACGTGAGAATCTGAGGTTTGAATGTCACCCATTTGCAAGAGGAGAAAGAGAAAAGGGAGCTGGAAAAAAGACGAATCCTCACAAACACTCCATCTGTGGGCTGAAAGGAAAACAACCTGAGTTGGAGATAAGGTAAGAGTAGATTCTCTTTCAAAGGTAAAATAATCCAGCTATTGCTACTCTTGCAATTCAGGACAAAGAAAAAGGTTCCAGCAAATGAAAGAGGAATTCCAGATTTCAAGGTGGTTTTCACGTGGGTTTCTAAATTCACGGAAAGAAACGACAATGAGAAACACTGTAGGCCAGCAATTTCCAGATGACGGGAAGCAAATGATGGGCAACTTCTTTGTGAATTTGTCACCAAAGAAATCTCTAGGCTTGGTATCTCTGTTGCTGTCGTTATGTGCCATCGAGTTGCTTGCGACCCTATGTACAACAGTCCTAAACTGTGCTCTGTCCTGTGCCAATCACACTGCCTCTGACAC
>NW_006399761.1:11715079-11790224 GCF_000299155.1 Elephantulus edwardii
CATGGCCTGTATCAGGCGCACCTTAGTCTCCAGAGAGACACCGTTGCTCTTGAGTACTTTAGAGAGGTCCCTAACAGCAGACTTTCCCATCACAATACGTTTTTTTATTTCCTGGCTGCTGGTGCCAAGAGTCAGTTATAAAACTAGTTCTTTATCTTCAGCCTGCAAAACTAGTTGCTTAGCCTCTGAATTCTCTGTCTCCTGTCTTTAGTCATGTAGAGTAGCTTGATCTGTCTGTTTACCAGAAGAGAAAATGCATCTATCCCAGATGCTGGTGAAGCTGGTTCTCCAGTCATCTGCAAGCAGTATGTTAATCAGCCTGTTTACCAGGAAGAGAACTGGGGCCTTCCTGAATTACTGAGACATAGATGGGAACTGTCCTTTTCAGATGTAGGAATTACCTTTTTTTTACTAACAAAAGTGCATTGTTAAATGAGCTGGAGTTTCACCCTAGTATATAAGGCCATGACCACTCCCAGACAGGGAGGCAGTCTTTGAGGTGACTCGCTGTCTCCCAGATCTGCGTATTAAAGTGCATTTATGGATATTGCAGTTTGTTTGTCTATTGGCGACTGACTACAGAAAGAACCCCTTGCGTTCAGTAACAGGTTCAGAATCTGAAGGATCCCAGGATGATGATGATGTTAATGATAATGAATGAATAAACCAAAAAAGAAATTTTAAAAAAAAACCTATTTCTTCTGGTAAGCCCAAGTTAGCATTAACTGTGCAGAGTCAAAAGAGGTGGACCAGTCATAGTTGTTGCTAGGTATTGTTGAGATAACTACGTTGCATGGCAACCCTATGAGCAACAGATCAAAACCTTGCCCTATCTGTGCCATCCTCATAATGTGGACCATGTTCAAGCCCATTGCTGCAGTCACTCCATCCATCCATCCATCCACCCATCCATCCATCCATCCATCTGATTGAAGGTCTTCTCTTTCATGGACCCCTACTTTTCTTTTTTAAAAAAATTTAATTTTTTAAATTAATTTTAATGAAAGTTTACAGAAACTTAGGGTTTCCAGTCATTCATTGTTGCACTTTTTTCCCTGCCCACCCCCTCCCCCGCTAATTCACCCTTCTCCTTGAAAGGTAAAAGAAAAACTCATTGTTTTACCCCTACTTTTCTAAGTATCAGGTTTAAGTATTAGTGGGTAAAATATTCTTATTTATGCTGTCACTTTTAAGACAGCTTTCTATGCTTATTTTTATTTCTTTTCAAATGCATAAAAGTTTGGCAAATAATATTTTTGAGTCAACACACATGCATAAGTATACACACATGCACTACAAGATACAGCTACTTCAAGAATGGAGGCTGTCAGGCTTAAGTGTGAATCAGTATTACCTATTAGAGTAATTAAAAGACATACTATTAGGGAGCTCTGGTGGCCTAATGGCAAGAAGCTGCCCTGCAATACCAGAAGTACGCGGTTCAAATCCACCAGATGCTTTGCTGGAGAAGGAAGGGCAATCTCCTCCTGTACCTGTCGGATCCAATTTGACGGTACACACACAAAAATAATAAAATAAAACAAAGTTTAAAAAAAAAAAAAAGACATACTATTGTGTCCCCATGCCACAGTTTCTGATTCTCAGATCTGGATTGAGGCCTCAGAAGCCACATTTCTTAAAAGTTGTCAGGTAATGTTGCCGTTAGTTCTAATACCACTGTGTGAGAACTATACTGACCTAGAGAACAAGTGTGGTTTTAACCTCAAAGTTGGCTGGTTTTTAGCCATTACAGTTAGCAGCCTCTGCTCTTAAACCACCTTAACTGTAGACACATGGTCCTGCAAATCATCAATAGCTGTGGGACAAGGATAAGAGAAAGAGTGCATCCCACACTGAACAGCAAGACTTGAGGCTAGCAAGGCTTGTGGCAGCAACACCCTGATGAGAGTGAGACTGTGGTGGTGAAGAGACTGTGGCACTGGTGTGGACAGTGGCAAGGTGTGATCTGAGACATCCTGCATTTGTGCTGGCCACAGGTGTGGGAAGCCAAACTTTATACCAAACATTATATGAAAACCCTTGTTCAGGAATTAAAGGAATTACAGATTTATAAGTTAGGATTTCTCTTCTGGCTATCACAGAAAAGAAGCTGTTTGTTCCCTGCAGACAGGAGACAGCAAGGGGCCCCCTACAGAGGGAGTGTTACTTCCTGAGCTAGAGTTCACCCTGAGGCACTAAGGCAATCCTTAAGGGTTTACCAAATTCTTGCATTTGCGAACCCCTCCCTCCCAAGTCAAGCAGATGGTTCTCAATAGAAAGAGCTTGGCTTCATTTGCATTGAATTCTCTTTATGATTTACTTCCTGATCATTTTCAACAAAGATACAGAGAAGCTTGACTTGGGGTCTTCAGTCGAGAACTGCTGGCCCCCTGTTATATGCTCTCTGCTCTATCTCATTCCTGGCTGCTTGTCTCATTATTAATAATTATAAAATTATTCCATTCTTTGGGACCCTCGGTCTGCAACAAGAGGTCATGGTTTGGCTGTTCTTGCTGGATGTTTGAAGGAGACGCTGACTTATATAACTGCTCGGAGGCAAACCTTGCTGGAAGATTTGGTTATAATTATTATTCTGAGGCAAACCTTGCTGGATGATTTGGATTTGATCATGGAACTGAAACCAGAACCTAGACAAATTGAAGAATTGTGGCTTGGAACTGCTGGGCTAAACATTGGACTTATTTTGGGTGATGCTCTTTGCCTCCTCCACTCTCCAACTTACTTCCGGAACCCCTTGTTGTTGGGGCTCTACAGGCAAGACGGGGCTGGGCTACCGGCTCTTTATCTGCTTTCTGCTGTGGGGCAGTGAGGATCTGTGTTATTCTTACTCTCTCTGGCCATTTCAGACAGATGCTTATGGCCCTGTGCCCCTATGTCCTGTTTTCTCCACCTCAGACAATGTGATAACATAGGTGCTCCTAAAATTACATTGTATTCGACAGAACAACCAACCTGAAAACGCATAGATTAAAATGATCCTTAAGTCAGCATATTTTCCCCCACAACTGTCTTGGCCAAATGGCAATCATGTAATTATACAGCTCTTGTGACTGAATTTAACCTAGCTACTCTGAAAACTGCAATCTATAATATCCTTTTTGTCCAAATATTTAGAGCCTTATCTTTTAGCAGCCTGAAAAACCTTTACCACTTTAACAACACTGGCTGTTATAAAACGTTACTGTAAATCATGTTTCAGTTTTTGCTCAATAAAGTGGGGGTAATATCAGTTTGAGACAAATGCTTATTCTCATTGCCCAAGAGGATAAACAAAGGATAAATTACATTCAAAGAGTTTGACCTTAGCAGATTTGTTGAAGGCACTCATATCAAACAAAGCTAATCAGCTATAGTCTTCTGGGGGAAACACCCGTGTGTTTCCATTCCTTTTCAGGCTCTCTGTGGGGATAACTTTAAAGGTCTACGATATGGCTTTTTAAAAACACATGATGATCTTACAATTTTCTATTTTGTTCTATTAATACAAGAAAAGGTAGGTGAAGTACTTCCAGCAACTTCAATGTATTTTAACAAGCCTTTTAAATATGTTCAATTAATAAATGTTTACTGAATAAAGATCTTCTAAGCAAAGAAGAGAGAGACACAAAGTAGATGATTCCACATCAGCGTACTTAAATTACAGTTGGAAGTGGGGGTGGTGTTTGCCATAATGTCAAGATATAAAAAGGGGCTCTCTTCACATCATCCTTATCTTATCCCCTACTCTTACTATATGCCCATGAATACACACATCTGCCAAATCCACCCAGTTTACTTCTCTCTGAATTGTTTTCCCTGAAATATTTCTTGCTATTAAATTTATAAAGGACTACTCTGGTGGCCTGGAGCTCTGGTGGCAAGAAGCTGTGCTGCAATCCCAAAGGCATGCAGTTCAAATCCACCAGATGCTCCATGAGAGAACTCCAACTCTACGGTACACACAACAACAACAATTCTGGTGGCCTAGTGGTAAGACATTGTAATGCCAACCCAAAGGCATGAATTTTGAATCCACTAGCTTCTCTGAGGAACAAAGATGAACAATCTTCTGCTATGTGATTTATTGTCTCCGAAAATAGACTGAAGGGTCAGCTATGAGTCAGTTCTGACTTAATAGCACCCAATAACAACATGTCATTCACATATCTGCCTTTCATCCTCTTAAAAAAATAAATTTTTGTTAAGGCCAATAATCCCCTCTAAGTAACTAAGTCTTATGTTTCTTTTCTTCCTTCGTATTTGACATTCTTGACAAGTAGTACTGAAGACCACATCTTTCATCTTGGAATTGTTACCTTCACTTATCTTTCAAGCCTCACACTCCTGATTGTGGTGATTCTCTGACTTTCCTCACTCCCTCTTCTCCGAAGGCCCATGCTCTTCTGCCTGGAGCATCTCAAGTCTCTCCTTGGTTCTTTTTCTCCTCGGTAGTCACTTGATCCTTAAGTCATCTCATTTAGACCTTGACATCAATCACTCCCTAAAGTTCAATGCTGCTAGATCTTATCTGAGTCCAAACATCTCCTTTCCATAACACCAGAAATGATCAAATCTTCCCCTTAAAACTTCATATCCTGGTGACCAACACTGATCATAAGATCTTGCTCCCTAAATCTGATCCAATATTCTCTAGCTCAATCGCATGGAATCTAAGAGACCTACTTGCCCCCTCCGTGCTAATTCTTTCTGACTTCTCCATGTTAATTCATCAGCATGTACATAAAGCTTACTTTTTAGATGGTTCTTAAATGCTTTTATAATTTTTTTTTCTCCTATCCCCAAAGTTCTTGTTCTAGGCACCACTGTCTCAGTCCTGGATTCCCTTTTGGGCCACCCATATCCACTCTGTTCCCATCAAAACATTCTCCATACTATAGACAGCACAGTCTTTTTAAAACACAAATCTCATCAGGTAACATCCTATTTCACAATTTCCAATGATAAAACCCTTAACCACTGCTCTTGTGTGCAACTTGTATGGAAATGGTATGGTGTTTCCTCAAACAACCAGAACCAGAACGAGAATTCCCTTATGATCCAGCAATCCCACTCCTAGGTATATACTGCAGAGATTTAACACTAAAGGTACAAACACATAATCAAAGCAACAACGATCTATCTTCATTTGGGCACCACTTAGGACAGTAAAAGTGAAAACAACCTAACTTCCCATCAACAGGAAAACCAATAAGCAAATTGTAATGCACACATACAACAGAGTACTAGGCAGTCACAAAATACAATGATGACTTCTCACAATATAATTAAGTCAAGTGCATCACAAATAAAGCTTGAACTCATTACTTAAAAACATGTATGCATATTGAAACTAACAATCACTGGAAGTTACCAAGAAAGATAGGACTGGGTTAAGGAAAGGCATGCAGGAGATACAAACACAAAAACTTCTTTAAAAAAAAAAATTGGAGATCTTTTAATTTTTTTTAACACAAAAGCTTTTTAAACTTAACCAAACAAATGGACTAGTTTATGAGATTTGGAGACTCAGAATCATAGTTTCATGGGACAATTCAAACAATGGCATGAAATTAAGTTTATGTTCTACTGTTTTGCATCCTAGAGTGCTCTGGTGGTCTAGTGGGTAGAGAATTGTGCTGCTAACTCAAAGGCGGGTAGTTTGAAGCCACCATCTGCCCCACAGGATAAAGATGGGCAATCTCTTTCCATGCAATTTACCGGCTGTAAAAACTACTGGTGGGTCAGCTCTGAGTTGGTTTCAATTTGGCAGCAATGAAAAACAACAACATCCTATATCTTAGTTTGACTAAGATGTACTAGACCCTGGGGTTTTAAAAGCTTGTGAGTGGCAAGCTAAGATACAACTATTAGTTTGTATAGATGTAGACTAAAAGAAGATGATTAAAGATTCAGACAAGAAGCTAATGCACGAGACTATCTACACAAACTATGACTACTCTGAGAGCAGAAGAACTAGATAGAACTAGCTACCAACACTGACCGGCTTCTCAGGAACATGCTAGACGTATCCCGGTAGAATGAGACTGAAATGTGGAGCAGAACTCAAATACCCAAAGACTTAGACTTACGGCTATGTTTAGATAGGAGGACACTCTCAGACTTGCCCTGAGATATTCCTGCATCAAACATCCCAAGAGGTCATCTGTTAGCTAAATAACAAATTGACTCGCAAAAGAAACACTGTCACTAATAAGTATTGTGTACTTTGTGGGGGAAAAAAAATCAAACACCTTTGAGACCAAATGGTGAACCCTAACTCAAAAGTAAAGACAAGACAGCAATGGAGTAGAGAAGCTGGATTACTGGAAACAGACTGACCAAAACAGAAATGATGAGAAAGCTGACACACGATGAAAAATGAAACCAATGTGTCTGTGAACAAACTGTGTAGAAATTGTTAAATAAGAACCTAATTTGCTGTATAAACTTTCACCAAAAATGTAATAAAAAATGTTTTTTTAAAAAAGTCTCCAATGGTTTTCTTGGAACAAAAATCAATTTCTAGAACACAAATAAGTGAATTCTCACAGTGGAATAAATAGCATATGGTCTGCTAACAATAAGGTGGTCGTGTAAAGAGGTGTACACGCACAAGTCACCCCAGCGACCAAGGCCCTGTGGTTTTCCTGTGGCTCTGCTCGTCCAGCTGACTACAACTGACAATGATCCTATGAACAACAGATTAGAACCCTACCTCATCCTGCGTCACCCTCGCCATCTCCGTCACGTCCACCACATCCAGAGTGCATGGGATGAGGTTTCATTGTCCTTGCCTCTAATGGACATCATGGCTACACTTTATCCAAATTTGTCTTCTTTTTTTCTTTTTTAAAGCAGTCCATGAAATAGTATTCATTGTTAACATGACAATTCAAAGGCATTAATTCTTCTTTGGTCATCCTTATTCAGTATCTAACTTTCAGATGCATAAGAAGCAACTGATGTCAGAAATGTATGCACTAAGCTTGCAGGAGAGCATTGTGGTTGTTATTATGTACCATCACGTCAATCGTGACTCAAAAAAAGTCCTCACGAACAACGGATTAAACCCTGCCCTATCCTGTGCCATCATCATCTCTCATACACATGAGCCCATGGCAGTGACCATGTCAGTCTATCTTGTTGAAGGTCTTCCATTCATACACTGAATATCCACCTTTCAAAGCAGCCTGTCCTTTTCCTCATAACAACATGTCCAAATTACGTAAAGTGAGCTTTCCCTATTCTTGCCTGTAAGGGACACCGTCATTTCACGTCTTCAAGACAAGCTGCTCTCTTGGCAGTCAGTGGGATATGTAGTTCTCTTTCCAACAATACAACTCAAAAGCATCTATTCGTCTTTCTTATTCTTTTTTTTTTTAGTCACTAACTTTCACGTGTTTGTGTGTGTGTGTGTGTGTGTGTGTGTGTGTTGATTGCCTTTGAGTCAAGCATGACTCATAATGACCCTATGAACAAAAGGCCTGAAGCCCCTCTACAACTATCAACATTTATCAAAGTTCATAGAATTTCCACAGGCAGGTTTTTTAGGAAGTGGATGAAGCAACTAAAAGGATCATGGCTTGGATAAAGCAAGTCTTGGTCTTTAAACTGACATCATCACTCTTTGGTACTCTTGGAGAGGTCTCTGACAGTAGATTTTCCCAATGTGACTGACTCATCTTTTGATTTCTTCACTGCTGGTACCAAAAGTGATGATTGTGGATCTAAGTAAGATGAAACTGCTAACTTCAATCTCTTCTCCATCTCTCACAACGTTGCCTACTGGCCCAATGGTGAGGACTTTTGTTTTCTTGATATTAATATATAACCTATATTAAAGGCTGAAGACCATAAAGAGGTCAAAACAAAGAAATAGTATAGTAAGAGAGATGAACAGAAGGTATCAAGGGCAGCTCGAGACAGCAAAGCAAAGTATTATAGCAAAACGTGCAAAGAGCTGGGGTTAGAAAACCAAAAAGGAAGAACAAGGCTCTATAGAGTTTGCACTCTCCTAAAACTCCAGTCTCTACAAATCTCCACCTCTGCCCTTCCACCAGGAGCTACAGGAACACAGTTCCTTTCAGTACCTTAAATGCACTGTGCTCCCACCTGTCACAGGTGCCAGGCACCCTCCCGTGACCTCCGCCTAGTTAACTTTTTTGTTCATTCCTCAGCTGTCAGCCTTCAGCCCACTTTGTCAGGTAAGCCTTTCCTGACCCTCCAGGCTATGATCTCCTGACATCATGTGCCTCTCCTCCATGGCATTTATCACAGTTGTAATTTTATGTTTATTAGTGTGATTAGTTGCATAATGTCAGTCTCCCACTCTAGACTGTACAGCAGACTGTAATTGTTTTGTCATACATTATAGTCACAACACCTGGCACTGCCAGACGCTCCAGAAATACTCGGAGAATAAGTGACTGAATAAATAAACAAACAGGATTAACTGAGAGTACACTAATGCATACCCTGGAAGACCAGTATACACTCCATGAACAAATAACATGGACCCATAAAGAAGGACTGCTGGTGGGATTGTAAAATGGTACAACCACCCTGGAAGGCAGCTTGGCATTTCTTCAAAAAGCTGAACATAGAAATTCCATATGACCCAGCTATTCTGCTGTCTGGAATATACCCTGCGAAAATGAGAACTGAGGCACAAACAGAGATTTGAACACCAATGTTCATAGCAACATTATTCACCATTGCAAAAACTTGGAAACAGCCCAAATGTCCAATCACAAACAGATGGATTGAGAAATTATGGTACTTTCACACAATGGAATACTATGCAGCACACAGGAGCAATGGTTTTGTAAAGTATTACCTAACTTGGGAGGGACTGGAGAGCATTATGCTGAGTGAACTAACTCAGTCCCACAGGGATAAATATTGTATAAAACCAATATTGTAGAATGAGTATGAGGATCCAAGGGGGCTGGGGGAAGGTAGAAGCAGAGGGATGAGGACGTGCAGGGGAAAGGGGTGTTAATCAAGGAATTGTATAATTTGATAAGTGAGGGGATGAGGGAAATTGGAAGAATCTGTTCTAAAAACAATGTATTCAAATTTTGTAAATAAACTAGTATAAAATAAAATTTTTTTAAAAAAATTTAAGAAGGAAATGGGAAAGATATGGTATGAAAAATTACATATACAAACTTTGTACATAAACCAGTGTAAAATAAAAATTTTATTTTAAAAAAAAGACACAGATATGCACAAGTATACCAATTGCCAACCATACAGAAGTTTAATACCTCTGTGTTCGGTCATAATTGCCGACTTCTCATGACAGTGCTGGTGAAATCTATGAACTGGTAGTTTTAACAGGATACCTTTATCTTTCTCATCTTTTCTTTTGTGACCCTAAGAAATCTAATTCTTCAGTCCTTGTTCCTAAGAAGCTGTCCATATGCCAGCATGGGACAAACCAAAGATTGCCCCATCTTTTGTACCAGTCCCTTACCCAAATCACAGAAGTAAAAGGCATACCTGTCAGCATGACAATGAAGGCCCTTCCTATAAGCCAGCCCCCCTCTAATTCAGCACTCTCTCACCTCAAACACATTACTCCAGCCCCACTCAATCTAAGAGCTCAAACACGCCACAGTCCCTCTCCTTCCCGGTCCCTCCACCCTTCACATCCCTAATGAGACATCCCCTCCTTCTGGCAAACTCTCCCGCCCAATATGGCTGGCCAGCATCCTTCTTATCCACTGTGGTCCCCCAGCTTCCTCGACCATAGCATGTATCGTAGTGGCATCCCACTGCCTCTGTACCAGTAGGTCTCCCTATTAGTCATTGAGAGGAAAAGCTGTGTCTTTTTTCAGACCTGCATCCCCAGGGCTTATGGAAACTCATAAATAATTGCTGCGTGAATGCAGACAGGTGGGCGATTCTACTGATGCAGGCACTCAGAGTTCAGTCTCTACTACAGCTCTGCAGCTCAGATCAGTTCGTCTGTTTACTTCTACACAGACTCAGTACCACTGCACAGCACTCGACATGCGTGTCTTCCATAAATGTTCATTCCGCAGAATGCCAACTACAATATGTTATGTCTGTGCAGGACTAGGTAAAAGGTAGTTTATAGATTTCTTCATGGTTTTTATGGACAGAATAACTGCTCAGATCAATGCAGTTTAGTGTACTCACCCACTCTCTGTACTTCACTACAGCATGGTCCCCAGGATGTTAACCGGTATTTGAGGGGGGTAGTAATTCCAAAATAAAATGCTGGGGGTAAAACAATAAACTAAATAAAGTCTGATTGCTATATTTATTTCAGGGCTTCTTGGAGCCTTTAATAAATTAATTTACATTGAGGCTTTTCAAAAGTAGGATATGGATCACTGAATCTCCCAAGCATTGAAAACAGAACTTTTCAAAGCCCTGGGTCTTTTTTAAGCACACAACAAGAAACATAGTTTTAAAATGCTTTATATAGCTTATAATTCATGTTCCCTGAAGTTACAGGAAGAATCCAATTGCTTGCTGTCTTGCTGGAATGATGCTGTTTATCAACGGTGTGTCCACTTACGTATGCAAACACTATTCATGGTTCATGGTCCACTGCTTAGTACACAGTCGACACGTGTCTGGTCAGATGCATTTCTATCTCTGCAGGACCTTTTGCACAAGGCAGAATTAAAGGAAGAACCAAAATAGAATTCATTGAGATGGACTGACAGAGTGGCTGCTACTCTGGGCTCAAACACAGCACCAATTGTGGGAATGGCAAGGGACTGAGTTGTGTCTCATTCTGTCGTGCGTAGGGTCACTGCATGTAACAGCCTACCCAGTGGCACACAGCCACAACAGCAACAGACACAACGTGCCAAAGGAACGGGCTAGGTCCTGGCACCAGAAAGGCCCACTGCACTACTGCTTTCAGACCTCCAGGTTAAATGTGTCTTCTATCTTTTCATCTTGATATGGAGAGATCTCTGGTGGCCCACTGGCAAGAAGCTACCCTGCAAACCCAAAGGTTCGCTGTTTGAATCCACCAGCTGCTCCACAGAAGAAGGATGGACAATCTCTTCCCTTGCAATTAACTGCCTCTAAAAAGCCACCGGAGGGTCAGTTAGGGGTCTGATTTAACTTGATGACATCACAAAACAAGAAGATCAATGGAAATAGCCTAGCTAGTTCTAAGCTTTTCCTGGGCTCTTCCTGCCAAATACCCTCAAACTTCTACCCGAAACACACAGAGTCATTATTTTAAGAAACTTTATAGAAAATTCAAAACCCTTGGTAACCAGTGAAAAAGTGTAATTTCTAAAAGAACAAAACTCTACCTTGAATAAAACATTGTTAAGTCCATTGTGAAAACAAGAGGGAAGATACAGATGCAGCAATTCCCAGAACCTTGGCACCAAAACTGATCTAAGAATCCCTTTTGTTAGAGACCAAAGAACAAGGTCATGCTCTGCTATTGCTACTGACTATTGTGATCAAAGATTCTGTGGAAGCATTGTGGTCCAGAAGGGGTGGGGGGGAAGTAGAACAGAATTTCAAATTCTTATAGTCTGGATTGACTTTTTCTGGAGTCATGGAGGCTGAATGAACCCTTTGAAAGTATTTTCCCCATATTAGTTTAGCTTTGAACCAGAAGATTCCCTGATATTTTCTAAAAGCAAACAATAATTTAGCTTCTCTAGTAAATAATGTCTGCCTTGAATATTATGGTTTTCAAAAATCTATAAAAATCTATCTACAGGACAAAAGCAAATCAAAAGACTGGATAAGAACTCTGGAGGGCAGTGAGTTCATGTTAATGAAAAGAAACAACTAGGAAAAGGGGGGAACAACTAAAGAAAAGAAGAGTTGCACAATTCAAAGAATATAATTAATGTCCCTGAATTCCACATGTGTAAGTTGTTGGGCATGTATGCACTCTGCGATGTATATTTTCAACAAAAGTAAAACGAATTATCTGTGTATCTGAAATTGACCCAAAAGACAGATATAACAGTGTATATATAAAAAAGCTGAGACTCTCCCCTACTCCAACTAGCTCAGCTCCCATATGCCACTTCCCTACGACTTTGCTTGAGTTTCTAGATACAAGATCAAGCCACAGAATTTCTTTTCATGACCTTCCTATCCCACTGAATTTATGACACTCTCTCTATGCTCCCTCTTAGAGATCAATAAGACTGCAGGCCTGAAAGCTGGGAAAAAGTCAGCCCACCCTGGGTATAAATAACCAGTGAATTGCTGGCTTACGTACTATGGCTCGTTGCATCCAGAGCTGATAGTTAAGTTGTGACCTTAGAAAGTACGTGAAACGCAGGAGCATCCACGCTGCGTGGGTCCAATTTTGGTGTCTTTGACTTTGGCGGAAAGAAAAGGCAAAAGAAATCAGGCACTTTTATTGAGCAGCGTGGGATAAGGCAAGAGAGAACGCGGGCAAGTGTGAGGATGAATAGTTTGTCTCTTAAGTGACTCGCTCAGGTTGGAGCCTGGCATCTCCACAGTGGAGAAGGGGAAAGATGAGGGGGAGGCAGAGGCAAGGCCACGCAAGGCCAAGAGGAGAGGCGTGCATAGGTGATAGGATGGGATGAAAAACGAGCTGCGCGGGAGCTGCAGAGCAATGACCTTATCCTTGACGTTGCTCCTTCAAGACAAATTTCATATTCAGCCACTTTGTTCTAGGCAGACAACTGGCTACACTTTCTAAATAGCAACAAGCACCCTGTGCCTCTTTTGACCCTTAACTTCTTCAGCTGCTGCTGCGAACGGTTACCATCCATGTTCCATTAGCACATGTAAGCCTTTTGATAACCTAAAACAAATCTTTTAAATAAATCCAGCGAAAGGTCTAAATAAATTTCCGAAGAAATGATTCTCACCCGTCATCACCCATCACTAACTTCCAACCAAACCAACCCCTCCAGGTTACCTCCACGTCGTCAATGGTGATGATGACAGAGGATGAAAGCAGAAAACGCTCCATCGTTGCAATGTCTTACACACTCAATGGCTTTCAGGTTAGAGGACAGATTAACTGGACCCTCAATGCTCCTCTACAATGTTCCCAGTTCAACAGAGGACACATAAGCAGAGCACAGCACTAAGTCAGTAATAATGGCGAACACCTAACACTGACACTGGCCTCATGGTTTGCATGTAGAGCTTGTCTGGTCATCATTGTCAGGTCATGGCTGTGGACAGAGAGGCAGAGGGTGGGATGTGGAATTCAAATCCAGGCAGTCTGCGTCCAGGCCCGAACTCCTAATCATCACCTTACACTTTCATTCCCACTTCTACATAAACCAGCTCTCATAGGTCTCCCATACTATCACACGGCCTTAATTTCACAAGGTTCCTATCTGTTGTTCATAGGGTCACTATGAGTTATAGTCAGCTCAACGTCACCTAACACCACCATCATCCCAGCAGATGTCCCGTTCCTCACATTAGAGCCCACGTTCACCGTGGGCCTCCTGGTGCTGAAAAGAAGCAGGACGCCTTAACTTCTCTACAACTGTGACCTGACACTTGGCAGATTATAACCTTCCAGTTGCAGCTGTAGGTAGATTTGCGTTCAAAGCCAAACAAACCACTTGATGATACACCAAAATTCTCAACCAGCAAAAGCTCTAGGGATCTAACTACCTAGACCTAAGCCTTGCCTAGTCTCAGCATTGAACACACTTGAGGGTGCGTGTGTGGGGGGGATGTCTCAGCTGCAAAGAAAGCTGGGGAGTTACTAAAAGCTTTGAGCCCCTAGATGGTCAGTTATGCACAAAACCACTATGAAGCAAAAGGGCAAATGAAGAAGGTACAAAGTTTAGTGGCCACCTGAAGCAGAAGAGAGACAGAAAGGAGGAGTCATCGCCTGAAGGGTACAGATTCCTGAGGATGCTAAGTCCTGAGGGATGTCAAGTGTCTATATATCAACGGCTGTTGACTCTTCTTATAACAGCCCCTTGGGTGTCATTGTAGAACTATGTATGCAAGGTTTTCACTGACCAATTTTTCATGAGGAGACTACTATGTCTTCCTTCTGGAGTGCTTCTGGGAAGACTTCAACTTCCAGCCTTTTGCCGTCAACTGTGTTCACTGTTTGTACCACTGAGAAATTCCCACATTTCTGTTTGAGTTCAGTTGACAGGCAAAGTTGGACACGGTGAAGACAGCTGCACAGTATTAAGTAATGATTCCATCGAGTTGAACTTGGAAAAAATGGTTGCAGTCACACACGTTTTGTTACATACAATAGTTTTTATAAGAGCGTGTGCAGAAGGCTTGTAGCTGCCTCTCTCCCCAATGTCCTGCCTCACTCAGGAGAGGATGCAGGAACTTGGGGTCCTCACCCCTAGCTCATAATCCAACGTTCTCTTTGAGCAACTGTTCAGCCACCTCACCAGGAAAATAATAACCACTTCAGAGGACTGATGGGAGACAACATGTAAGTTACTGACATCATATCAATGTTACTTGCCATTGGGTTGACTCCTACTCACAGGTACAACAGGCATCAAGGTACAGCTGCCCCAGAGAGTATTCTTGACTGTACTCTGTGTGGGCACAGTCCTCTGTGGAGTTACTTGTCATTGTTAAGCGCTGTTAAGTCTGACCCGTAGTGACCTGATGAACAACACATTTCCAAACGTGCCATCCTCACAATCTCTGACACACTCAAGCCCACTGCTGTTGTCACCATGTCAACACACGTAGTTGAGTGTTTTCCTCTCTTTCACCACCCATCCACCTTCCTAAGCATGATGCCCTTGTCCATGGAATTCCCTCTCCTAACAACATGCCTAAAGTGTGTAAGATGAAGTTTTGTTATCCTTTCATCCAAGGAGGACTCTGGCTGCACTTTTCCTAAGATAAATCTATTTGTCCTTTTGGCCATCCAAATGACAGAAGAAGAATTGATTCCTTGGTGTTGTGGTGCTGGGGAAGAGTCTTGAACATACCATGGACCTCCAAGAAAACAAGTCTGTCTTGGAGAGAGTGAAACCAAGTTTCTCCCTGGAGGAAAGGATTTTGAAGCTCTGTCTCACATATTTTGGGCACATCGCCAAGAGGGATCAGTCCTTGGAGATGGGCATCATGCTTGGAAGGGTGGTGGGTCAGCGCAGGAGAGGAAGACTCTGGTTGGTGTGGCTTGAAACAGTGTCTGAGGCAATGGGGGGAAGTGTGTCAGAGTCATGAGACTGGCTCGGGACAGGGCAGACTTCAGAGCTGTTGTACACAGGGTCACTATGAGTTGCACGTGACTTGACGGCACATAACAACAGTATCTTCGGCACTCTTCTCCAACACCACAGTTCAAAGGCATCAATTATTGTTCAGTCATCATTAGTCATTGTGCTGTTCTCAGATAAACAGAAGGTGACTAAAAAGCCCACAGCCTGAATCAAGCGCACCTTAGTCCTCAAACTGACATCACTGTTCATCAATCATTCGGAGACGCAGGTTTGAAATCTCAGTCTTTCATTTAGGAGCTAAGAACTTTAACTCTTGTGGCACCAGCTACCTTCTCTACCATTCAAGACCACTGAACAGAGCCATCAAGTTGATTCTTCCTCATTGACCCTCAATGGCCGTTTTGAGGCAGTAAATCTTTATGGGAGAAGGCTGTCTGCCCATCTTTCTCCCACAGACCAGTTGGTGGATTCAAACCACAGACCTTTTGGTTAAGAGAGGAACAGGTTCCACATTCAAAACTGGCCTTCACTGTCCCCAGGCCTTACACTGTCATTGCTGGTAATCTAACTCAGGGTGAGTGAGTGTTCTTACCAGAGGCACAGAGTCCAGTGTTTGAAGGGAGAAGATTGGGATCACAGGTTCTAGAAGCCACCCCAAATCAAATATCCCCTGTTTCTATACCTCCTTGAAGTTGCCTCTCACCTTTAATCTATATTTTTTATTTTAAAACTTCTACTAGAACAGTGGAGTTTCTTCCACTTCTTCTTTCTTTCCTCGTACCTTTCAGCTTCCCTTGGCCTCCTGTCTACAAGTAGATCTGCCAGATAGCCTGACTGGATACTCAATGCATAGTCAATTTTAATGGCACAGTCATTCATTCTTATTGCTGGAAACTGTCACGTCCAAACCGATTCACATCTGACCCTCAATTGAGCATCTGAGGCTGTAAATCTGAGGAAGAAGTCTGACCATTTTTCACCTGCAGAGCTACTGGTGGGTTCAGATCACAAGGGAGGCATGCCTTTGGGTTAACAGTGCTATTCCCTATGGACTCCCAGATTACTGAGGAAAAGACGTTAATATTTCATCCCCCCCCCCCTTCTCTCTGCATCTTGAGATATAAGAGAAAGCAGTTTCAAGGTTTAATCTTGATCTCGGGCATCTTTTTTAAAAAAAAATAATCCAGAATCTCCCAGGCTTTGCTGAGATACAAACTAAAATGCATAGGCCCTGTTCTAAATTCAAGTAAAAAACCACCACCTTACACCCAAAGCAACACTGCCATTGTGAAATACCATCGAGTTGACCACGACTCAGAGTGCCACTATGAGCACGAGATCCGAACCCTGCCTGCCCTCTCCAGCACCACCGTCTCCGACACGTCTCAGCACTCTGTGTTCCAGCCATTGTGTCAATCCTCCCTGTGCAGAGTCTTCCTCTCTCTGACCTCCCACCTATCCCAGCCTGCTGTCTTCTTCCCAGGACTGGCCCCACAGAATTCTAAGACATGGAAGAAACAAGGTACCTCTGAGATTGTCAATTTTCAAAAGAGGATTTGAAGATCCAGAGGGATGAACCATTGTGCCTGACTGGACAATGAACCCAGGAAAGAGTGCAAGTCTGTGTGATGGTGTTTAACTTGGATGTCAAAAGGGCTTATTATGGGTGGTTTCCCTGTAACAGAAACAAATCAGAGTCATAGCCACAAGGATTGTCAGAGTCATTGCCACAAAGATTCAGAATCAACTTATAGCTGACCCTCCAGTGGTTTTTCTGAGATCATAAAACTCAAGAGAAGTGACTATCCATCTTTCTCCCAGAGAGCTGCTGGTGGTTTGAACCAACAAAGAAGTGTGGCCTTTGAGTTAGCACTGCAGTTCCCAGTGAACTGTACCACCAAGCTTGTTGTTGTTGTTGTTGTTGCCATCAAGTCACTTGCGACTCCTAGCGACCCTGTGTACAAGAGCCCTAAACGCCTTTCTCCTGTGCCAACCTCACTGTCTCAAACACACTCATTCCCACCAGAATCGATCCATCTCATCAAAGGTCTTCCTCTCCTTCGCCGTCCCTCCACTCTCCCAAACATGATGTCCCTCTCCAAGGACCAGTCCCTCCTTGCAACATGCCCAAAGTATGTCAGACGAAGCTTCACCACCAAGCTTAAAAAAGAAAAAATCCTAAGGGAACTCTGGTGGTCTAGTGGCAAGAAACTGCACTGCAATCCCAAAGGTACGTGGTTCAAATCCACCAGACGCTCAGCTGAAGAAGGAGGGGGCAATCTCCTCCTGTACCAGTCAGATACAATTTGACAGTACACACACACACAAATAATAAAATTTTTTTTTAAAAAATCCTGCTGTGGGTAACTAGTTCTCATGCTAGCAGCCCTCCATTGGGTTTCTGAGGTTGTAAATATTCCCACAAAGAGACTTCATTTTTTTGTTTTTTTTAACAGTGGCTGGTAGATTTGAACTACTGACCCTTTGATTAACAGCTTGATGTGTTACACACAACATCACCAAGGTTACAGACAGGAACTCCAAAGATGCAATAGAGCAGATGTGATTGCAGAATTGCGTGTGACTTTGGCCTATCACCACATTATTTCCCCCCACCCCTGCATTTCTGTTTCCACATATCCAAAGTAGAAATAATAATTGTGAAGGAAAGAATCCTTCTGGTCTCTTCTTGGGACTACTGGGAGGATCAAAATATAATAAAGTGTGTCAAAGTACTTTTCAAAGCGTTAAGCTCTTTGCAAATGTAAGAGACTTTCGTTATTAGCTAAGCACATACCTACATTTTGCTAAGCTGATGGAGGTCAGGCCAGCTCCCTGCAGGCCAGCTCCCACTTGAAATGGAAATTAAAATACACCCTACCCAGGAGCACTTACTCCCATCACCTACAATAGCTTCCTTCGAACATCATTAAGCACCAAGCCTACAAAGGTACCATCTTTTTTCTTTTGAAACCTGCCCATACCTGACCATCCAGACAGCACCCCAGGAAAAGGAAGCTTAAAACGTGAACAAAATCTTCCACAACCCGAGGTAATTCAAACAGAAACCAGGAACCATGGTTGGTATGCATACCTTCTTCCTTTGCCTTGAAAACTTTTGAATGACAAGTGGCCATCCGCACGTACCAGAAAATGAACTCTTCATTTCTTTCTTTTTTTTAAACAATTAATAGAAGATTTATTTAAGCAGTAATACATAGTCATCTTTGCCAAACTTAATATGAGATGTGAAATGGTCGTTCCCATTTTCCTTCCTGGGTTTTTCTTTCCTATCTCCCTCGGTTTTGAAAACATAATATCAGAAGATGAGGGGGTCCAGTGCTAAACACAGCTCCTGTGTGGGAGAGCTTGGGAGTGGGCCTATAATTGGAATAGACATTCGCTGATCTTGCATAGGTCCAATGAGTCAAGGCAGGATCTTCAATGATCGACTGCTGGTTGGGGTCACTGAGCTGAAGCAGATAGTCCTGTTAAGCTGGGATCTAATGGCCAGCCGCTCGGTTTGAGTCCGCCAGGTCTCTGGAGACATGTCGTATTCATCTGGGTCAAGGGTAGCAGAGAGGGTGGCCAGGCACGATGGCTTGTACTTTGGGAAGGACATATCCAGCCAAAGAATGCCGTAAAATGTTGTGATTCAAAATACTTAGAGCTGAATATTTAGGTTTAGAGGAAAGCCGATTTCGTTGTTGAGGCAATAGTGGGGTGTGTAGGGTAGTATGGTGTGGGGTGTGGACACATAGTGGCCTAGTGGATGACCTTTATTCTGAGCTTGACTTTGCTCCTGACTCAGATCACTACATTTGAGCCCCCTGGAGTCATACACCATGGCCCTGTTGTGATTTCATTGCAAGGATTAAAGTGTGTGCACACAAGGCTCTAGATAATAGATCCCTAATGGTGCAACTGTTAAGGGCTAAGCTGCTAACCAAAGGGTCATCAGTTTGAACCCACTCTCAGCTCCATGGCTGGGGAAAAATCTGATTGCCATAAAGATTACAGGCTTCTAAACCCTATGAGGAAATTCGGCTCCGTTCTACAGAGTCAACTCAATGGCACACAACAACAACATGTCCATAAATATTACTGGAGACAGAGAGAGACATGGAGAGAGAGAGAGGTAGGGAGGGGGAGTGACAGGGAGAGAGAGAGGGAGAGGGAAATGGAGAGAGAAGGAAAGAGGAAGAGGAAAGGAGACATAGGGAGAAAAAGGGAAGGAAGGACCGGGAGGAAGGGGGAGAGAGAAAGGAAGAGGGAGAGAGGGAGGGAGAAAGGGAGAGAGAGGGAGATAGGAAGGGAGAGAGGGAGAAAAAGAGGGAAAGAGGAAGGGAGAGAGGGGGAAGAGTCGGAGAAGAGAGAGAGAAAAATGCACTGATCGTTTCCCTGACAATCTTGTCAGTATTCTAACCTTTCCTATCTAAACTGGTAGTCATCAATCTTCATAACAAACCTAAGGGAGGATGTACTTTGATTATTATTCTTTCACAAAGCGGAAAGGTTAAGTGACTTGCCTGGATCACTCCACGGTGGGTGGTGAAGTCGAACTTCAATGAAAAGCAGTCTGACCTTCACAGGTGCCTCCACGGCTCTGCCAACAGAACGCTTCCCTGGCTCCTTTCACCTGCAGGTTAACCCCCCCAGACACCTCAGCAGAGGATGCAAGGCGTCGCCTCACCTGTTGACCGCCCTTCGGTGATCGGTGATAGATGCCTCCCTTCGATGGACCATTGTGACCAAGACCAGATGAAAAGCAGAAAAAAAGCGTATTTATAAAAAGCATACTTGTTTGTGTAAAGAATGGGGGTACTGCCACTGAAATTCATCAGAATTTGAACAGAAGTTTTACCTGCACATCCAAAGGCCAAAATAAACCCATGGTGGTTGTTTTTGCTGTTGCTCAGTGTCATGAGGTCCTCCCCGTGAACCAGAGATCTGAACTCTTGTCCTATCCTGTGTCTTATCCTGTGCCATCCTCATTGTCTCGGACACAGTTGAGTCCACTGCCACAGACACTGTATTGATCCATCACGCTGAGGGCCGTCTTCTCCCTCAGCGACCCTCCACGTTTTCAAGCACGATGTCCTTTTCCAAGGAATAGCCTCTCTAACAATATACCCAAAATACATGAGGCAAAGCTTTATCAATTTTGCCTCCATGGAACATTTTGGCTCCACTTTCTCCAGCACATATCTGTTCTTTTTGACAGTTCATGAGATAAACAATACAGTACTCCAACACCACTACTCAAATGCATCGATGACTCTTCTGTCATCCTTATTCATTGTCCAGCTCTCACAGCCATGAGATTGGAAAGACTGTGTGTTAGACAGAAAAAAAGAGCACAAGGGAGAGAAAGAAAGAAAGAAACTGGTCCCAAGAAATGAACAGGCCATTATTGCGTGGTCTGAGAGGGACACCAAGTGACTCGGCCACACAGCATGCAGGGAGGATCAAAATGGGGCACAGGCAGTCTGGGGGGGTTCCTTCTTATAGGAGTCCTGGGAAGGATTGAGATGATATATCTCGGAAACTGGCATATTAATTAAGTTAGGTTTTAGCTATTTTGATCAGGCTCAGATCCTTATCAGAATCCATTGCCTGGTGTGGTCTTTGATATGACCAGCTTAATGTTACCACGTTTCTCTGGAAGTGATGAATCTTGGGAATGGTGTGGGGCAACTGCCATATTTTCCTCCATTGTGGCCTGAATCAGCTTAGACTGACATCCCTGCTCTCTAAGGACTTGGGAAAAATCCCTGACAGCAGATTTTCCCAATTCTGTACATCTATCTCCTGGGCTCCTGACCGCTGGTAACAAGGGTGTTGACTGTGGATCCAAGCAGGATGAAATCGTTGACAATTTCAATCATTTCTCAATCTTTCATAATGTTGTCTATTGGTCCAGAGTGAGAAGGATTCTTGTTTTCTTCTATTGATATTTAATCCATTGATTGATGTTTAATCGTTATTGAAGGCTGCAGTCCTCGATCCTCTCTCTGTAGGAAGCACATTGGGTCCTCCTTACTTTCAGCATGTGCATAATGCAGGTTATTGATGAACCTTCCTCCAACTCTGATGCCATCCTCTTCTTCATCAAGTTCAGCTTCTTGGATAATCTGCTCAGTATACCATGTTTGGGCTCACTGCGGCAGTCATGATGTCAATCCACCTTGTGAAGGGTCTTTTTGTTGTCGTTGTTGGTCCCCCACTTTACCATGCACGGCATCCCTCTCTACGGACTGGCCCCTTCAATGACATGCTCAGAGTATGTGGGACAAAGATTAGACAGTCTTACTTCTATGGAACCTTCTGGTTGTACTTCTTCCAACAGAATTGTTCGTTCTCCTCGTAGCCCATGGTGCATTCAATATTCTTCACTGAAACCATAATTCAAAGCCACGAATTCTTCTTTGGTCTTCCTTATTCATGACCCAGCTTCTACATGCATGTGAGGCTATTGAAAATATCGTGGTAAAGTCCCAAAGTGATATCCTTGCTTTTGAACATTTCCAAGGGGGTCTTTTTATCTTGGGTATTAAGCAGTTGGATTGTTTTGCTGTGATTTCAGTGAAAGTTTGCAATGCAAATCGAGTTCACATTCAACGATTCATAGGCATTTTGTTTTATACCATTAATTACAACATCCACAATATAATCTTTCCCTACTTCCGCCCTATAAGTCCCAATTTCATTAATCCTTCTATACTACCTTTCCTGACTTCTGAACTTTTCCCTTGCACTATCCTTGCTCTTTTGATCCTGTAGTATTGATTATTCTAAGGACAAATGTCCCCCTGGGTTAATGCTCACTCTATGGGCCTTTCAACTGTTGACCTTAAAGTTGAGCCATAAAAAAGTTCTGCTCCAGGTTCTAAGAATGGCTAAGAGCTACAGTCTATGGCCTCCAGCAATCTCTATATTGCACAGTAAGCCTGACCTTTTTCATGGTTTTCAGTTTGTATAATCTACCACCCTGCTATGAGCATAAAATAAGCTTCTGACCAAATTTAACGACATAGACAAACCAAAACCAAATCCATGACCAACAACTTGACCCTGGCCACCCTATAAGATAAAGTAGAACTATACCTTTGGGACCTCAAAGCAGTAATCTTTATGGAAACAGACTGAGACATCTTTCTCCTACAGAGATGCTAGCGAGTTGGAACTATAGATCTTCTGGCTGACAGCTAAGTATTAAACACTGCAACAGTGGGTCTCTTTGGAGCCCAAGCACACTGCTAACTTAAAGCTCTGTGGTCCAAGCCACTAGTGGTTCCTAAGGAGAAAGACGGAAGGGTCTCCTATAAACATTAACAGTCTCAGAACTAGGAGAGGTCATCATTAGACCTGACGGCTATAGATTCTGGGTGGATTTTTAAGATGGTTTAGAAGTCATTCATGGCACAGAAAAGAAGTTAGCAAATCTCTCCCTCTAAGCCAAAGCCTCCCTGTTGTTGTTGTTGTTATGTGCTGTCGAGTCACTTGCGACTCATAGCGACCCTATGTACAATAGCCCTAAACTCTGCTCTATCCTGTGCCAATCGCACTGCCTCTGACACCCCCATCCCGATTACCCCAGTCACTGAATCAATCCACCTCATAGAAGGCCTTCCCCTCCTGCGCCGTCCCTCCACCCTCCCAAGCATGATGTCCCTCTCCAAGGACCCGTCCTTCCTGGCAACATGTCCAAAGTATGTCAGACGAAGCCTCAGAATCCTTGCCTCCAAGGAGCAGCCTGATTTAACCCTCTCTAGGATGAATCTGTTTGTTTTCTTGGCAGTCCATGGTACATTCAATACTCTTCTCCAGCACCACAGCTCAAAGGCATCAATTCTCCTTCTATCCTCCCTAGTCATTGTCCAACTCTCTGATGCATAACAAGTGATTGCAAAGACTATAGCCTGTATCAGATGCACCTTAGTGTCCAGAGTGACACCATTGCTCTTCAGTACCCTGGAAAGGTCCCTAACAGCAGACTTTCCCACGGCAATACGTCTTCTAATTTCCTGGCTACTGGTGCCAAGAGTGTTGACCGTGGAGACAAGCAGACTAAAGTTGTTAACAATCTCAATCTCTTCACCATCCATCCTGATGCTGCCAATTGGTCCAGTGGTGAGAATCTTTGTCTTCTTGACATTGAGCCTCAATCCATATTGAAGGCTGCAGTCCTTGACTCTCTGCAGCAAGCATTTTAGGTCCTCCTCAGTTCAGTAAGCAGGGTTGTGTCATCTGCGTAACGCAGATTGTTAATAGATCTTCCACTTGGCTTTATTTTGTCTCTTGTCTTTTCAAGTTCTGTTGAAAAGAGTCATATCCATTCTTGGTCTTGCTTTTTCATATTATCTCTTACACCTTTGACATGCTAGTGACAGATCTGAATAGCTGCTCCAGAAACAATATGACAAGCAAAATCTCAACTTATCTGTGTAGAAAATGTCTCCAATCTCTGCTCCAGAGCAGTCCCGTGGGCTACACTGAGCTTGCCAGACTTGGAGACCTTATCCGTACAAGGGTAGAAAGTGTCTCCAGAATATCTCGGCTGACCCATACTTCCTGAATTACACTAATTTCACTATTGAAAGCCATTTTCAAACATCCATTATGCTAATTAACAAGCCACCAATTTCACCTGCTAAAATCCATGCCTCACATCTATTACGCTTATCAACAAAGCCTTTGGGGTTGATCAAAAATAAACACAACAGCACTCTTAGGCAGCGCACTTTGGAATGTGGACGTTTTTAACTGATTGCTCGCTGGACACACATAAAGCATGAACGGCTGATTAGAGCAACTGCTGTTGTCATATGCCACTGAATTGGCTCCAACTCACAGCCAAGTTCATGTGCTAAGAGAATGCCGCCTAATCCTGCTCCACGGTCACAGTCTCCACAGCGCTTTGGCCCACTGGTGACCTCACTGTGCCAATCCACCTGGTTACGTGACTTCCCTTCCAACTATGATGTTTTCCCCAAGGACTAGCACCCAGATAACATGCCCAAAGTACATAAGACCAAATGTCACTGCCCTTGCTTTTAACAAACACTCTGGCTACACTTCTTTCAAGACAGATTTGATTATTTTTTTGGCAGTCCATGGGATTTCTCAATATTCTTCACCAAAACCACAAAATGTAAGGTGTCAATAATTCTTCAGTCTTTCCTCTTTATTATCCAACTTTCACATGTACATGAGGTAATTGAAAATACCATGGTCTGGGTTAGGCATCAATCTTTCAAGTAATGTCCTTGTTATTTAGTTCTTTAGAAAAGTCTTTGACAATAGGTTGTCCCGAAATATGTGGTCTAAATGAATACACATTGTTGTGGTTATTAGGTGCCATGGAGTCAATTGAGACTTATAGCAATCCTCTGCACGATACCTCTGAACCCGGTCCTATCATGAGCCAATCTCACTGTCTCTGACTCACCTACCCCCACGACCCCAGTTACAGTGTCAATCCATCATGTCCAGAGTTGTCTTCTCTTGCTCTGTTCCTCCACCCTTCCAAGCATGATGTCCTTCTCCAAGGACTGGTCCCTTCTGGCAACTTTCCCAAAGTATGTGAGATGGAGCTTCAAAATCTTTGTCTCCAGTGAGCTGCTTGGTTTCACCCTCTCCAGGACAGATATGTTTGTTCTCTTAGCAGTTCATAACATGTTCAAGACTCTTCTCCAGTACCACAATTCAAAGGCATCCACTCTTCTTCTGTCATCCTGAGTCACTGTCTGGATCTCTGATGCATAGCAAGTAACTGAGAAGACTATGGCCTGTCGGGTGCACCTTAGTCTCTAGACTAACACTGTTGCTCTTTAGCACTCTGGAGAGGTCCCTGCCAGCAGATTTTCCTAATGCAATTCATCTTCTGATTTCCTGATTACTGATGCCAAGAGTTTCGACCATGGATCTGAACAAGCTAAAATAGTTAACAATCTCAATCTCTTCTCCATCTATCTTGGTGCTGCCAATTGGCCCTGTGCCAATCTAAGCTGAAGTATTTAAAGTGAGTTAGAGATATCATACATCATAACACACTGACTCGAATATTTGCCTTGTGGTAGAATATGATGTGATATTCGCAAGTCACCAGCAAGACTTGGTTTTTAACAGCATCTGTAATTCTTGTACAGGCAAGCTTTTCCCTGTAGCACAGTTCCAAGTGCCTTCTGATGTTATTCTTGTTTGGTGCCCTCCAGTTGACTGTGACTCATACCGACACTGTGAACAACAGGTAACAAACTTGCCCTATGCTATGCCATCCTCACAATCTCCACCTTTTGATAGATAGGGCCAATTCTCTAGAGTTCAGCCTCACTTACTGAAAATGCAATGTAACTGAAGCATGGCATCTCTCTTTATAAGCAGGGCAGGCCATAGAAAAGGAATTTGACTCTTTTATTACTATAAAAAAGAAAAAAAATAACACTTCAATTCCCCATGAAGGATAAAGAAATTTCACCTTGTTTAGTAAGTTCTGGCTTACAAATGGGAATGTTTCTCATAGAACCTGGCACGTTCAGGACAAATGTCAGTCCTTTTTTAATTTTTTTCAATAGGTCAATTGTTCTTCTCAAAGGACAAAGAAAAACAAAGAGTTATTCAGTATTAAGAGAAACAAAAGGGGCTCTGGCAGTATGGTACATTGCAAGTTTGTCTACTACCCTAAAGGTTGACAGTTCCAATCTACCAGCCACTCCTTGGGAGTAAGGTCAGTCATCTTTTCCCAGAAGGATTTAGGGTCTGAGAAAGTTGACAAGGGGTGACTATGAGTTAGAACCGACGCAATGGCAATGGATAAGAGAAGCAAAACATTGGATATCGTTAAAATAAGACTGCTAAGAAACATTAGATTTCAGTAACTGAAAACTGGGTACTGTAGGCCCCATGTTCTTAATTTGGGAATTTTTGCTAATTTCACATTTCCCATTTGCTCTGAACAAAATAAGGTGGGTACCTTGTTTTTTCATTCCAGAAGCTATCTTTCCAGTCACTTCTAATTAAAATCTTCTGAGCGGGGACTGGGGCAGCTCCAGGGCATTCAGAAGCTCCCAAGGGTATTTCCACAGGCCAAGACTTCACATCCCCACCCCAGATCTTAACAAATGCGCTGTTCACTCCTTAAAATGAATTTCCTGGGATGTAGCTGTTCTAATTGGACATATTAGGGAGAGAATATTTTTAACTGTCATTTTCCTTTCCTTTTCAATCAGCCCAATAGGCAAAGCATTTGTTTTTCAAGTTCACTGACGTTGCTGTTGATAGCTGTCTAGTTTGCACCAAACTATGGTTGTCTTGTTGCAAGAGAGCCAAACTCTGCCCAGATATGCACAATCCACAAGAGTGTTCATATATTTGAGTCCACTGCGTACCTTAAGTGCCTTCTACCTCCGGATGCTCACCTCCCAGAACTATATCAGGCAATATTCTGTTGTGATCCATAAGATTTCCTTCCACAGGTTAATTTCTAAAAATAGACCATGAGAAGTCTTTCTTCCTAATCTGTGTTATTCTAGAGCTCTGCTGAAACCTGGATAACAGGGTGACCCTGGTGGTTATTGGAGTGTGTGCAACACAGCATCCAACATTACAGCAACATGCCAAGCCACCACAGCATGGCAACCTGACAGACCCATGGTGGAACACAGCCTGAGAGCCTCTCTTAAACATCTGTTATTTTCCCAGGGTGGCCTATTTGTGTTGTGCTGGCAACCCAGAGACAGGCAGTTTGAACCCACTAGCTGCTAGGAGAACAAACAGGTTCATCCTGGAGAGGGTTAAACCAGGCTGCTCCTTGGAGGAAAGGATTCTGAGGCTTCATCTGACATACTTTTGGACATGTTGCAAGAAGGGACCAGTCCTTGGAGAGGGACGTCATGCTGGGGAGGGTGGAGGGACAGCACAGGAGAGGAAGACCCTCGATGAGGTGGACTGACTCAGTGACTGGGGTAATGGGGGTAGGTGTGTCAGAGACAATGAGGTTGGCTCAGGATAGAGCAGGTTTCGGAGCTGTTGTACAGAGGGTCACTACAAGTCACAAGCGACTCGACAGCACGTAACAACAAACAATAAGAGCTGCTCCTGAAGAGAAAGATGGGCAGTCTCCTCCATGAGAGTTAACGCCTCTGAAAACGCACTGGAGGGTCAGCATTGAGTTGGATCCAACTTGAGAGCACATAACAACAAACCTGCAGTAGAGACTGAATAGAATTTCACCCTGTCCCTTCTGCCTTCTTTGAAAATCATGGACAGGACACAGAGAAGTGGTGAGCTGGCTGGATGTAGCCTGGTCTCAGCAGACTCAAAGTCCAAGGATGCTTTTATCATGCCCACAAGAGATAAAAGGTTTTCCTGTTTCCCTCAGGCTGCTCCACAGTCTCCTCCATGCACCAAATGGTCTCTTAAGCGATCATTAGAAGCCTGGTGGAAATGTTTCCAGCACTTTTGGCAATTAGTCATTAATTGGGCTTGCCACTTCAGCCCCTTCCTAATTGATGCTCCTGAGAGAGGAGCTGTGAGGGGGGAGAAGGGGAAGGCAGGGGATTTCCTGAGACAGGTGGTTCAGCAGGAAATAAGCCTTCCTGCTGCCCTGGGGTGTTGGGGAATGTTGGGGAGGAAGGGAGGGCCTCTGGCCAGGAGAGATCTCCTAAACTCCAGATAAGTGCAAGCCTCCCAATGGCCTTTAATATGGGGTAGAGCAAGGTCTCCTGTGTTTGGCCGGACCGCCTGGAGAAAGCTCACCACCTGGGAAGGTGGCTGCCGCATGTGTTGAGCTGGGAGTAGTCCTCACGAGGCTGAGGTTCTCCTATCCAATCCGCATGTCCCACGTCTGCAAGTCCACCCTATCCTGTCTTCCTGTTTACTTGCTCATATATAAGTGCACTGTGGACCCCAGTAAAATTGACCTGGATTGATTCTCTGATCAGCTCCCAGAGTGGTGGAGTGGTGTGTCTCCATTGTGCTTAGCCCCATCAGGGTGTCGCTGCTTGTTGCTGGCAAACAGACAGTGACACTGGGGGTTCTGGAGAAGGATCACGCTTACCATAGTCAGGGAGCTCCACCTCAGTCCAGGACACACTACACAGTGTCAGAAAGCTGGGCCCACATGCTAAGAAAGGGGTTTTAACAAATGAGCCTGAGACTGCCTTTATTTTTGTTGTCAGTATAGAAAGTTATGCCACCAAGTCAAAGGTGGGTGATTTTAATCTGTAGCACTCATGCCTGGTTTTAATTGTTTTGGTCAAACATTCTTCTAAGTGGTGTAGCACTGGACTGTCCATTTGCTGTACAAGGGTAACTTGTGGTTGCTGTGATGCTGAACACTGTGACACTGATGTGCCAAATACGATAATGGTGGAACTCCCCAATTAAGACAAGCTTGGAAGCAGGAGTGGCATCCACTTCAAAATAGCTTACCTCTGGAAACTCTATGAACTTAAAGAAACAATGAAAGTTATACAAGTGTTCAGGTCTTTTGTTCATAGGGTTGCTCTGAGTCACCTACAACTTGACAGCACTTAACAACAACAACGACAATGATAGCCTCTTGAAGCACAGTAACTCACTCATTCCCAATGAGTGGAAACAACCCATAGCTAACCCCCCATTGGGTTCCCAAAGCTGTAAATCTCATGGGAGATTGGTCATCTTTCTCTCCCTCTGAGCTGAAGAAGGCCAAGGACTTCAGCCTTCAATGTGGATTGAAGTCCAACATCAAGAAAACAAAGATTCTCACCATTGGGCCAATTGGCAGCATCATGATGGATGATGAAAAGATTGAGATTGTTAACAGCTTCAGTTTGCTTGGCTCTACAATCAACACTCTTGATACTAGCAGCCAGGAAATTAAAAGACAAATTGCATTGGAAAAGTCAGCTGTCAGAGACCTCTCCAAGGTACTGAGAAGCAACAATGTCAGTCTAGAGAATAAGGTACACCTGATACAGGCCATGATTTACTTGCTAGGCATCAGAGAGCTGGAAAATGGCTAGTGACGGTACAAGGACAGTTGATGCCTTTGACCTTTGGTGCTGGAGAAGAGTACTGAATATACCATGGACTGCTAGGAGAACAAACATGTTCATCCTGGAGAGGGTGAAGGGACAGAGCAGGAGAGGAAAACCCTCTATGAGAAGGACTGATCCCATTGTCAGTGGGATAATGGGAATAGGTGTGTCAGAGACAATAAGACTGGCAAGGGATAGAGCAAGGTTTAGGGCTGTTGTAAAGAGGGTTGCTATGAGTTGCAAGCAACTCGACGGCACATAACAACAACAACATGTTATTTTTTCAGGAAAACATTAGAACAATGACCAAACCAAAAGCAGTAAGATTCGCAATAAATAAACTATAAACAGTTAGTGAAGTAAAATCATAAAGCAGAACACTTCAGCTACAGGTAAAAATCAGAGACAGCAGTCAATGGAAAAATACATGCACTTCTCCCAAGAATTGCACAGGCAGAAAGGTGCGCCCTTATTTATGGTCTTGGGGGTTCCAAGCAACTTAATCAGCAGGGTGGTCCTCACCACCTGGAAGATCCTGATGTGTCCGAGTGATGTGACTCAGAATCACGTCTGGGTTACATACGACTCTTCTTGGGCTGATGTTTGTCCACAACTCAATGTATTATCAAGTTGCCTGGATGTTCTAGTCTATATTGATGTTCTATAAAGTGATTTTGATATTTCTCTCCATGTACAGAATCCATTCAACTCTAAGGGGAAATGTTGTTTAGTGCCCCAGAGCAGAATCCTACATCCAGCCCAGTGAAACTCTGTCCAGTCTGACTCCGTCCTCACAATCTCTGTAGGGCTCAAGGCTACCGCTGCAGTTACTACTGCAATTAATCAATTTAGCTTATTGAGAATCTTTCTCTTTTCAGATGATCCTCTTTTTTTTGTTTAAGTTAATTTTAATGAAAGTTTACAGAGGTTTTGGATTTCCATTCATTCATTGTTGCACACTTTCCTCCCTCACCCCCTGCCCCAGTTCACTTTTCTCTTTGAAAAGTAAGAAAAAATTCTTTCCTTGTTATACAATCCCCCACCCCAGTCCACTACACTATGCAGTTTTCATTCTGGACTCTTGTCATGACAATAATATCTAATCATATAATCTCCCTAAACAGTTCTCTCCCTCATCTGTTTCAATGCAGTATACATTCTTTACCCCCTCATTTTTTAATTTCTGCCCAACCCCAAGGTCAGTCCCACTCTACAACAGTGGAGTTATTCAGTATTTGTCCTTTTGTGACTGAGATATTTCACACAGCATAACGTCTTCCAGGGGATCCTCTACTTGTCTAAACACAATGTCCTTCTCTCAGGACTGGCGCCTCCTGATTTCACACCCAAAGCAAAAATTCATCATCTGTGCCTCTAAGGTGCTTCCTGATTGGTTCCAAGACATATCTGTTTGCTCTCTTGGCACACCACGATATATTCAATACTCTTTTTTTTATATAAATATTCAATACTCTTGATCAAAAAACACAATTGAGCATCATCAAGGCTTAAATGATAATGGGGGGAAGGTCCTTGGAAGTGGCCCTGTGTTTCTTCAACTCCTCACTGCTCCCTAACTATCTGTGATCACAAGTGGGATGTAAAGGCCTGCAGAACATTCTGACACTCAGACCACATATTTTAATTCATTTGTTAAAATGCCAAGGCCCTAGGACTCAGAAGAACATATCCATTTTAGCTTTTGGTCCAAGAGACATTTTGGTTTTGTTTGTTTGTTATTGTTGTTGTTTTTAAAAAAGGAGCTCTGCATCGGTAGGCAGGAAATGTGATGTCTTTGTCAGGACCCACTCACATTCTTGAATCAGGAACTCCAGCTTAGCTACTGACTGACTTCCTAACAGTTGGCATCTCACTCTGTTATTTATGGGCTCAGCTTCTTCATCTGTCAAATAACAATGCCATTGTTATGTGCTAAGAGGAAATTGATGCCTCTGAGCTGTGATGTTGGAGAAAAGCACTGAGCATTGCATGGATATAGCCAAGAGAACAGACAGGTATGTCCTAGAGAGGGTGCAGCCAGAGTGCTCTTTGGAGGCAAGAATGATGAGGCTTCACTTCACACACTTTGGGCATGTTGCTAGGAGGTGCTATTCCTTGGAGAAGGACATGATGCTGGGAAGGGTATAGGGTCGGCAAAGGAGAGGAAGACCCTCAACCGAGTGGATTCACATAGTAGCTACTGCAATGGGCTCTTGTGTGTTAGGAAGTGTGAGGATGGCGCAGGATAGAAGAGGGTTCAGATCTTTTTGTTCATTGTACTCAACACAACAGCAACTAACAACAACAACAAGATGATTTTTTTTTAATCTGAAAAGCCATCTTTAAAGTAAAACAATGAAGTATTACTCTGACTTCTCTATTACTTTTACAGACACAGTTCATTTGGGTTTTTGTTTTGTTTTGTTTGTTTTCTTTTTTATGTGTGTGTACCGTCAAATCAGTTCTGACTTGTACAGGAGGAGATTGTCCCTCCTTCTCCAGCAGAGCATCTGGTGGATTTGAACCATGCACCTCTGGAATTGCAGTGCAGCTTCTTGTCACTAGGCCATCAGAGCTCCAGACACAGTTTTTTTAACAGCAATAATAAACACTGTGATTGAGACAAGGTGACAAGATTAAGAGACATGAGTGGTCAGTCCACTTACATGTTCATACTTAACCTCTCTTTTTTGCCTGAATACAATACAGAGGCTGGACAAATTAAGCACTCATTTTCCTAAACACTCAGGAAGTTGGAAGTGACCACATGACCATTATGTGAAAACTCTAGAATAGAGTTTGTGGTTAGGTTCTGCTTTCTTGATGTACATAGTACAAAAAAAAAAAGGCAACCTCCATTTTTTTTACACTGAAGGGTATGCAGACTTGATGCTTTGGAACATGGGCAGTGTCCATCAGCCATGAAGTAAACCCTCGAAATGACAAACATTAGATCTAACATCACTGAGATACTGGTCACATGCCTTCCATTCAGTTCTATCTCCACACGTCCTGTCAAGTCAAAATAAACTCTTGTCTTTTATGCATGAAATCAGTTACCGTAGAGGTGATTCTGACTTGGAGTGACCTCCAAGTGTTCCAGCTGTGTTCTGTGGGGTTTTCAAAGTCTGATGTTAGGAAGGTAGATATTCAACCTTTCTCCCAAGTTGCTTCTGCGTGGGCTCAAACCACCAACCTTTAGGTTAGCTGTCAAGTGCTTTAACCATTTGTGACATCCGGGGACTTCCTTTTCTGTTCACTGCTGTTGTTGTTGGATGCCATTGAGTCAAGTACGACTCAAAGTGACGCTGTGAACAGCCAACCTGAACCCTGCTCTCTCCTGTGCCGTCCTCATCATCTCTGACACACTAGAGTCACCATGTGCATCTCTCTCATTGGGGGTCTTCTTCTCCTTCGCTATCCCTCCATCTTCCCAAGTATGACGTCCCTTTCCAAGGAACTTCCTAGAAGATACACTATATATCCTATCTCCTTTACAGTCCTTTATCTTTTAATAGAAATTTCTCTCCAAATGATTTGCTCAGATAAAGAGTTTCACTCCAAGACCTCACAGACAAGATCATTTTTCTCTCCAAAGACCCATAAGCAAAAAAAGAGGTAATAAAGAAAAATGAACTCATTTCCCCCAGAAAGCAGTTAGGCTATTGCTCTGATGTAGGTCACTGGACTTCCTCATCTTCATACATGTGTCTTGCCAAGACTCTCACGCTAAAATAGCAACTATGGTACCTATTCTACAGGGTTCTAAAGATAAAAACCACACAAGGCTTGTTATGACTCTGAATAGACTATGCAATGTCTCACAGAGTCTGGAGTTCCCTGAAGTCTACCCGTGGCATCCTTCGGAGTCTCTAAGTCAACACCTCCCGGGGCCTGACTCCCACCCTCCTTTCATCTCCTGTCTCTCCAAGGAGTTCTTGGTTTTTATTTCCCCTTCCCCAGGAGCATCTTCACCTTCATCTTGGTGTTCTAAAGCACCTCAACTCAGCATGTCCAAACCTGAACTAATAATTATTATTTTTCACTAAAGTCATTTCTCTGCTTGTCTCCTTGAGTTCCAGTAATAGATGACACCAGCTACTATTTTCCGCAACTGAGTCATCTTCTACCTCCTCCCTCTCTTCTTCTCTAACTCAAAAATAGTTTCTCTCCCATTTGCCCTCAACCTCATTACCTGGCGAGGTAGGTTAGAAAGTTATGTTGACCATGCTGCCTCTCACTGGTTCTTATGAACTCCAGCCCAGCCAAGGGTTCTCTTAAAAGACACGTTGGATCGTCTCATTCAAGAACTTCACAGAAAGGGCATAAGCACAGCAGAGATTGTGAGGACGATGTAGCACTGGGCAGAATTTCATTCTGTTGTATACTGAGGTTACCATGAATCGGGACCAACTTAACAGTGCCTCGCTGTGGTGGTGCTGGAGAAGAGTACTGAACGTGGACAGCAAAGAGAACAGACAGGTCTGCCCTGGAGAGGGTGAAACCAGGTTGCTCCTTGGAGGCAAGGATTTTGAAGCTCCATCACACATACTCTGGGCACATTTCTAAGAGGGGCCAATTCTTGGAGAAGGATATCAAGGTGGTGGGTCAGCACAGGAGAGAAAGACCTTGAATGAGACTAACTGACACAATGACTATGGCAATGGGGTCAGATGTGCTAGAGTTGGAAGGTTGGCTCAGGATAGGGAAAGGTTCAGAGTCACTGTTCATAGGGTCGCTCTGAGTGGTAGTTGACTGAATGGCATATACCACCTCCACTATCACCATCAAATAAAGCCCAGAGCCCTTGGATAGCCCACTAAGTCCCATTGAGTCTCCGCTTGCCTGTCTTTCTTTCATTCCTTGCCCCTCCCTTTCCTAATCATAGATCTTCTCTCACCCTTCTATCTAAAGACTGCTTTTTAATCACCCGATCTCTTGTCTTCTTCCTTTTATTGCCTTATCATCATCCAAGCTCAGTCCTTACTACTTACATGTGAATTATTCCAAGAGCCTCCTAACAGAGCTCACACAGCTGTCTTTGCTGTTGTTGTAGTTAGGTGTCGAGTAACCTAGGACTCACAGGAACCCTCTGAACAGACCTGAACTTTCCCCTCCCCTGCCGTGCACATGATATCTGATATGCTGTGCACTTTGCTATAGTCGATCATCTTGCAGGGTTTTCCTCTTTCTCCGACTCTCCATCTATCCCAGTGTGATGTCCTTTTCCAAGGACTGGCCCCTCTTAACATGCCCAAAGCATGTGGCATGAAGTTTCACCAGCCTTGCCTCGAAGAACAGTAGTTCTTTGCTGTGGTTCACCCTATTCCATCAACTAAATCACATCACTTAACCCATCCCTTTCACATAGACCTCATTGTCATCATTGTTGTTGTTTTGTGTACTGTAGCAGAGCGACCCATAGCTGACCCTCTGGTGGGTTTTCAGCAGCAGTTAATCACACAGGAGAAGATTGCCCATCCTTCTTCTGTCGAGCAGCTGATGACCCCGAACCGTGTGCCTTCAGGCTTGCAGCGCAGCTTGTTGCCAGTAGGCCACCAGGGCTCTCACATTGGTCTCTAGAGTCTACAAAATATGGTCCGCACTCCTCAAGCCAGCTTTCAAGACCCTCACAGTAATGCCTCTTCTTCCTATGCCAGGTTCATCTTTCGTCCTTTCTTATGTGTACCCTTTCCAGACAGATCAATCATGTTATTTATTGTTCCTTTCTTGAATAGCCCTAGACATCCCCAGTCAATGACTCTGTTGTTCCCACTCTTTCCTAAACCTAGAATGTTGTCTCCGTCTGACCTGCACAGGCTTTCCATTTAGCTTTCCTGGATTTATTTCCTTGGCTTTACAACTACAGTGTTCAATGTGGATTCCACCTCAACCTAAAGAAAATGAAAATCATAACTGAATCAATAAGCGCTATCATGGTAACAGGAGAAAAAGGCTGGCACTGTCAAATATTTTACTGCTCTCGGATCCATAATCAAAGCCTATGTGAACAGCAGTTAGGAGTGTAAACCGTGAGAAGGAGGGACCATTTCCTCTTGTACCAGTCAGATCTGATTTGACGGTACATGCACAAAAAATAATAAAAATTTTTTAAAAAAAGAGTGTAAACTGTGTAGTGAACTGGAACAGTGTACAGCAAGAGACCCCTTGAAAGTGTTAAAATGCAGAGATTGTACTTGAGGACAAACGTGCGCCTACCCCAAACAACAGTATTTTTAATCACTTTATATGCCTGTGAAAGCTGGACAATGGATAAGGAAGAATGAAGAAGAATTACTGACTATAACACAGACTGTCATGGAAGGTGAACAAATCTGTCTGGTAAGAAGTGCAGGCAAATTGCTCCTTAGAAGCAAACACAGAATGGAAGAAGAGGAGAGAAACGGGACGTTACGTTACTGTGTGACGTCTTGGCACCATGCAAGCTGAAGCAGTTTCATGCATTTACCAGCCAAACTATCAGTGAACTGTTCATGATGAAGTACACACCGCTCCCTCCAAATGAGAGAGCATAACATACCTGCCTCCCTTAAACCCCACTACGCCCCCATCCAGCAGGAAGCAGCCAGAGGACCTCATCACCCCCTATCACCACAAAGGCAGGAGTGTTAGGCTAAAAATAAAGATGGAGGTTGAAGCTCAACTCAGAAATCCTTATGTTAGGACATTTTCAGAAACCAAAACTCAGAAAATTTGACGTCAGGATATTTTCTGAAAGCAGAACTCAGAAAACCCTACGTCAGGATATTTTCCAAAACCAGAACTCAGAAATTCTCATATTAGGACGTTTTCCAAAACTAGAAACTTATGCACCAGTGAGCTGCTGCAACATCAACTCATCTCACAATGCCCTAAAACACACTTGTTAAAACCCCATCTAAGCCCCTCTAAGCCCAACCCCCAGTGCTACTCCCCTTGCTGAATAGCCCAAAGCACAATAAACTTTGAGAAATGTTTAAAAAAAAAAAAAGAAAAGAAAAAAACCAAAGATAGGGAGATTTCACCTCCCACACTCCAGACATGTTATCAGCACAGGTCTGTCCCTGGAGCAGGACAGCAAACTCAGCCAGTGAGAAAGGGGAAGGCCTCTAAGAGGTGGACAGACACGGCAGCTGCAATGATGAGCTCCAACATAGCAACAATTGTGGGGCCAGCACCGACGGGGAAGGGACTCATCCGTGGGTGGTGCACGGGCCTGAGAGGAGGCAAACCAGCTCGATGGCGCCTGACAACACTTCCATGGACAGCTTCCCTTTTCCCCCGAACCAGAAACGGGCTCCTTCTCCTCTCATGTTGCTATCCACTCAGCACGTTGGGGATGGATCACCACTTGCCATGAATGTTGGCTAATGAAATGGTTAGTGGTTAAAAACCTACCAGGCCTTCTCAGGAAAGAGAGGAGTCAGGCTTTCTTCTGCTAATGAGACTGAGCGTCTCAGAAGCCGATGGAAGTGGCTGTGAGGCAGAATCAGATGCATGGCTGCGCGGGGGACCTTCCCTTGCCAGAGTCTACCTGGGTGATGGAAATAGTTAAAACGCTTGGCCGCTGGTAGCAGTTCAGTCAAGTCCCTCGTTATGAATCTCCAAAGAAAAGCCCGTAAAACCATCTGTTGTTAACATCAACAAACCTAGTCAACCTTAGGGAGAAGTTGTACTCCGTCTTATTAAGTTACTATGAGACAGTGACATTTAAAAAAAACCCAACACCCCAACCTGAAGAAAGCAAAAACCATACAGCTAGGACAATAGGATTTGAACCGTTTGCCTATGTGCCTACAATGCCATTCCTTACCCACTAAGCTACCAGAGTTCCCTATAAATTTACACTATCATTTAGTATTTCTGAGCGCGCTGTGAATTAAGTGTGAAAATCTTAGTTTTCTGTCATGGTAAAAATGTTTTTATAAATGAATAGAACGTAAATAAAGTCTCCATTCTTTAAAAAAAAAAACCCCACACAAACCCATCTGTTGTTGTATACTGTCAAGTTGGCACGGAATCATAGCTGACCCTCTGGTGGGGTCAATAAACGACATGAGAGGAGCTTGCTCATCCTCCTCCCACAAAGTACTTGGTGAGTTCGAACTGCATACCTTTGGGTTAGCAGCTCTTTTCCTTACCGTTAAGCCTCCAGAGTTCCTGGAAATCCATCTATTTTTGACAGACAATTCAGCCATTGCCAGGCCCACAGTGCATATCATAGAACAGCACATCTGACCCACATGGGGCTGTAATGAGTCAGGATTAATTCTACCAACAGCCGCTTTGCAGCATTTGTTGTTAGGTGCTGTCGAGTCAGGCATGACTCATAGCAACCATATGAACAAAAGATCTGAACTCTGTTATCCTGTGCCATCCTCACACTTCTTAACACACAAGAGCCCATTGCAGCAGTCACCATGTCAATCCATCTACTTGAGGGTCTTCCTCTCCTTCATCGACCCTCCACTAGCAACATGTTCATACAGAACCTACACCTGGACCAGGAGGCTGTGGTGCGAACAGAGCAGAGGAGCACTGCATGGTCTGGAATTGGAAAGGTTGTATTCTTTCTCCATGCCTATTCAATCTATATGCTGAGCAAATCATCTAAGAAGCTGAACTCTATGAGGAGGACTGTGGCATCAAGAGTGGAGGGAGACTCATCAATAACCTGTGTTATGCAGATGATACAGCCTTGCTTGCTGAAAGTGAAGAGGGCTTGAAACACCTGTTACAGAAGATCAAGGAAGGCAGCCTTTGGTATGGATTGTATCTCAATGTCAGGAAAACAAAGATTCTTACCACTGGACCAACACGCAGTGTCATAATGGATGCAGAGGAGAATGAAGCTGTCAACAGCTTCATCTTGCTTGGATCCACAATTAACACCCTTGGTGCCAGCAGTTAGAAAATAAAGAGACACACTGCACTAGGAAAATCAGCAATTAGGGACCTTTCCAAATTATTGAGGAGTAGTGATGTCAATTTGAAGACTAAGGTGTGTCTGATTCAGGTCATGGTCTTTCCAATTACTAGCTTTTGTGTCAGGAAGAGTGAGGATGGCGCGGGATAGAAGAGTTTTCAGATTTTTTTTTAATTAATTTTAATGAAAGTTTACAGAGACTTAGGGTTCCCATTCATTCATTGTTGCGTTTTTCTCCTTGCCTACGCCCTCCCCCATAATTCACTTTTCTCTTTGAAAAGTAAAAGAAAAGCTCTTTCATTGTTATGCAATCCCTTCTCCCAAGTCCACTCCACTGTGCAGCCTTCATTCTGGACTCCTGTCATGACAATAATACCCAATCATATATCTCTTTTAAACAGTTCTCTCCCTCATCCGTGTCAATGCAGTATACATCATTCCTTCCCTCCTTCTCTGTCTTCCATCAACCCCGATGTTAGTCCCATTTTACAAAAGTGGCCCTATGCAATATTTGTCCTTTTGTGACTGAGATATTTCACTCAGCATAATGTCCTCCAAGGTCACCCACTTTGGATAATATTTCATGAGTTCCTTGCTTTTCAATGCTGCATAATATTCCATTGCATGAATATACCAGAGCTTCTCTATCCATTTGTTTGTTGATGGGCACTTGGGTTGTTTCCAGCTCTTTGCTATTGCAAACAAAGCCGCAATAAACGGGTTTGCATATATCTGCTTGGGTGGTGGTTATGGTTTCTTTAGGGTAAATTCCCAGCAGTGGAATTGCTGGGTCAAATGGTATTTCTATTTGCAACTTTTTGAGAAAGCGTCATACAGCCTTCCATAGTGGTTGCACCATTTTACACTCCCACCAACAGTGAATAAGGGTTCCAGTTTCTCCACAACCTCGCCAGCATTTGTTGTTTGCTGTTCTGTTAAAGTTTGCTATTCTTCCTAGGGTGAGATAATATCTCATAGTTGTTTTTATTTGCATCTTTCTTAGCGCTAGGGATTTTAAACATTTGTTCATGTGCTTGATGGTCTTCTTTGGCGAAGTATCTGATCATATCCTGTGCCCATTTTTTAATTGGGAGCTTTATCTTTTTGTGGTGTTCAAGTATTTTATAAATTCTAGATTTAAGTCCCTTGTCTGACATGTCATTACCAAATATTTTTTCCCAATCCGTGGCTTCACTATTTACCCTGATGGAGAAGGATTTGGATGTGCATTTGGAGGTTCAGATCTTTTGTTCATAGGGTCTCCATGAGTCATCCTCAACTCAATGGCACCTAACAACAAAAAGAAGAAGCATCATGCCCAAAGTACGAGGGAGGCCGCACCACACATTACGCTAATTTAAATTAAAAAGCAAGGTTTTTTTAATATCACTTTCATATTGTTGCATTATTCACAGTGCTGCATACATTATGGATGCAAAATTGTTAAATAAACCTTTCTTTCATGAACTAGACTTTCCAATTGAAAGAAATATCACATCTAATACCTCATCACATTCACCAGTGGAGGGCAGTAAAACAGGTATTATTGTCTCTCCGAAACGAATTCCAGAAAGGTGAAGTCATTTTCCCTAGGAGAAAAAAAAAAAAATCTCCCCAAGGGCTGTAGCAGATGAACACAATTTGCTCCTCGGAGCTTCCAGCTCTTAAGTGAGGTATATTTTTCCCCCCTGCTTGACTCTGCTCTCCTAGCTTTCTGATTCCTTTTCTGGTCCCAAACCAGCTTTGCATCAACCTCACGTGCCACTTCTCCTCCCAACGCCACGCGGCCTCCTGCCAGTGTCTTCCCACCCACCCTCTGCGACAGCTGTCACTGGGACTCCTTGGGAAGCAAAGGACTCGTGTTCAGGCAATGTGCTGCCCTCCTGGGATGAAAGGTGCAATCTTCATTTCACCCCAGGACAGAGTTGGCCCGGGTGGGTGCCCCCCTGCAGCTGCCGCCCGGCAGCAGCAGGGAACCATTATCCCAGCCCCACTGTTCTCTTCGCTTGAAAATCTGAAATAGACCGTTTTTCTCATTTTCATTAATAATCCTCCTTTAACACCTGATCAACCTCGCGGTCCACTCTAGGCTAAAGCCTATTACGGCGTTAGAGGTTGGCACTTGGAATGCTAGGAAGCATCCGAGCACGAATCGTGCTAATGAGGAAAATGGCTTAAATCAGGGTTTTATCCACAACGGAGATTGAGAGTCAGCAGGGGTCAGTCCAGAGACCGATCTGCAGAAAATAGAGTCGGCTGGCGAGCCCTGAAATGCTGTCCTGTCCAAATATGACATTCAATTTTTTAAAAATCATTTTTCCATAGAATCAGCTCAAAAACACAAGTCAAGCGCTTTAATCTCTTACTTAACAAATTATGGCATAGCCTGAGAATTACAATTGCACTTTACATGCTTTCGCTAATGAAAATAGGTCTGTGATGTGCTCAGTCATTGGTGTTGGTTTTTTTTCTTTTCAGTGTCTTTTTCCCACACTCAGCAGAGCCGTCTGGACCCCCTGGGCAGAGGCTCACTGTGCCAACCTGCTTCCCCAGAGAATGGCACACCTTGTCCAGGGTCCGAGCCCTCTAGCACATTTGCTCACGTGAGACCCACCCAGGAATTAACCCCCACAAGGTGTGGTGTCGATGGTTCATGTTCAAAAGGGCTTTCCTGGTGATTTATTTTTGTTGTGTACCATCAAGTCAGAACCTTCGTTGACCCTCCAGTGGGTTTTCACAGGCGATTTCATCACATGCAGGGAGATTGCCCAGCCTCCTCTTGTGGGGCAGTTGGTGGATTTGAACTGTGTGCCTTTGGAATCGCAGTGTAGCTTCTTAACCACTAGGCGACCAGGGCTCCCTAAAGATTAGGGAGCCATTGATCAACTTTCCATTTTGTGATGAAGTATTTATTGTACTGAGGAGATAGGTTTGGGGTGGGAACAAGCCCCACCCCACCAGAGGCCTCTCTCAGGTCACGGAAACTCAATGCTTGCACTTTTCAGGGACATCTGCTCTCCTGGACCATGACGTCCAGCTGCCTCGGAAATGACAGTCCACATGATCCTAGCCCATCACTCATCAGTCTCTGCAACACTGGCCTGGACCACCCACATCCATGTGGGTCATTTCCTTGTGGGGTTTCAGTCTCTGTGAGACCTGCTGGTGAACCACCAAACCCAAGGGACATAGAGGAGAAGGGGAATTGAACAAAAGTGGAACAGCTGAGGTCAGAAATCACAGCGTGGTTTAGCACATTTGACATTTGGGACACTACTAACTCCCCCCTTTTTGTAACTAGCCTGCTACTAATTTTAGCAGAAAGAATTATGAAAAAGAACGCACTAAAGGTTTGGGAATCAGACAAAGCAGGACACAGAGAAGGAAAGGGACAGCTTGTACCCCAGAGCCAGGTCTGCCCAAAGGGCTAAGCAGGAACACTGGCAAGGTCTCTAATGAGGTGGTGAATTCGAGGCAAAATGTCACCAGTCTGGTTTCCTTAAGGACGTTTTTCCAAATCTCTCTGGATCACTCGAGATTCTGAAAAGCCACCAACTCAGGGGGCCTTCCACCTGGTATATTTTTACAGGAGGAGACTGCCCCTCTTTCTCCCAAAAAGGACCTATTGGATCAATTGACAACCTAATACCTTATACATGGTGCCAACACACTAAAATGAATGGCCACATTTAGACCCTGGATAGAGGGCTAGAAAGCAGTTTCTCTGCTACCTCTTATTAGGACTCACTCTTTCCTTCAAAGAGAACATGGAGATAATGCTGAGTGCACAAGTGTTACGGAGAAGAAACAATCACATCATCTCCCTGGACTCATCCACACACGGCTATAGATCAATTCTAGCCCAGGGCCCTACAGGGCATGGTAGAAGTGCCCCATCCAGTTTTCAGTTCTGTAAATCTTCAGAGGAGCAGACTGCCCACCTTTGTTCCACTCATGGAATGGCTGGTGGGTTCCAACCATAGTCTGACCTTTTGGTTAGCAACCAAGCATTTTAAGCTCTGTGCCACCAAGGCTCCATTCCTTTGGCCCATGGAGCTCTCAAATATGAAAGCATTGACAGTAGCCTGTTGAATGATTTCTCACACATGCCTTCCAAACTTGAGGGGTTAATAGGAACTGCTCAGTCCCGCTCCCCTTCAAGTCAGGCCAAGGACAAAAGACATGCATTAGAAAATCCTCCAGCCAAGGCAAATCAGGGCACTGAACCCACCAGCTGGTCCACAAAGTGAGAAAACAAAGCATATTCAGGTAAGAGGTCTGCTGGTGGATTGATATGCCTCCAAGCACCAGGCAGATGGCCACTTGCTTGGCTTACAAACTCACAGAGCAAGGTATCTTTGAGTAGGAAACTGGTTACTGGAATAGGGCACCCCTGGGCACTCGCCCCTAATGCTAGACCACCAAAATAAGAAGCTAGAGAGTTGAGGACCTCTAGTCTGAAGCTTACTGGTTGACTTGACTTCCTCTGGGCACTTATAGGTAGAATCAAAGATAGTTGCAACACTTGCCAAAGCAAGGCAGAGACCAGGTCAGCCCATGAGGCTTAAAGGCAAGGGCCTGCCAAGAAAATTACTTGACTGAGTCTTTACTGCTCCTGAATTGTAACCTAGTACTTCCCAAAGAAACTCCATAATCATGACTATTGTCTGTGAGTTCTGTGTGGTCATTGCAACAACTTGTCAAACCCAAAGGAGAAGTAGAAAGTGCCAGGGGAGAACAGGCTGGTGTAAGAATTGTTAAGAAGGTGCTATCTGACCTTCACGTTATAGGACTTAGCTTTGGGCAGTTGTGGATGGTGCTCTCACCCTCCTTTACTAAGTAAGAGGAGGTCAGATGTCCCCACCATGCCATTTGTGCAGCACCAGTCTCACCAGTCAAGTCCACTGTGATCTCATGAGATATGATGGGTGTATGTTTCCAAAGTCATATTTTGGGCCCAGGAGGCTTTGCAGAGGTTGGCACCCCTGGTTCCCAGAGTCCCACCTTCCCAGGCTTACTGCTCTGCCCTCGGCTCTGAGATTCTGCTACGTTGTAGGGAAGCATGTAGAACTGGGAGCTGAGTCATGATGAAGGTGAGACACGCCAATTTCTGGCCATTTTTTCCATCCCATCTCCCTCCCCTGTCAAGAACACCAAGCAGAACCTTGTGAGCTGAGCTGTTCCAAAAGAGGAAAGAGATGCCAGTTTCCAGCAGCTTCTCTTTTCCACACAGCCAAAAATTTCTCACTTTCCCTTTCCAAGGCTCGCTCAGGGCTCAGCAGCAGGCTTAGAAGGAGGAAGGAAAAACAAGGAGAGAAAAATACACTAATTAGGAGTCTGATTAATTATCCTGCCAGAGTTGAAGAATCTGAAATGTTGAAATAGCATTCATTTCTGTGGGCTCCACCTCCAACCATGGTCCCGTCCCACAACCCCTAAATCTGGTGACAAATGTTGAATGCTGCCTGAAGCTCATGGCCACTGTCTATCCATCCACGGTCCCAGGAACTTGTGATGATGGGGAACTATTGGAAGCTTTAGTGGAGATCAGTCACACTGTTGTTGTTATGTGCCATCTAGTCACTTGTGACTCATAGCGACCCTATGTACAACAGCCCTAAATCCTGCTCTATCCTGTGCTAATTTTATTGTCTCCGACACACCCATCCCCATTACGTAAGTGACTGAATCAATCCATCTCCTTGAGGGTCTTTCTCTCCTGCACTGTCCCTCCACCTTCCCAAGCATGACGTCTCTCTCCAAGGACTGGTCTCACCTTGCAACATGCCCAAAGTATGTCAGAGGAAGCTTCAGAATCCTTGCCTCCAAGGAGCTGCCTGATTTCACCCTTTCCAGGATGAACTTGTTTGTTCTCCTAGCAGTCCATGATATAGTCAATCCTCTTCTCCAGCACCACAGCTCAAATACATCAATTCTCCTTCTATCATGCCTAGTCATTATCCAGCTCTCTGATGCACAGCAAGTGACTGCAAAGATCAAGGCCTATACCAGGCACACCTTAGTCTCCAGACTTACATCATTGCTGTTCATTACTTTGGAGAGGTACCGGACAGCAGACTTTCCCAATGCAATCACATTGTTGTTGTTGTTGTTAAGTGTTGTCGAGCCGTAGATGACTCATAGCGACCCTATGAACAAAAGACCTGAACGCTTGTATAACTTTCCTCATTTCTCCAAGTTCATTAGGTTTCCAGAGGCAAGCTATTTCAGAAGTGCAAAAATATTCGCATGCATGCAACAACAGTTCCTTCTCACTCCTATCCTATCAGTCAGACACTTTAATGTAACTCCTATGTATAATTCCCCTTATATTTTTTTTATTAATTTAGTTTGTTTATTTTACATTTCAATGAACATCTACAGAGATTTTGGAATTCCATTCATTCATTGTTGCACTGCTCTCCCCGCACAAACCCCCCGCCCCCCGTTTGCTCCTCTCCTTGAAAAGCAAAAGAAAAACTCCCTCATTGGTACACAATCCCCCCGCACCTCCCCAAACCCAAACCCCACCCCCAAATATAATCCACTCTGCAACCCTCATTGCATACTCCTACGATAAAAATAATGCCCTAAAATATAATACTTTTAGACTATTCTCTCCCCCATAGACATCAATGCTGTAAATATACTTCATCCAGTTTTTCTTATATCTCTCCCAAGACTGCCGGGGATAAACCAACTCATCCGCCCTGCCTTTTTCCCTTTCAGCGAGCTCCACATATGCTTCGATACTGACAGTCCTTTCCAGGGCAAATAAATGATGTCACTAGGAGGGACCCTGGAATCCTACAGAGCACTTGGTCTTCAGGTCACCTCCAAGACTTTAGTTCCCAGGAACCAGACCACACTCGAAGAGGATGACCATGGCAGAAAGGACAGCAAATAGAATAAATAAATTCAATGAATAATAAATAAATATAAATAAAATAAATGAGGCTCATGGTAACTCTCTCTGGGTGGAGCAGAGCTGTGAAGCCAGGATGTGGAAGCCACATGTTGAAGAAGAATTGGTTGACTGATTTATTGATTACTAAAAAAACGTGTAGGGACTGTATACTCTCACTATGTGGTCATCTCTGAAGGAGAAAAGAAGTATAATAGGTGTTTTTAGTGTCCAAGGAGTCCACCCAAGTAGACAAGGTTGATTATGGTTGTCATGTGGCACGGAGTCAGAATTGACCCACAGCTGACCCTCCAGCAGGCTTTCAGAGGCTGTAAATCACGTGGGAGGAAATGCCCATCCTTCTCCTGCAGAGCAGCTGGTGGATTTGAACCATGCGACTCTGAACTGCAGCACAGCTCATTGTCCCTAGGCTACCAGAGAGACAAGGTATACACACACACACACACACACACACACCTAATGATAAAAACATGTTGCTGGTGCTGTTAGATGCTATCAAGTCAACTCAGAGTGGCCCTATGAACAAGAGATCTGGACCTTGCCCTGTCCTGTGTCCTCCGCGCCAACTCAGAAATGCTCAAGCCCATTGATACAATCACTGGGTCAATCCTTCTGATTGATGAGTTTTTTCTCTTTCTCTGATCCCCTACCTTTCCCAGCTGGAGATCTTTTCCAAGGACTGGTTCTTCCTGACAACATGTCCAAAGTAGGTGTGACAAAATGTCACCACCCAGGGGGCTCTGATGGCCTAGTAGCAAGAAGCTGTACTGCAATCCCAGAGGTTCACGGTTCGAATCCACCAGAGAAGGAGGGACAATCTCCTCCTGTACCAGTCAGATTTGATTTGACAGTACACACAAAATAATAAAAAAAACAAACAAAGTCACCACCCTTGCCTCTAAGAACTCTGGTTGCATGTCCTCTGAGACAGATTTGCTTGTTCTTTTGACAGCCTGAGTCCGTGCAGTACTCTTCTCTAACACCACAGTTCATAGGCATCACTTGTTCTTCCCTCATCCTTATACCTAGGTGGTATAGCACTGATCTGTCCATTTGCTGTACAGAGGTAACCCGTGGTTGCTGTGAAGCTGAACACTGTGACACTGATGAGTCAAATATGATAATGGTTACCCATGGTGGACAGTGTTTGGTGGAGCTCTCCGATTAAAACAAGCCTGGAAGCAGGAGTGGCATCCATTTCCGAAATCGCTTGCCTCTGGAAACTCAAAGAACAGTGCTCAGCTCTTTTGTTCATAGGGTCACTATGAGTCATCTACGACTCAACGGCACCTAATGATGACAGCAACATCCTTATTCACTGTCCAACTTTCAGACATCCTTGCTCTTTAGAACTTTGGAGAAAGTCCGTGACAGCAGATTCCCCCCACCCCCACCCCGAACTCAATACATCTCTAGATTTCTTGATTGCTGTTACCATGTTGTTGTTGTGTGTGGTCAAGTTGACACTGACCCATAGTGGAGCCTCCCACCGGTTTTCAGAGACAGTCACTCAGAAGGAGACGGCCCGTGTTTCTCCCGCAGAGTGGCTGGTGACCTCGAACTGCATGGCTTTAGGACTGCAGCACAGCTTCTTGCCACTAGGCCACCAGAGGGCTGATTAAAGTAACAACACTAGCTAGTATACACTGAGTTATGGAGTGAGAGCTACGATAAATATTACACAATTCCAAAACAGTATTTTATTTACTCATTACTGCATCTTTAAATGTTACTTCTGTTTTTCAGATGAGGAAACTGAAGCAAAAAGAAAGGAAGTTCACCAAAGCCCGATATTATAAGAGTCTAATCTGACAAAGATACTTGATTACATTTTTACACCTTAATAGTGAAAAAGGACAAATTACATAAACATCAATAAAGCACGGTGACATTATTCATGAGATAAGCACATGATAGACTGTCAAGATCATCTTTTGAAAAAAAAAATTAGAAGAGCCTGAAAAATGTTCATCATAAATGTTAATTTTTAAAAACTACACAGGGTATTAAAATCTTTATTTTGTATGAGTTCATTTGTGGTCTGTGTGTATGAGACAGACAGAAAGAAAGATCAGCAGGAAAATCTAGGAAAATATTAACTATTACTGTTGTTGCTGCGAGGTGCCATTGACTCAGTGATCTTGAGAACAGCAGATCCGCTCTTTGCCCAACCCTGAGCCACCTTCACAGTCCCAGCCAGGCTCAAGCCCAGTGCTCCAATCACAGTATCAATCAATCCCACGGAGGGTCTTCCTCTTGTTCTGACCCTCCATCGCTCCCAGTTTGACATCTTTTTCCAATTCACACTTCACGTACGTGCCATGTATTGTATAGCAGTCCATGCACAAAGCTATTAAAAATGTTAGTGTCCGAGTCCTGGGCGGTAGTGTAACATATAGAGGGAGCCCTGGGGGCAGAGCAGTGACCTTTCGTGATGCTTCTCTGGCAGTTCAAAGCCACCAGCAGCAACAGGAGATAAATAAATCTCTTCTCCCGTGTGACAATCTCCAAATGCCTGCTGGGAGGGTCAGCTGGGAGTCATTCCAACTACACAGCAATGACTTCGGCTTCTCTTTTAGAATCACATATGATTTTAATTATACCTTTTCTTTCTATTGTCTAATTAACTGATACAGACTATGCATTACTTTCATAATCATAGAAAAATTAGGGTTGTGGTTGTGGTTGTGTATCGTTGAGAGGGAACCGACCCACAGCTGACCCTCCGGCGGGTTTAGACTGCCTCTCCTTCTCCCGCGGAGCAGTTGGTGGACCCGAACTGCACCTTTGGGACTGCAGCGCGGCTTCTTGCCACTAGGCCATCTCTGGGGGCCGTTTACATTTTTAAACTTTCACAGTTTAAAATTTAAATGTTTAAAAGTTTCTAAAAGGGGGTTAGAGAAACTAACATGGCAAAAGAAAATGCTGATCCAGTAAATCTGGAGGCGGCTCTGGTTGCCTCGTGGTAAGGAGTTGCACTGTCAACCCAAAGGCATGCAGTTCAAATCCACTATCTGCTCTGAGGAATAGAGATGGACAGTCTCCTGCAGTGAAGCTCACAACTTTTGAAAACTCACCGGAGACGCAGCCAAGAGTCAGTTCCAATTTGACTGTACAAAAGAACAACTGATTGGAGTGTGAGCCCCTGCAGGAGTTGAGTTGGGTTTTCACTCCCCGGGTGGTTCTGACTCACGGCCATGGTTGGAAACCATGCATGTACGTAACAGTCAGGGTTGGGAACCATGTATGTACACAGAGCTCCAGTGCAATTCCCTGCTTTGAGTCGGTGTGACCACCAACATGAGCGTCACCACGGTGGATGTCACGGTCATCGGCCTCGCTGACACATCCCCACTTTCACGTGAACAGGGAGCAGGGTCCAGGTGGAGCAGATGGCACTGACACTGGTAGGTCCCTGGAAACCTGTCTGAGCACTCGGTGATGCGGCCGGAGCTATCCCTCCTGTCTACACACCGTCAGGGGTTTTCATTTCCCTGGGCCTGTGGGATTAGCAATGCAGAGCACTCCCAGACCATGAGTGTATAAAACCACAGCGCACAAAAACTTTTTACTAAAAATTAATGATGCTGGGCCAGCCATAAAGAAATCCATCTCCCGAGTGACATGCTCGGCAGAGCTGGGCCCACTTCCGTAACAGATGTCTAGACGATCTGACTCTGAAATACAGAAGCCCCCAAACCTGAACTGTCTGACATATCCCACCCAACACCTCGCCTAAGTTCAAAAGCCAAAAAGCAAGAAGGAAGACGATTATAAATATAAACGTAGTCATAGGGAAAGTGGAGCAAGTCCAGCGAGCTAAAAATTGATTGCCTCGAGAGGATGACTCATCAATGAGACCATAAAAGACTGTCTTGCAGGGATCACACAGCAAGACAGTTCATTGTCCTTAAACATTAACTGCCTGTCACACCGGGCCTCCCGTCAGTGGCCTGTGCAGCCCGGAGCTGGCCTCGTTAAGCTTTCTAGACATGCCTGTCTCAGCAACGAAGCAATCTATTTCTCCTTGTTCTCTTTGAAGCCCCACACGGCGGTGAAGGAAACCAAATACATAAGCCTGCTGCCCCAGACTTCCTAGTGTGGCTGCCAGTTGAAAGGACTGGGCCCTGGTCGCTCAGTCTGGCCTGTTTGATCATTTAAGGCATTACACTTTTGATTGATTATTTGGGGGGCTAATAATCCCCACAGGTGGAAGGGGTTCAGCCAGGAGCAAAATTCAGACAGTCTCCAGCTGCTGAAGCTGTGGGAAAGCCATCCATCCTGCCTCAGTCACGTCCCTGGGAAGGTCACAAGACATCCAACCAGGCCTCTGAGAACGCCCTGCTTTCCTGCAGCCTGTGGCCGCCACACAGGAGCTGTGTTTTCAGACACTCGCAGTTTACTTCTTGAGCTGGGGGACTTTACTCTAACGGCAAGTCCTAAAATAACCGTAAAATTCTAGGGTACTGCTGTGGATTGAATTCTATAAGCTAAGAAGAAAAGTAAAATGCATGCATTAGAGTGTAACGACGATACTTAGAGAAGGAGGCACTGGTGGCCAAGTAATTAAGAGTGGTACTGCCAAGCCAAAGGCCAGTGGTTGAAATCTACCAGCTGCTCCTTGGGAGAAAAATGGACAATGTCCTCCTATGTGATTTCACAGCCTCTAAAAACCCACTAGAGGGTCACCTATGAGTCTGTTCTGACTCAATGTTGTTGTTGTTATGTGCCATCGAGTCACTTGCGACTCATAGTGACCATATGTACAACAGCCCTAAACCCTGCTCTATCCTGTGCCAATCACATTGTCTCTGACACATCCATCCCGATTACCCCAGTCACTGGATATATCCACCTCATAGAGGGTCTTCCCCTCCTGCGCCGTCCCTCCACCTTCCCAAGCATGATGTCCTTCTTCAAGGACCGGTTCCTCCTTACAACATGTCCAAAGTATGTCAGATGAAGCCTCAGAATCCTTGCCTCCAAAGAGCAGCCCAGTTTAACCCTCTCCAAGATGAATCTGTTTGTTTTCTTAGCAGTCCATGGTACATTCAATACTCTTCTCCAGCACTACAGCTCAAAGGCATCAATTCTCCTTCTATCCTCCCTAGTCATTGTCCAGCTCTCTGATGCATAACAAGTGATTGCAAAGACCATGGCCTGTGTCAGACGCACCTTAGTCTCCAGAGTGACACCATTACTTTTCAGTACTTTGGAGAGGTCCTTAACAGCAGACTTTCCCACCGCAATGTCTTTCAATAGCACATAAAAAAACAATAACATGCAATCCTATTTCAAAATGGTTTGTGGTGGGGGTTTTTGTTGTATGTTAATTTGATGATACTCAAATATGTTGTTGCTATTGCTATTGTTCAGAGCTGCTGAGTGGAGTCAAACTCCTAGTGACTCTATGAGCAACAGATCTGAACCCTGTCCTAGGGAACTCTAAATCCAATCACTTCTGATTCACAGAAAGAGCAGATTGGACACAGAGGCATACACGCATGTGGGGAGGAAAGAAATCACATGAAGATTGCCAAGGAACCAAGGATTTGACACCCGGATTTGACATAGCTAAGACCCCGATTTGGACTATACCTATAGATACAATCTGTTTGAAAAGAATTTTCTTAGTTTGTTCATGAGGTTATTTCAGTGTGGAATGTTTTCTAAATATAATCACTTTTGAGCTTTTAAAAGAGCAGATTAGACACAAATTACAGCAAAACTAGAAAGGAGACAAACAACATGGGAGGATTATCTACAAACCCAGGGTTTAAGGAATACCTAAAGCTACCTGCTGCCGTGGTGGTGGTGTACGGTGAAGTTGAACCATCTCTAGCTGACCCGCCAGCAGGTTTTTCAGATTTTCAGAAGAGGCCTGGTGCTAAGAAGCTGTGCTGCGATTCCAAAGGCAGGCAGCTTGAATCTACCAGCTGCTTCTTGGCAGAAGGCTGGGCAATCTCCTCTCACGCGATTTGCTGTCTCTGAAAACCAGCTGGAGGGTCAGCTATGTGTCCGTTTGACTGCACGACACGCAACAACAACAAAATCACATGGGAGGAGACAGCCCTTCTTTCTCTCGTGGAGCAGCTGGTGGGTTTGAACTGTGTGGCTTTGGGTTGGTAGAGCAGCTTCCTACCATGAGGCCACCAGAGTACAAAAAGGCTACGAAGACATCAACATGCTCAAGACCCTCATTTGGACTTTCAGAGAGAAAATATTTCTGATATTTAACGCCACCAGTCATTGAGTTTTGTTACAGAAGCACAAACTGAGTCATCATCATAAAGGCAGAGATAACTGCATCGAGAAGGCAAAGCAAGATTTTTGAAAGAGAGTGGTTTATGGCAATGTTCACTAGAGATAATTCAATTCTGTAGAGGAAATAAATCTCTGGGTATGGAGTTTATCTTTCAGTATGACTTGTCTAACCATTATTTGACTTTGCTATGTATATAGGCAACAGTATGTGAATGGGGTATATATGCCAATCCATGAGGGACTGGCTACCTACCATTCCTCAAGGGGACTGGCTAGTCTCACCAATAAATTGAACAGCTCTAGCCACAGAAATGGGGGTTCTAGTGGCCTAGTGGTAAGAAGCTGTGCTGCAATGCTGAAGGCATGGAGTTCAAATCCACCCAATGTTCTCCAGGAGAAAGATGGGAAATCTACTTCCATGTGATTAGCTGCCTCTGAAAACCTGCCTGAGGGTCAATTATGGGTTGGTACCAACTCCACAATACACAAAAACAATGAAAGCCACACACACAAAAAAAAAAGATCTTCTGGTGCCATTGAAGAGAAAGAAAGCTACACCTGCAGCACCAACACCGATGGCCAAACTGGAGATGTGATGTGAGATGAGCCACACTGGCAGGACTGAGAACTTCTAGACATCTGGGGAGTGGGGAGGGGAGGAAGCCAATATTGGTAGGACTGAGAACTTGGTAACCACTAGCCTAAAGTCATGAGGCTGAGGTGCCTGTGTGCACATTTTGTGAGCTGTCATGACTGTATTCTGTTATTAATATGGATTACAACCTTTTGACTTCCCCATTATGGTTCTGGGTGGTCTGTGAGCTATCACATCAGATTTTGGATTCAGTAAAGCAGTAAGATTGTTGAGACGAGTAAAAAGACGTATGGGAGAGTGGGGGACATATCTGACCTCTTAGAAATTGGCTTGGTGTTATTGGTACTGTTGATGGGGACGGGTTCCTTCTGTAAAGCTGATAAAAGTCCGACAAGACTGTCTCCACACAGCACTTGATTTTTTTACACTGGGAAACAAAAATCCAAGGACTGTTTCTTTTGTTATAGTTTTTCTCTCCAGTGCTCAAGAGTATCCTAAATTCAACAGCTGGACAAATTCCACCTTGTTAGGGCAGTAATTCTATAGATTCATAGTTTAGAAGAAGCCATCATGCCTGCTTATCATCTGAGGCTACAGCCATACAATTGTGGTGACTTCTTCATGGCTTTGCCTTAAATTTATTTGTCTTGGTTTCAATACAACAGATACAATGAGCCTTCCTATTAGAGATTACTAAACCAGAGTGAATTAGAAAGTCATGCCACTATTGATAGTATAGAAAAATAAGAAAAACAGTCTAGGTGTAACAGATGCTTATAACATGCCAGGCCCTGTACTAAGGGCTCCCTAATTTATTTGTGTGTGTGTGTATGTGTGTGTGTGTGCACGCACGCGCGTGCACGCATGATTAATCCTCGAAATACTCATGTGTAGCAGATCTGCTTTTCCTCATTAATGAGAAATCCGAGCGTCAGAAAGGCTAAATGGCTTGACCAGGGGCAGAGGTTGGCAACTCAATGTCCACTGTTCCTTTAATACACATTACTAGCTCCATAGCAACAATATACTTAAGGCAACATTTTTCTTCCTTTTTAAAATACAATTCCTTTCTTCCACACTCTAATTTTGTCTGTCATCCTCTAGGCAATGATGAAGTGGAAACCTAATTAATGAGCTCAAGACAATGAGGGTTTTACACAGAGCTGATCATTATTTTTCTTCCCAGTAGGAACCAATTCAGAGGGTCTTCGAAGGTCAGGGGTTCTGCAAATCCCCTGGATTCTCGAAGACACCTGTGAGTCAATCAAAGGAATGGTGCTAACAATAATAAAAATGGCAAATATGTATAGACACCTACATTCCAAGTACTTAACTTGTCTTAACTCATTTAATTATTTCTCAATGACCTGATGAAGCAGCTAGTTTGATCACTTTTTTACACATGAGAAAACTTGTGATAAGTTAAGCATGTCAAAGCGTAGAGTCAGCAAGTACAAAAGTCTGAATTTGAACCCTAGCTGAATCACTTTGGAACCTGAGTGTTAACCTCATTGGTGAATTTTAATTTTTTTTTAAATGGATGAGAGAATACAGAGTAAGAGCAAGTTATTTGAAAGGGCAACGTGTTTTAACCTCTCTATCACCCTCCAACTCACCCACCTAAAAGATCAACTTCTGGTAATTCTACCAGGAGTTCTGCTTCACTGCAAAGGTGAGGGACACTGTAACCTCACCACCTTGCAAAATGCAGCACTTCTAAACCCTTTTAACATGGGCCTTTTAACATTTAGCCTCCCAATCGTGTTAGTCAATCTTGGTTGCAGGGTCTGACTACCCAGCGATCCATGAACCATTAACTGGAGCTATTTTCAGCTTCTAGGGATCAATTCCATCTGTGAGAGGTAATAAGGGCTTCAACACGTACCTGGAATGGGAACAGGAGATATTTCAGAGCTCAACAGGGAATGATAGCCTTAAAAAAAAAACACCCCTGAGGCAGGATGGGATGAAGCAGGTCCTCAGAAGATGTTCATTAACTTAACTATCAGCTGAGACTCCTGCCCCACACTATCCTGCCAAGACAATGGGTAGAGGTGTTGAAAAGATAGAGAAAAGACCTAAAATACACACATAAACCTCTTCCACACAGGAACTAACAATACACCATAAACCTTAACAGTCCAGAAGAGTTGGCAACCATGATATTCTGGTCAATCCAATATGCTAGTGATTTGGGACTTGCCACATATACAACTCAAGGATTATTCCTTTCCTAGAATCAGAATAAACAAAGAGGTTTGTGTTTAAAACAAATCCTAAGATGAAGATGGATGAAGACATTTAAAGAGAAAACAATCATCTTCTTCCAGTAACACCAGTTGTTTCTTTTCAGATTCTCCCTCTGTCCTTTCTAAGGGTAATCCCCTACTCTGCTCTACAGATGACCAACAAGCTGAGCTTCCTTCTATTTCCAGACTTGCCAAGTCAATTAACTGGGGAAATAAAAGAGGATTTTGATGGTTAAATAAGGATAATGGGTCTTTTTGTTTTAAGAGGGTTCAGAGACTTAATGGAAAGACATAGCTCTTAAAGGTTTATTTCAGTCACTTGTTAACTGACTGGGGAAGGGTTTTAGGGGCAGAGAGAACCAAGTCATTATTTCTGTGTCTTCCATTGCCTTTCATTGGTCATCATAAGAAAACGACCTTTCTAAGCCTTACAGAAGAAAAATTACAACAACATGTTAACGGTTTGGAAAGATATGTCAGATAAAACACACGAACAACCCCATAACTACTTCTTGTTCATTGTTTCAACCGCTGTTCAACATCTGTTAATAAAGATCTAAACTGGGTAGAAACCATGAACTATGTTTAGCTCCTCTGTGCCAAACCCAATACCCATAAGCATTCAAGGAATGTTTGCAGACCCAGACTACAGATACAAATTGGATAACTTCTGTTCTACTTCCTATCTTTTATGTTACCATTTTTAGGGTCTTACTAGGACTAGTAAGAACAAAGGAACAAAAAGAAAATCTAAATAAACTAATCCAAATAATCTCCAAATTTAGCAACAAGAACTCGAAAAATTGGAAATTACCTACTATTCTTTTAACTATAGTTTAACAGATTTCTTAAACCAAATAATCACTACTATAGAAAAAAACATAGTTGTGTTGTCATTAAGCGCCATCAAGTCATAGATGACTCATAGTGAACCCTATGAACAAAAAGCCTAAAGCCTGTGGTATAATTACCATCATTTCTCTAAGTTCATAGAGTTTTTGGAGGCGAGCTGTTTAGGAAGTGGATGTCACTCCTACTTCCAAGCTTGTTTTAATTGGGGAGTGTCACCAAATACTGTCAAACATGTGTAACCACCATCACATTTGGCACATCAGTGTCCCAGTATTTAGCATCACAGCAACCACGAGTTACCTCTGTACAGCAAATTGACAGACTAGAATAATTTAAACATGCCATTATATAAAATCTCAACATATTGAATTCATATAAGATAAAATAAACTATTAGAATCAATGGCAATAAAAATGAGTTATACTACCTACAACCAAGAGAGGATAAAATAGATGAATGGGACCTTCTAAGAATAAAATACCTACGCACATCCAAAAACTTCTTCAACAGGGTAAAAATGGAACCCACAGACTAGGAAAAAATATTTGGTAATGACATGTCTGATAAGAGACTTATATCTAGAATTTATAGAATACTCGAGTACCACAACAATGTAAACAACCCAACTGCAAAATGGGCACAGGATATGGACAGAAACTTCACCACAGAATACATTCAGATGGCAAACACACACATGAAGAAATGTTCAAAATCTCTAGCTCTAAGAAAGATAAAAATCAAAACAACTATGAGGTGTCTCATCTCATCCCAGTAAGAATAACAAAATTCAACGGAGCAGCAAGCAACAAATGATGGCGAGGTTGCGGAGAAACTGGAACCCTTATTCACTGTGGGTGGGAGTGTAAAATGGTGCAACCACTATGGAAGGCTGTATGGCGCTTTCTCAAAAACAGGCAAATAAAAATATCATTTGACACAGCAATTCCACTACTTAGAATATACTCTAAAGAAACCATAACTGCCACCCAAGCAGATATATGCACATCCATGTTTATTGCAGCTTTGTTCACAATAGCAAGGAGTTGGAAACAACCCAAGTGCCCATCAACAAATTAATAGAGAAGCTGTGGTATATTCACACAATGTAATATTATGCAGCACTGAAAAACAAAGAACTCATAAAATATTATACAAAATGGGTGACCATGTAGGTATGCTGAGTGAAGTTTCTCAGTCACAAAAAGACAAATACAGCATAATGCCACTGTTACAAAACAGGACTGACGTGGGGGTTGGGGAGAAACTAAGAAAAGAGGAGATAAATAATGTGCACGACATTGAAAGAGATGAGGGAGAGACCTGTGTAAGAGGAATATATGATTAGGTATTACTGGCATGACGAGATGAGAATAAGAGCGGTATATAAAGGGGGAGGGGCGCAGGACTGTAAAACAATGAAAGAACTTTTTTTCCAAAGAAAATTGCGATCTGGGGGGAAGAGGGACAGGGAGGAAAATGTGCAACAATGAAGGATTGAAAACCCAAGTTCTTTATAAACTTTCATTAAAATCTCAATTACAAAATAAAAATGAGTTATACTACCATCATATAAAAAAGCTTTCTTAAAATTAAGATGAATATGTGTAAGTCAGAGGGAAGGGGCAGGTGAAAAAGACTAACCTCAAAATGTGTCAAGTGCTGTCAACACAAGAAAAGACTCAGGTTCAAAGGATTTCTTCACTTTCAGCTAAAGGTGGTACATGAATACATACATTTACCTCTGCTCTTTCTTTTACACCCTCTGAAATTACAATAAGGAAAACTTTAAGGATCATGCTCAAAAGAACAAAGAGAAAAATGATAATTTTTTTTTATCAGTTTGAATTCAGAGAGCAGGTAAATTAAAAGTATCTAACTTTACATGACCCTAAGTAAGCTGCATTCTGTGACAGTGGGAAAAGAGCAAAGAATAAGCCCAATTTTAACCACAGGACTTCTTAATGGCTCAGGAAGAAGCAGGGACATGTGTCTTTTGATATTAGAGTAAGATGAAGGTAAGAGTAAACACTAGAAAATTAATGGAAAACATCTTTATGAGAAAGTAAAACAATGTCCAATATTTATTCCTTCCTTTTATTCAACTTGGTGGCCTCCCTTTCTACAAAGAACAGACGTCTGCGATTGTTAAGGTTGAGTATTAACTTGTGGGACTATCATTCTCTGAAGTTCAGTAGGTAGGATACAACTTAGCAGTTACTGTAATGATGGAATTTAATGGTCATAAAATAATGTAGTCACCCCCACCCTGTGGTCTCATAGAGTATAATCACTTTCCATAATGAGATTTGATAGAATCACTTCCATAAAGAAATCTGTGATGAGCAGTCAATCCATTTAAAGCTCATTTCTTGGAAGGTGTGGCATGCATACATAGACAGATGTTCTGGGGAAAACTTGAGCCAAAGATAAGCAGTACTGACTGTCAATCATGGGATTTAGCCTCCTCTGCTTATGAGCCAGCAGGCTGCCATCCTACCTGTTGATCTTAGATCTGCCAGCCACCAGACAGTAAGCCAGTAACTTGCTGTTTCACCTACCAGGATGAGTTTGTCCGCCCTTGGGACTATATGAGCCAGGGGACGTTTGCATCCTGATCCACAGACTTGGGACTTCACAGCCTCTACAACTGTGTGAGATGTTTCCTTTAGTTAAATCTATAAATACAATCTCATGTATACATACACTTGACTCATTTTGCTTCTCTAAGAAAATCCAGTCAAAGGCAATGGTTAAAGTATTCTGTAAGAGTGTAAAAGTATCTCCAACTGGAAAGACTATAGCTAGTTGAAGGAGTAAGCCCTATTTTCAAATAAAAGAAATGAAGTGAAGACATGCCTCTTAATGTTCAGATCTCCAGGCCTCCTCTCCCGGTAAACTCTCGGAATGCTGACAACCAGGCAAACAAAATATATACACACATATCCATTCACACCTGCACAGGAAAAACAGAATATTCCTCTATGAGAAATCTGAGGAGTTAAAAAAAAAAGTAGACTGATTCAGAGTTTTCAAAGAAACAGCTCAATCACACTTCTTAATAGTGAAATTGACAGAAAATGTATTTCACCCACTTAAAGAAAACTTTCTATGTGCACTTTTTACTCACAATTATGTATTACTGGAGAGTCAAAAGCCAAAAACATTTGAGTGATGCACCTGTAAGAAAGACAAAATCCAGAAACAAAGAACTCTTTGAAGTGTGTGGAAGCAAAAGACTTAACAAAAATTCTAATAAATATGAATTATCAAAAAATAGAATGCATTGTGTTCATAAAAAGTAAAGGGGGGTCAATTTGATAAAGGAACATTTTTTTAAAGAGTTCATGGAAATTAAAATTATAATAACCAATGATGATAGAGAAGGAAGTTAAAGCTGATATGCAAGAATTGGCAAAAATATAAATCCAGGAATTGAAAGAATACCAACTGACATATTTCAACAGATGAAGCCCTGGATGTACTCATCAGGTTGTGCCAAGAAATCTGGAGGACTACTTACCTGGCTAGCTGACAGGAAAATATCAATTATTTATCCTCACTTTAAAAAAATGGTGATGCAACAGAATGTGGAAATTATTTAATAGTATCACTAATATCACATGCAAGTAAGTCTTGTTGAAGATTATTTAAAAATTATGAGAACAGTGCATCAACTGCCAGAAATAAAAACTGGGTTTAGAAGAGGCCATGGCACTAGGGTTATTGTTGCTGATGTTAGATGCATCATGGCTAGAAGTACCAGAAGAATGTCTATTTGAGTTTTATCAACCATGCAAAGGGATTTGATGGTGTTATAACACATTGTGGCTAACATTGAGAAGAATGGAAATACTAGAATACTTGATTGTGCTTATGCAAAACCTGTACCTGATACACCAGAAAGCTATGATCCAAACAAAGAAAGGGAACACTGTATGATTCAAAATCAAGAAAAGTATGTCAGGGTTATATCCTTTCTCTACACCTTTTCAATCTGTATGCTGAACAGATCATTTGGGAGGCTGGACTTTATGATGAATGTGGCTTCAGGATTGGAGAAAGACTCATCAACAACCTGCGATATGCAGGTGACACAACCTGACCCAAACTGAGCAGGACTTGAAGTGTTTGCCACAGACAATCAGGGACTGCAATCTTCAATACTGATTTCATGTCAACTCAAGAAAACAAAGATCTTTATTACTAGACCAATAAGTAGTATCATATTAGATGGATAAAAGATTGAGGTTGTTAATGATTTCATCTTGCTCAGATCTACAATCAACCGTCTTGGCACCTCTTGGCATCAGGAAATCAAAAGACGAGTTCCATTGGGAAAATGTGCTTTCAAGGACCTCTCCAGAGAGCTAAATAACAACAGTGTCAGTGTAAAGAAGAAGGTTCCTCCTCAATTGTCTGCTATGCATCTGAGGGCTGGGCAATGAGTAAGGATGACACAAGAATCAATGCCTTTGAGTTGTCATGCTGGAGATGAGTATTGAACCATGGACTGCCAAGAGATAATAAAATCTTTCCAGAAGGCAATGCAACCAGAATGCTCCTTGGATGCCAGAATTTTTAAAGCTCCATCTCCCATTCTTTGGGCATGTTGCCAAGGGAGTCTGGTCCTTGGAGAAGGACATCATGCTCGAAAGAGCAGAGGGTCAGTGCTGAATAGGTAGATGCTCAATGAGATAGACAGACACGTGAGTATAGCAGAAGTTGAAGTTGATAGGGTAACCTTCTGAGACATTATTCTGAGGGTCACTATGAGTCATAGTGACTTGGCAGCATATAACAATGGAAATTTAAAAACTCAATAAAAGGAAAAAATAGTTTGGTTTTTAAAAATTTTTTTGATCTTTTTAATTATTATTCATTTTAATGAACGTTTACAGAGACTTTGGATTCCCATTCATTCATTGCTGCACTTTTCTCCCTGACCCCCACTCCCCACCCCAGTCCCCAGTTCGCTCTTCTCTTTGAAAAGTAAAATTCTTTCATTGTTATGCAATGGCTCCCCCAAGTACACTCCATTATGCAGCCGACTTGTGTCATGACGAGAAAATATTACACAAGAAATTAAACGAAAGAGATGTAAAATAGGAGGTATATAAAAGAAATTGGTACATCAACCCAGGAAACTGAATTATCATATAATTTGAAATTTAGAAAGACAAAATAAAAAAGAATAAAGAAATATATATTTCAATAAAATTAGTAATAACTAAAGACTATGCAGAAAAAAAGACGACTTGAAGTGTGGAGGGACAAGGAAGGAGAAAACCCTGGATGAGACACAGCGACTGGGGTAAGGGCTCTAGGTGTGTCTAAATCAGGGAGAATGGCTCAGGATAAGACAAAGGTCACAGCTATTATTCATATGGGTCTCTATGAGTTGCAGGCACCCCAACTGCATATAACAACAACTTCTGAAAGCAAATTTTTACTCCATTGAAGACAGATACTTTATTCTAAGGTCCTTGTACAAAAGTAAGAAATGGTGAAGGAAAATGAAGGTGCTCTGCTATCATGTATGTACAAATGTGCATTATTTCTGTCTACCCTATTTCCATTATGGAAGAAGGATAATTAAACAAAAACTTTCCCACGCTGGTTATTTTGTTAAATATAAGCCAACGAATGGAAACATCTGGTTAATAAAATTATTCCTTTTCATCAACAACAGCAATAGCATCCTATCTACAAAGACCACATAGCTTCATGCTTTAAGCATCTGGTCCCTAGAGGAGCTTCTCTTTAGAGCAACATTTGTCTTGAGGTGGTAGGAGTTACATGGTAAGCTCTGGTGGCTTAATGAGTAGGAAGTTGCACTGCTAAGCCAATGGTGCATGGTTCAAATCCACTGGAAAAATGGGTAATCTCTTGTGTAATTTACAGCCTCTAAAAACCCACAAGGTGGTAAGGTCTGAGTCAGTTCCAACTTGATAGCAATGACTATAATTACACATCTGGATTACCATTACAGTATCCAGAGTTGGATAGTCTTGGTATTCAAGGGTCAAATGATGATCCTTTGCCAACAGGGAAACTATTGCTGCTTCCTTGTCATTTGGTGGCAGATAACCCATGTACCGTAGATTGATACAAATTGGGGAGCTCTGGTTGCCTAGTGGCAAGAAGCTGTGTTGTAATCCCAAAGGCACACGGTTTGAATCCCACCATCTCCTCTGCTGGAGAATGAGGGGCAATCTCCTCCCACGTGATTAACTGCCTCTGAAAACCTGCTGGAGGGTCAGCTATGGTTTGGTTCTGACTCTATGGTACACAACAGCAACAACAAACTCATTTTCCCTAGATTGACACAAATTAGGAGCCCCTGGGTAGTAAAAAGTAATTATGTACTAAATTGTAAAGTTGACAGTTCAAGCCCACTGTTGATAAAAGCATTTTCTTCCTAAAGATGAAGCCTTGCCAACTGCTTGGAGCAGTTCCACGCTGCATCTGTGAGGTCACCCTGAGTCAACATCAAGTCCATGGCAACTGCTCTGTTGTGGTTGCCAGCCTCTTACACGCTCTTAACAACCTGCCGGGTATTAACTCTTTACCCCTAACAAGAACACGTTAGTCCATACAACTTCACAAGATGTGCTTTCATGTAAAAGATGTAATCACGGAGGGAGGGATTAATCATGGAATTGTACAATTTGATGGGTGGGGAGGTGAGGGAAACTGGAAAAATCTATCCTCAAAAAAAATGTATTTGCAAAAGCAAACCCCCCAAACTATGTATTTGAATTTTGTAAATAAACTAGTATTTAAAAAAAGTCATCTTGGGGAGGGGGAAGGGAGGAAAAGAGGGTAAATTGTGCAAACATCAATGTATGAAAATCTAACTTTTCTGTAGATCTTTGTTAAAATCACAATTAAATCATAATTAAAATTAAAAATTTATTTAAAAAAAAGATGTAGTCACATACTCGTCATTAATGTCTTCAGAGAGTCTGCGTGTGGATGTGCACATTTTGTCTTCTGTCTCATCTTCACTAAAGGGACTCAGACAAGACAGGCCTGTGGACAGTGCTTTTGCCTTCTGCTGGGCAGCATCCTGAGGCTGATGTGAAGAAGATGCATCAAAGACGCGATGACTCCGCATTCGTCTGCGCGGGCGGCGCTCCTTCTCATCAGTTATCCTCCCAGAGGCGGAAGGCCCTGTGTTTCTGCCTGCTCACTTCCCCTCATTATCTGGCATTCCACTCCCGTCCACCGCCGAGGACGGCTGCTCTTTGTTCTCCGGCTCTTCGCCTTTCATTCTCAGAGCCAAATATCAAGCCTGCTCGCATTGTTCCAAATGTTCAGAATCAAAAGTCGCATTAGTGATTCTTTCAGAATAATGCTGTCCATTTTTAAAGATTTTTTTTTTGCCTCCTATTTCTTGACAGGGACTCTTTTGCACATTGAAAACAAAACATACATACTTGCTTTAAGAGTATCTGCGTACTTTAAGGTATTTTGAGGTACCTGCGTACCTTCTGATCCTCCAAGAGATTGAAGGAATGATTTTCGACTTTGCCAGTTCATATTTAATGACATGTATGGATTTGACTTTCACTTTGTCTCGTCTTTATTCTGATCATTCCTATTTAATGTTACACATATTTGACACCATGATTTTTTTTAATCTCGTATGCCAAATGGTGCCCAAATTAGTCCCCTACTCCACTATCCAGCAACTTGTCATTATTTATCAGCACTGACTGAGCTATCATTGCCAACTATTCATTAGCTTCCGAAAGATTTAAGACTCTCCTCGTGGACAATGTAGCTGTGTTATTTATCATATTCTGTCAGGAACTTCTCTTTTGAGTGGTATCTGCTTTACAGCCATAGATCATCGTCTGGGTGAAACTCTTCATGAATTCCAGAGCTGCCACCTGTGAGCTATTGACATTAACGTGGAAGGGCTCACTGCTTGGAAAGATTAAACCCTGTTTTCCTGACAACCCAGCAATGGTGTCTCATCACGACTCTCAGAATAGCAACCCAGCTTCTGTAATTTCCACTGAATGGTGCCACCAACTGCCTGCTAAGAAACTTTCTGGGAGAGCAGAGCCAATCCTTAAGGAAACGAAACTCTGTCTCTTTGGGGTATCCTCTCCTCCACGGGAGCTTCAGTCTTTAGAGCACATGGTAAAGTTAGTGCAAGCCAGCAACACAGCCTCATTTCATGATATTTCAAGGTTTCAAAAAGAGACAAAGGTATGGACTAAAAGCGCCACTGTGTCCCTTTCAGTGGTATTTTTTCAGACCTCTGGAAAGTCTGTCTTCTTGACTAAATGGATCTGACTCTTGAAGCGGATCCTCATACCCCCTAATTCTCAGCACTCACCCTCATTTGTTAATGGCATCAGACTCCAAGCAAAGCAAGCTTGTGAGTAGCTGGCAAGCTTGTGAGTAGTTGGCAAGCTTGTGAGTGGCTGTCTTGACCAATGGCTGAACACAGCTTCCACATAATCACAGCTTGCTCCACGATCAGCCATGGAAGCTTACCTTGTTGAGCTAAGGGCATGACGCATTTCCAACAAGTAGCTTCTTCCTGGGCCATGCATGTTGTCATCTGTTGCCACATCTCTACAGGAGCGCCCAATGGGCCCATGGAAGAGGAAGGTCAAGCAGGGTCAACACAGAAAGGAAACTCAGATGTAAAATGACCACGTATCCTTTATCACGAATCATCGCAAACAGTGGGTTCCTCTACTTGCCAACAAAAGAAAAGTTGGAAAAAAATAAAATGACTTTTTTTAACAGTCAAGGCTCTGAATAGAAAGAATTCATTCTGCCTCTCCTTGGAGACAGTGTGCAGGAGTCCCTGGGCGACACAAATGGATACGCAGCATTGAAAACCCTATGGGGCACCGATCTACTGGGACGCATGGGAGTTGGCCATGATTTTGAATTGCCTAAATGCCCAAATGTCTTGGTTTATTTCTTTCTGTGTGTTTTGGTTTAATCAGTGTTCAACCAACATTTTGTGGCTTTCAGGCTCTTAAAAAGTGCACCTTTGCCGGCATGAGAAAAGAAGACAACAAGAGCTTACAACAAGGTAAGCTCCTTAAGGATGCAGCCATGGTTTCTGTCCCTTCCCTCAAAGCTTTGAGAGAGGAAAGCCCTCGGTAAATATTTGTTAAGCAAATGGATGAGTGAACAAATGAACGTGGACCCCTTCGGTGACCTCGGTCCAGCAAGCAGAGTCTGCAGGAGCCCACAGTGCTACACCCACCAAGAAATGTTCCGCTCTGGCGCCATCATAACACTTGAAATCTTCTCTCCTGAGCTGAGCTTTCATGCGTCATGCTGTGAGTGGTTTTTATTTGGATGAGAGCATCTCCTCCGGGCCGTTTGCTCCTGTGAGGAGACATTTTTAGTCAGCGTTTCTCATCTCCAAGGAGGCAGACACAGAGCATTGTTACAAGTTTCCTGTTGCAACGCACTGCGGGACTTCCAGCTTGTCTGACCATGGAACCACATTCTGGCCTTAGCCAAACACAGCATCGCACAGCAGGGCATTCCCTGTAACCTAATTAAATACAACGCCATGGGAAGTAAGTCACTGTGAAGGTGAAACACGCATGTTATTTCCTTCTCCTTTCTATGCAAGAGGCGGCTAAGCCACAGTTTGGGAAGAAGGTATTCAATACAGAGAGATCTGCAGCCTGCCAGCCAGGGAGGACGAAAAAAGCAGAGGAAAAGGGGTGAGCATAAGAGGGAGGACACACAGGAGAAATTCAGAGACGAAAAGGAAAACATCATCAATGACCAGCTGTATTTCAAGCATTTTTTTTAACTTAAATCAAAATCTCAGATCCTGTTCACACTTAAAGATTTCAGAGAAGCAAGAAGCATTTCAAATGATGACTAAAAAGACAAAGCTGACTCATTCATGTCCTCATTACTGGCCACTTTGTAAAAGAACTGCAATAATTAGCGCCCTAGAAACTAGGAAGAACTCATGTTGTTTCTTTAGTCTCATGAAATGATAGTTGAAGCAAAACACATCATCGCAAGGCATTATATCTGGGCTACAATTCTGGTTTCAGTCCTAACTTACTAAAACCGGTTGTTTTATTAATTGACGTTAAATTGGCTCCAACTCCCAGAGACCTGATAATAGGATGACATGTGGTGGAGTACCACCCCAGCCACCCCCCACTCCCCACACACACACCCATCCTCCCGTCTTCATGCTTGAGTCCACGTCACCTAGGGAGTTTATCTTCCAGCACAGCACTGTACCATCTTTTGTTGTGATCTGTGAAGATTATTGGGTAATTCCACAAGGATATTGTCAAGTCTTCCTTCCCAGTCTGTCTTATTCTGGAAGCTCCCCTCTGACTTGTCCACCATGGATGCTGCTGCTGCATCTTGAAGCACTGGTAGCAGAACCTCTAACAACATCAAAGCCACACATGATCCAGGTAAGATTATGAACTGTTGTTGCTTTGCAATATTGAGCCCATTTTCAACCCACAGTCACTATATACAACAGAGACTAACTGCTGCAAAGTATTTTCTAGGTTCAAGATAAGGATGGCACAGATTAGGGCAGGGTTCAGATCTGTCGTTTACAGGATTATTTTTCAAAAACAGTATTTTTAATGAATTTTTTTTTCTTGTTGTGTACCATCGAATCAGATCTGACTGGCACAGGAGGAGATTGCCCTCCTACTCCAGCAGAGCATCTGGTGGATTCGAACGTTGTGTCTTTGGGATTACAGTGCAACTTCTTGCCATTAGGCCACCAGAGCTCTTCACAGGATTGCTTTGAATACTTGTCTTGATCGCACCTAACACCAACTGTCAACAAGTTAAAGGTAAAAACCTAGAAAATATGTAAGGTAACAGAACTAAAATCTAAAGCTGTGCTACCTTAGCTGAATCATAAATGGTGAAAAGTCTGAGATACCAAGAGAAAAAGGGAAGCAGCATAGACATTTCACCAACTTACTGATTCTTCAAAAGAAACAAAACCTTTCCTGGCCCTTTAAATTTCTTGTACGGAGTGAATAAATCAGCCTTTTTTTGGTGTCAAAGTAAGGTAAGTCAAACTATTGCCGGTTCCACTTGAGCTAATGTAATAAGTATTCAGCACATCAGCCCCCGCAGACTGCATTATTTATAAATTCTAGAACCAGAGGAGGCGCAGGCTCTAAACTGGACCCTTCAGACTCTGACCTCTTCCCCAACTGAAAGGAGACAAATTAAACATTCAAGAAGCCAGAACTCCTACAATGGCACTCAACATACTAAAATAAAAGATGAAGGGTACTTTTTTTTAGTTTCCTTTTTAGTATAAGGAAGTTCCTGGAGTTCCCCACTGAAGACTCTGTTTCTAACATCCTCACCTCTGTAGATGGACCTCATAGAGAAGCCTTGGGTTACTATTGTGAGTGAGCATCAAAAGTGCAAGCTACCAGAAACAGTGCTACAGATCACCAAGAAGATCCACAATCCAAGTATTGCTTTGGAAAAATTCGCTACAAAGGACCTGTTGCACATGTTACAGAACAAGGACATCACTTTGAGATTGAAGGTACACGTTCCTCAATGCATGATATCTTCAATCACCTTACATGTGAACCTTGAATAAAGAAGACTAAAGAAGAATGACTTTCTTTGCATTTTGTTGTTAGCAAAAAATATAAGATACGTCCTAGACTGTCATTTTAACAGACAAATGTGTCTTAGCAGAAGTGCTGTCAAAATGCTCCTTATAGACAAAGAAGCTTACTGTAGAGGGATCCCACTGATTTTTGGATATTGATCTTGTTTCCTGCAAACCTACCAAACTGGTCTCCTAGCTCTAACAGATTTTAGGTTTTCTCTGTACCCTGTCATATCACCTGTATACAGCAACAATTTGACCATCTCTTTGCTGATCTGGATGTCCTAGCAAGCACTTCCAACAAAATGTTGAATAGAAGTGATGGCAGTAGGCAGGCATCCTTGTCTGGTCGCTGTCTGCAAGGAAAATGCTTCCAGTTTTTCTCCGTTGAGAATGATATTGCCTCTTGGTTTTGCATATATACTTTTCACTACATTGAGGAGAGTTCTCTTCTATTCCAGTTTTGCTGAGTGTCTTTATCAGAAAGGGGTGCTGGATTTGCCAAATGAAAAAGGTTTATTGCTGAATAAGTTCAAAGCTATACATTTACCTTTTGTTAGACAATAATAGCATATGAACCTTCACTTTATCTTAAATTAAAATTTTCTTAGATAAATTTTCTTAGCAAATAAACTAAACTTGGAGAGAGAAATATTTCTTTTTCCAATTGCAGATCAAAGGAACTCCTTTCTTAACCTGTTAAGACTAAGATGAGTAAGTCCTTTCTCATCTGAAACAGAAAACTTTTCAAGACTGAAAGGGAAGCACAGTTACCCATTAAAGAGCTCTGGTGTCCTCATGTGCCACTCACAAGGCTGCACACTGGTAATCTGGCAATTTGAATCAACGAGTCACTTTACTAGAGGAAGATAAGGTGGTCTCCTCCAGTAAAGATTTACAGGCTCAGAAACTCTAGAGAGAATCTGTCTTCTATGAGTCACAATTATGGATTACATAATTAGTTACAGCAATGGATCCGTTATTAATAAGTGTGCATAAACTGGAACATATGGTCTCTTTTGTTAAAGACCATAAAAGTATTTTAAAACATCACGTAGAGATTTGTGTGTTTCTCTCTGATGGAGAGGGCACTGGGTTATAGAACTTTAACAAGAAAGAATTGAGAGACACAAAATAACTATATGTAAGACACTTTTTCTTGTCTTTGTGCAATACAGTATTTGGTAACTACGTAGTTTTCCATAATTACGGTAAATGAAAATCAAGATTAGTAATTAAAACACATGGTTGCCCTATCATGGTGTTGAAGATTGAATTCTATTTATAGGTTGTACTTTGATTGATGTAGCTCTCTTTTCTTGCTTAGAACATATATGAGTAGCCAAAAAATACTTGAAATTGTTCTGATTAAAGATGGGGTATTTTTAAGAAAGTATAAATAGTCCTTTCCACATCATTTGTAATAATCCCTTTCCTAAAAAGTTATATTTAAGGTTTTATTTTAAAAAAAAGAATGAAAAAAAGAGAGAATGATAATTATTTATTTTCTCTTAATTTCTCCCTCATGTTTGATGGACAGTCTTGTTGGGTAGGATCTATGGCTGGCGATTATTTTCTTTCATCTCTTGTATACATCACCCTTTTGTCTTCTTATTTCCATGGTTTCTACTGAGAAGCTGGAACTTAATCGAATTGGTTATCCTTGGTAGGTGACACTTTGCTTTTCTTGAGCTGCTCTTAGTATGATTTGGGAGAATTTTACTACATAGTGTCTTGACGTCTTTCTTTTGGGGTCTAATCTGTTCGGTGTTTGCTGAGCTTCTTGAACGTATATTGGGAATGATTTCTTTCCATGACTGGGAGGTGAAACTGGGCTCTGGGAGGGCCTGGCATCAGATGGTGTCTCTACACAGTGAACTGGAGACAGAGCTATTTCATTTTTTAAAGACAATTATAAAAGAACTTATTTTAGATCTGTACTTTGGCAAGAGAAAAGGAATGTGTAAAACCAAAGATAAATAGACTTGGGGAAAAAGGCAGGTAAACAGAATGACAGATGTAAAGAAGTTGAAATAGAGACGCTACAGAGCAAAAGATGATGCTATCAGTTGACAATTTTCTTCCCAGAAAAAAGTGCAGATAAAGAGACTGGTATGCAGGTGATTGCCTAGAGAGGACCATTCACCATCTGTGGATAGAAGGGGAATAAATTAATGTTAGGCAGAAAGAGTTGAGCTTCAATGCATGACCAAATGATTCGTCTGCCTACCCAGCAAGAAGCTCTGAAGCTCGGATGGTTGTTAAGTTGTCCTAAACTGAGGTAAAGGAGTCAAGTTTCTACATTCCAGAGTCAATCACTTACTGAATGTGTGGTGAACCTGGAAGGAGACAGGACTATGAGCAAGGCAGGTTTCATCAGATGAAGGGAATGTCCTTCAGATGAGACCTCCACCAATAAGGGTTGGGGGCTAAGAGCCATCTTCAGTCACATGCCCAGCACCTGGAGGAAAGAGTTCTTCATCCCAGGAAGAGCAGGGTACAGGGATAGCACTACAGAGTGCATACATCTCTCTGGCACTCCCTGCTTTCAGTAAAGATCTGTCATCAATCAGCAATGATAGCCCTCATTCCACAGCTTTCCTCTGAATCCAGCTTGACTACCTAGAAGTTCCATGTTGGTATACTGCTCCAGTCATTTGTTAATGATCTTCAGCAAGATTTTACTTGCATGTGATATTAATGATGCTGTTGTTGTGTACCACCGAGCCAGGACTGATTCATAGCTGACCCTCCAGTGGGCTTTCAGAGGCAATGAATCATATGGAAGGAGACTGCCCATCCTTCTCCTGTGGAGCAGATGTTGGCCTTGAACTGAGTGTGTTCAGGATGGCAGTGCAGCTTCTTGCTACAAGGCTACCAGCCACTGTTCAACAGTATTTGTATTCTGTCAGGTCACCTGTTTTTCTGGAATAGGACCAAATATTAAAATCTGGATTCCATGAGAATTTTAAATTCTGTTCCACGTTTTCAATCTTTGAGTCAGGATCTTTCAGAATCCTTGATCAAAATATTAAAAAAGTGTAAGTGGCATCATCCAGTTCTGATTTCATGACAAAGGTGATAGTTGTTCCTTCAGACAGTGAGTCACACAGGCCATATCCTTCAGCTCTTCTTTAGTCTCTTGCTGTTCTCCTTGAAGAGAGACCATTTATTGTCCTTGCTTGGACACTTACAGCATTCACAAGCTTTTGCAATTTCAGGTACTATGCAATGGACTAGAAAAAAAGGAATTGATGCTTTTGAGTTACGGTGTTGAAAAAAGATACTGAATTTACTGCCAAAAGAGAGGGGAAAAGTGCAACTAAAATGCTCCTTGCAAGTGATGATGGTGATACACTTGACACATTAAGGGTCCATGCAAAGATAAAGACCCCAAGGAGAGAGACTGATGCCACGGCTGCAACCATGGGCTCCCACCCGGTAATGATTGTGAGGGTGGCAGGAGACACGGCAATGAGTGAACTCAAAGATACCTCAGAACAACATGACCAGGAAGTACTAGTTCAGTTACTCCTCCATCATGCCTTGGGCTCTACCAAAAGTTACAGACAAAGTCATTATCTCTGAGCTTGTTCACCTTTAAGAAAAATATTAAGATGTTCCTTTTCTCTTCCTCTTGAGATCTATCAGGCTAAAGAACACATCCAGGGGGAAAAATGAAGGAGAAACGTTCTCCCACATTCAATCCATGGCAGGCTATTAATATGTGTGGGCAAGCCTTTCCGTTAAACAATTTCAATCTCCCATTTGTCTTACATCTGTTTCATCCTCATGCTCCAAAAGGATTGAAAATGCAAACATATCCACAAGAGAGGACGATGACCAGAGAAAACATGTTCGTGGTCATGAGCTTTGAAACAATAGTATTCTTATTGTTTGTAATGAAGACATTTCTTCAACTTTGGCTGTCATATTCCTGATGCTTGTCAACACTAACGACCAGATAAGAAAAGCTTTACGCTATCTGGTTGATGGTTCACCTCACAGAGGAACTGTCTGGAAGCTTATTAAGGTAAATTAGGACTGAAACCTTGCTGAGTATCTAAAAAACATTAGACCTGTGAGATTCAGTAAGAAATAAGAAAGTTTGAGAAAAGTCTGACCTGTACACCCACCACCTGAGCATCTGAGGAGCTGGCCTGTTTTCTGTTTTTAATTAGAACTTGATATCTCCGGTCATTTTACATTATGAACAGATTGAAGCAAGTAGGACGAGTTGGAGTATTCTGACATTTACTAAAAACCTATATTGTATGATGTTTCCACAAATGCAATATTAAGTGGAGCACCGAAGTAATTATCTGGATAATTAAAAAGCTCATGATATGCTATTAAGGAGAAAGGCTGGGAAGGAGGGAACGAAGGCTCAAATTATCCATTAAAAAATCATTACCTCTGCTTTAACCACTATTAGTTTCAGAATGAAATGTCTCATTTTGGTGACAGGAATCTGTAAAGCAAGAAAATATTTCAATGGGTTTGTGTACGTTTGTGAATGTGTGTGTATGTGTGTGTGTGTGTGTGTGTGTATTTATACACACATGGAAAGCTCTGGTAGCCTAGGAGTTAAGGAGTTTCCTGTCAACACAAATAGTTCCACGTCACCAGCTGCTCTTGAGGGAGAAAAATGGGCAATCTCCTCCCATGAAATTTACAGCTTCTGAAAATACACTACAAAGTGAATAATGTGTTAACAATTTCTGTGAAGTTACAATTCAAATATTGCTTCATTAGGTTACTCTACAACATTATCTTTGCCCTAATGCAAGTTAAAATGTCAAGCAAGAAAACAAGGTTGTCATGACATTTGAAATTTCAATGGAAGAGCTTCCCCTCCTTTGTTCCCTTTGATAAAATCATTGTAGGTGTAAGAGACATATGAATGAAAAAGGCAGCGAAACACACTGAAATTGTCTTGGAGGTAGCCAGGAAGTTGGACGCAGGGGTACAGAGATCACTGGCACCATCTAAGACTGTAACAGTGGCCTCAGACACATCAGAGAGCCTGACGATGGCACGAGGTAGGGCAGGGAGCAGACCTGTTGTTCATTAGATCACCGTGAGTCCAGTCAATTCAATGACACCTAACAACAAAAAGAAGCAGCATTTTTATTGTAGCCATGACATCCTCACTTCCTCTGTGTGAAACCATATAAGCTAGAAACCCAAGTCCAGACCTGCCTTTCTTCCAATCAAAGACCTTTCCCTGGTCACCAGGTTGGCTTCTTAGCACAAGATGGTGAAGCCAGATCCAGAGAACTGCCTGGCCACGGCTCCCCGTGCCCTCACTCATTCTTCATGAGGGAACCACGGATCCAGCTTCCTTTTGACAGTCTGACATGAAAAGTTGTGTTCTGCTGATCTGTCCCCCAGGCTCACACCCCTTGTGCAGGCTGAATGAAGTAAAAATAAGCCCACCATCTGTTTCCGACACTCCTCTAATTTTAGGAGGGAAGCCAAAATGCTACTAACTCTGGAAGAGGAGCTGAGAAAACGTAAACAAAGCCTCTTCATTTAAAACTGACTTGAGTGCGTGCTTTTCCCCGACTCCAGACAATCTGCTGTCTTCCAGCGGCGCTTGCTCCAGTCTGCAGCTTTCTGGGGGCCCTGGTGTCACGGCAGTGAGCAGGAGGGGCTCCGCAGAGATGAAACCCTGCCAAGCCGCTCTGTCCCCAGCAGCATACAAATGAGTGGCCCTGGGAAGGCATTAATAATGCAGCAAGCACCAAAGTAGATGGCTTGGCAGGGCCTGGGTGCACACGAACAGCGAGCAGCGGCAGCCAGGACTCACCCTGTCTGTGCAGCCTGTCTGCGCTCGTGCCTGGTCTCCTCATCGCCAGTGTCCTTTCCTGTCACCCTCAAGGGCTTCATGAATAAAGATGAAGAACAAACACTTTTTGCCGCTCTTTAGTATCTCAGCAGGTGCACATTTAATAAACTTTCTTATCTCTTCAGGTATGAGCGACCTCAGAGGTGCTGCAAACCCCAGCCTGTCAATGCTTTGTTTTTTTCCTTCTTCCTTTTTTGCTCTCTCCTTCCTCCCATAAAAGCATGCCCAGTCTACTGCAAAAGGAAAGACAAAGGTAAAAAAAACCAAAACAAACAGGGAAGACTCAGAAAGATGGGTTCAATAATGTATACTGCATTGAAACAGATGAGGGAGAAAACTGTTTAAAAGGGATATGTGATTAGGTATTTTTGTTATGACAGATGTCTAGAGTGAAGGCTACATGGTGGTGTGGACCTGGGGGGAGGGATTGTAAAACAATGAAAGAATTTTTGTTTTACTTTTACAAGAGGGTAGTATACTAGGGGGGAGGGTTGGGAGGGGAGAAAAGTGCAACAATGAATGAATGGAAATCCAAAGTCTCTGTAAATTTTTACTGAAATAATAAATTTTGAAAATAAAAAAACCACCAAACAATGAAATCTTAAAGAGATACACAATGAAATCTTAAAGAGATACACAATGTCCACATAGTCATATATCAACGCACCATCCTAACTGAGTTGTACTCCTTTGCACGCACTGGTACAACAGCTGCGAACTGGTTTTATACAACATTATGAAGATTATGAGGAAGGCACAGCACTGAGCAAGCTATGAGCTGGAGTCTAATGCACCACCCTTAACAATTCCTTCTCACTCTCTCGCTACAATCACCAAGACAAGCTATTAAATGAAACCATTTTCATGTACTGTCAATGTTACTACATGCTACTCAGTCAGAACCAACTCAAAGCTGACCTTCCAACAGGTATTCAGAGGCTGTAGATCATGCCAGAGTAGACAGTCTAATCCCCAGCCTCTAGAAGAAAGGAAATGATAAGAACAAAAGCTGACATCAATGAGATATAAAACAGAAAAGCAATCGAAAACATTCACAAGACCAGGAGCCGATTTTTCGAAAGGGTCATTAAAATTGAGAAACTATTGGCAAACTGAACAAAAGAATAAAAAGATTGAAGACATAAATAACGTGACAAAGAAATTATAGAATTGGCATCACAACAGAAACAGATGAAATTAAATCTATAATATCAGAGTATCATGAAAAGCTGTATTCTGATAAATTCTAAAACCTAGAGGTAATGGACAAATTCCTTGAAACTCACACTCTACCCATATTGACAAGGACATATGTAGAACACTAGAACAGACCCATCAAAAAAGAAGAAATTGAGGTCATAGAAAGACTCCTCCACACAAAAAAATAAATACAATAATAAAAATAAAATAAATAAAAATCCTGAACCAAATGCCTTCACAGCTGAATTCTACCAAACATCCAGGAAATATTGCTCACAAATTATATTTAAATTATTTCAAAAAATAAAAAAAGAAGGAACACTTGCTGAGTCATTTTATGAAGTAAGTGTAACCCTAATACCAAAAGCAGGAAAAGATATTACCAAAAAAGAAAATTATACATGGAAAGAATTTTCACAGAGGAAGATAATCAAATGGCCAACACATATGAATAAATGAGGCAAATCACTGGTAATAAGAGAGATGCAAAACAAAATTACAATGAGATACTATCTCATTTCAGTAGCAGTGGCAAAGTTTAACAGGACAGCAAGTAATAAATATTGGAGAGGATGTGGCAAGATAAGAACTCTTTTACATTGTTGGTGAGATTATATAATGGTAGAAACACTCTGGAAGGCAGTCTGGCACTTCCTCATAAAGCTGAACATAGAAGTTCGGTATGACCCAACTATTCCACTGCTAGGAATATACCCCAAGGAAATTAGAACTGAGACCCAAATGGAAACTTGTACATCAATGCTCATAGCAGCATTATTCACAATCATAGGAACATTGTAACAGCTCAAAGGTGCAATTACAATGGAATGGACTGAGAAAGTGTGGTACATTCACACAATGTAATACTAAGCAGCACAGGAACAACAATTTCAAAAATTACTACATAACTTGGGAGAGACAATTTGGGTCACACAATTTGGTGGGTGAAAGGGGGGTGGTAAAGGAAGTGGGGAAGATCTGGCAGGGATCTAGACAGACAGGATAATGGTGTGTATAGTCTAATGGTGATTAATTTTGTCCTTTTTTTAAATAATTTTAATGAAAGTTTACAGAGACTTAGAGTTTCCAGTCATTCATTGTTGCACTTCTCTCCCTGCCCAACCCCTCCCCGCAATTCACTCTCCTCCTTGAAAGGTAAAAGAAAAATTGTTTCATTGTTACACAATCCCTCCCCCCAAGTCTACTCCCCCAAGTCTGTTCCATCTTCAATCTGGACTCATGTCATGACAATAATACCGTATCCTATATCTCTTTAAACAGTTCTCTCCCTCATCTGTTTCAATGCAATATACATCATTCCTCCCCTCCTTCTCTGTCTTCCCTCAACCCCAATGTCGGTCCTATTTTACAACAGTGGCACTATGCAATATTTGGTTTTGTGACTGAGATATTTCCCTCAGCATAATGTCCTCCAGGGTAATCCATTTTGCATAATATTT
>NW_006399761.1:11790544-11809008 GCF_000299155.1 Elephantulus edwardii
TGGATTACATCTCAACATCAGGAAGACAAAAATCTTCACCACTGGGCAGCATCATGATAGATGGAGAAAAGAATGAAATTGTCAACTATTTTGTCTTACTTAGATCTACAATCAACACCCTTGGTACAAGCAGCCAAGCAATGAAAAAACATTGGGAAAAGTCTGCTTTCAAAGAGCTCTCCAAAATACTAAGCCGCAATGATGTCAGTTTAAAAACTAAGATGCCATGATCTTTTCACTCACTCATGATCTTTTTCAATCACATGCTGTGCATCTGAAAGCTGGGGACAACAGAAGAACAAATACCTTTGAGTTGTGGTGCTAGAGAAGAGTACTGAGTATCCCATGGATGGCCAAAAGAACAAACAAGTATGTCTTGGAGAAAGTGTAACTGGTGTGTTTCTTAGAGACAAAGATGGCCAAACTTTGTCTCACTATTTTGAGCATGTTGTTAAGAGAAGTTATTCCTTGGAAAGGGACATCATGTTTGGAGGGCAGAGGGTCAGTGAAAGAGAGGAAGACCCTCAAGAGATGATGAACTGACACAGTGACTGTACCACTGGGCTTAAGAATGTCAGAGATGATGATGATGATAGCACATGATAGGATAGAGTTCAGATCTGTCGTTCATAGGGTGGTTATGAGTAATACTCAACAGCAACTAACAAAAACAAGAAGAGAATGAGGACGTCTGGTAACCTGGCTTGATCAAAGTTGTTGTCATTGTTGATTGCCTTTGAGTTGAACACAACTCTTAGTAACCCTATGAACAAAAAGGCCTGAAGCCCCTCTCCAACTATTGACATTTATTAAAGTTCATAGAGTTTCCAGAGGTATTTTATTTAGGAAGTGGATGCCACTCCTGCTTCCAAACCTGTCCGAGTATGTTATTGTTAAGTGCCATTGAGTTGACTATGTAGAGCAGCTCTCAATCTTCCCCTCTCCTGAGCCAGTCTCACTAATCAATGTATTGGTTATTTCTGTAAGGGAGTGCCTTTCACCTGCTAGGTAAAAATACTTATCATATCTGCTTCTAACAGTGAACATCCAAATTAAGACAGACTAAGAAGGATTGGCCATCTACTTCTGAAATATAACTGGCCTTTGAAAACCCTATGCAAATTACAACACACTTAGAGTAGACTAACAGATATGGCTTGATCAAAGAGCAGACTTAAACCATCTACAATGGATCGTAACCATATTTTTGAGACTCTTAATAAACCCACAGACCCTCTAACTCAGCCTATCCCAATAGAAGCATACATAATACAAGCCAAACAATTAATGTCACATTTTTAGGAGACACACTGAAAATAAAATTTATTTAGTAATATATTTTATTTACTCAAAGTATCTAAAATGTTATTTCTAGATGTAATGAACAGAAAATATTACTTAAATGTATATTTTTTATATTGCTTTTGATATGTGTTAACTATTTCAAAGCAAACTAGCTGTATTTCAAATGCCAAATATCCAAGTTGTACAACATATCTTGAACCAGACATTTTCACATATAACTAACTCATATACAGGCAAATTGAAATACACTTGGGGTCCCATTATGCTGACTGTGTGTCAACCCATCTCACTAAGAGTTTCCTTCACCTTTGATGGACCTTTACTTCACCAAACATGCTATCTTCCTCCAGCAATTCATCACCTGAGGTAATCAGAAGTATTGCACTGGGAAAGTCTGTAGTCAGGGACTTCTCCAAATTATTGAGGAGCAATGATATTAGTTTGAGGACTGAGGTGTGCCTGATTCAGACCACCACCTTTTCAGCCACTTGCTATGCATCTGAGATCTGGAAAAGGACTAAGATATGACCGAACACTTAAAGCCTTTAAGATGTAGTGTTGAAGAGTACTGTATATCTCATGGACTGCTGAAAAAAAATCAGGTATGTCTTGGAGAAGGTGCAGCCAGAGGGCTCCTTGGAGGCAAAGATGATGATGCTTTGTCTCACTTCAGGCATGGTTCTAGGAGAGGCTATTCCCTGGAAAGGGACATCGTGCCTGGAAAAGTGAAGGGACAGTGAAAGAGAGGAAGATCTTCATCCAGGTGAACTGACACAGTGACTACCGCAATGGGTTTGAGTGTGTCAGCAAAGATGATGATGGCACAGGACAGGACAAGGTCCAGATTGTTCATAGGGTCACTATGATTCATACTAAACTCAACAGAACCTAACAACAATTACAGCCCAAAGAACAAGCAACTATGTCTCGGAAGAAGTGAAACCAGTGTGTTCTTCAGAGACAAGCGTGGTAAAGCTTCGTCTCACATATTTTGGTCATATTATCAAGAAGGCCCAGTTTTGTGAAAATTATTTATGGAGGGAAAAGTACAAAGTCATTGTAGTATCAAAGGTTTATTGTTCAAAATGGCTTTCGTAGCCATAGACTTGGACTTTGCCACATGGCTGGGTGTTGCTGTTGTTATGTGTCATTGAGTTGCTTGTGACTCATAGTGACCTTATGTACAACAGCCCTAAACCCTGATCAATCCTGTGCCAACCTTATTGTCTCAGACACATCCACCCCATTACCCCAGTCACTGAATCAATCCATTTCATCGAGGGTCTTCCTCTCCTGCACTGTCCCTCCATCCTCCCATGCATGATGCCCCTCTCCAAGGACTGGTCTCTCCTTGTAACATGTCCAAAGTATGTCAAACGAGGCTTCAGAATCCTTGCCTCCAAGGAGCAGCCTGCTTTCACCCTCTCTAGGATGAACATGTTTGGTCTCCTAGCATCCATGATATATTCAACACGCTTCTCCAGCATCACAGCTCAAAGGCATCAATTCTCCTTCTATCCTCCCTAGTCATTGTACAGTTCTCTGATGCATAGCAAGAAACTGTAAAGACTATGGCCTGTTTCAGGTGCATCTTAGTCTCCAAACTGACATCGTTGCTCTTCAGTACTCTGGAGAGGTTCCTGCCAGCCAAATTTCCCAATGCTGGGTGGGATCATACAAATAGAGTGTGTTAGTCTATCTACAAGGGGATGGCCAGGCCCACCATTCCACCAGGTTTAAATTTAGCAGGGTTAGCAACAGAAATTGGGGAGCCCCACATCATCCATCTGCCTCTCCACATAGTCAGTCACCTACACTAGAAAAGTCATATTGAAAGACAAACTGCACACACAGTGACTCTATGGTAATAGCCTTAAGCATGAGACTGTGAGAATGCCTCAATATAGGGCATGGTTCCAATCTGTACAGGGCCACTAGGAGTTGCATTTGACTCAATGACACCTAACAGTGAAAACCTGTGGAGGACAATGAGTCAAGAAACAATGCAGAAAACAGGAAGTAAAAAATTTAACAACTATGCAATCCCAGAGGTGCGTGATTCGAATCCACCAGATGCTCTGCTGGAGAAGGAGGGACAATCTTCTCCTGTACCAGTCAGATCCAATTTGATGGTACACACACAAAAAAAGAAATTTAAAAAAAATAAATAAAACATCTAAATATAGCTGATAAGCACACAACACTTTAAGTTCAAGACTCTTGAGGATGGATAGATCTAATAAACACTGCAGGCTTTCAGCTGAAATACTTAAAATGCCACTCTGTGGAGGAGGTAAATAAACCTCCTGTCACAGAAGTGAAATCTAGTCTTCCGGCATACTCATTATTGATTGGATCAAGGCAACCTGCTTCAGATTGAACAATGTCTACCTCCTGGCAAAAGAAAATTGTATCTTCTCCGTAAGGATCTAGATGACCTATAAATTTTGATACCCAAAGTCTGGTTTCCAGTGGAAACTTTACAGGCATGTAAAAAAAAAAAAAGAACAAAATAAGTTAAAAACATGTAGTAGCCCAGTAGAAACGGACCCGCTGGCAATCTAGGTATTAGAGTTCTTGAAGATGGTCAAAATTGTGAATAGAAACATGAATTTCACCAGAGAACTGAGCTCTCCAGAGTCCACAACTGAAGACTTTTTCACAGATAAAAGTCCAGCCACCTTTATTGGGGATTTTAATATTTAAAGACTCTATGATGCCAACCTACCCAATGTAGACAGAGAGTGGGGTGGAGCTCCCCGATTAAAACAAGCTTGGAAGGAAGAGTGGCATCCACTTCCATAATAGCTTGCCTCCGGAAACCCTATGAACCTGGAGAGAGGATGAAAGGCACCCAAGCGTCGAGGACTCTCCTTCATAGGGTTGCTATGAGTCACCTGTGACTCGACGGCACTTAACAACAACAACAACAACAACAATGATGCCAACACTATACACCTCTTTGAGAGAGTAGAAAAAAGAAAGAGTATTTCTCAATTTCTCTTTAAAGGCCAGAAAAACCTTGGTAAAAAACCAACCAAGACATTAAAAGGGGGGAGGAAATATATTCCAGTCTCTTTTATGAATACAGATATAAAAATTCTAAGCAGAATATTAGCAAATGGTATCTCCGAATGTGTGAGAAAGAGATCCACCTAATTCTTTCTAGTCGATTATAACCCATGATGATTCTCCAACTCGTTCCTAAGACTATATATCTTAAAGGGAGAACACAGCCCCTCTTTCTCTTGTGAAGCACTTGGTGGATTTGAACCACTGACTTTTCAACCATCTGTCCAATACTTAACCAACTATACCACCAGGGCTCCTTTGGAAAAGAAGAATTTATCACAACGAAAGTTGGCTTTATTCCAGTAATTTAAGGTTAGACTGGCATTTGCAAATCAATCAACATAATTTGCCATAGCCACAGAATAAGTGTAATACCCAGCAAAAAATATGAACAATGAGAGCTGTTATTTATGGAATAGTTTCTCCATGCTGTTGTTATTGTTAAGTCAAATCCACTACTACTCAAAGCAAACCTATGAACAACAATGTGTACCTTGCCCTGTCCTCTGCCATTCTCAAGATCTTAGCCATGCTTGACCCTGTTGTTACAGTTACTGGGTCAGTCTAACATCTTGAGGGTTGACGTCTCTTTCATTGATCCCCCTACCTTCCCCAGCAAGTCTTTTCCCAAGAACAGCACTATCCTGACCACATGCCCAAAATATGTGGAACAAAAATTTTTTTACATTTTTTTATTATTAAAATTTTACAGAGACTTTGGATTTCCATTCATCCATTGCTGCACATTTTCCTCCCTACCAACCCCTCACCCCATTCACTTTTCTCTGAAAAGAAAAAACAAAAATTCTTTCATTGTTAGATAACAACCCCCACCCCCGTCCACTTTACTATACAGCTCTTATTCTGGACTCTTGTCATGAAAATAATACCTAATAATATATCCCTTTTAAACAGTTCTCTCCTTCATCAGTTTCAATGCAGTATACATAATTAATCCCATCTTTCTCAGTCTCCCCCCAAATCCGATGTCAGTCCCTATGCAATATTTGTCCTTTTGTGACTGAGATATTTCATCCAGCATAATGTCCTCCAGAATCACCCATTTTGGAAATTTCATTAGTTCCTTGTTTTCCAGTGCTGCATAATATTCCACTGTGTGAACATACCACACCTTCTCTATCCATTCTTTTGTTGATGGGCACTTGGGTTGTTTCCAGGTCTTTGCTATTGTGAACAAAGCCACAATTAACATCGGTGTGTAAATATCTGCTTGGGTGGCAGTTCTGGTTTTTTGTTTTTGTTTTTGGGTGGGTTTTTTTTGTTTTTTTTTTTATATTCCCAGTAGTGGAATTGTTGGGTCAAATGGTATTTCTATTTCCAACTTTTTGAGAAAGAAACAAAATTTTAATATCCTTGCACTTAAAGAGCATGTTGGCTATATTTTCTCCAAATGGGATTTATTTGTTCTTTTGACACTTGGTGGATTATTGAGTCCGCTTGTCCAACATCACAATTCAGAGGCATTGATTCATTTATAATCTTTATTCACTGACCAATTTTCAAATGCACATGAAGCCATCAAAAATGCATCACTTGGATCAGACACTCCTTAGTCTTTAATGTGACACCCTTAATAAATAACAATGGCTCTCATTGTTAATATTTGTCTCTGGGTATTACAGCTAAGAAACTCAGGTGTTAACCAAAAGGTGGGCAGTTCAAATCCCTCCAGAAATACGTCAGAGGAAAGGCCTACTTAAAAAAACTCTGCTACTGAAAATCCTATGGGCACAGTTCTACTCCACCACATGGGTCACCCTGAGCTGTAACTGACTTAGCGGCAAATCATTCTTCATTGTAAATATTTAATATTTGCCCAATATTCATTTCCTTATACCACCCAGTTGCCTCTTGAAACAACCACATTTCCTGCACTTATTTTCTTTTCTTCAATATCCACAGACTATCTAATTCTTGTGTCTTGATAAATGCACACAAAACTTTCATAGGGCTTCCCTTACCACAAAGAAAAAACACCATCTATAGGCCAAGTGCAAATGACAAGCAAAAAGGCCTATGCTGGAGGGTGGCTCTGATATATCATTCTTGAGACCAGGCTGCTCCATGGTGGCAAGGATTCTGAAGCCTCATGTGACATACTTTGGACATGCTGCAAGGAAGGACCAGTCCGTGGAGAGGGGCATCATTCTTGGGAGGGTAGAGGGACAATGCAAGAGAGGAAGATTCTCGATGAGATGGATTGATTCAGTGACTGGGGAAATGGGGGTAGGTGTGTTGGAGACAATACAATTGACTCAGGATAGAGCAGGGTTTAGGGTTGTTGTACATAAGGTCACTATGAGTTGCAGGTGACTCAACGGCACATCACAACAACAAGAAGTTTAAATGCTTCTTATCTCTTTGACTGGCTTTCCCCTGATTTCAAGGAATCAAGATTCCCTATACTCAAATAACACGAATATGATTACTTTCACTTATCATGCAGCTTCTGCAAAATATTTTCCTATCAATATTATTTTACTTGTTTGTGACTTCAATTTTACTTCCCCTATGAGATGGATTGATTCAGTGACTGGGTAATTGGGATGGGTGTGTCAGAGGCAGTGTGACTGGCACAGGATAGAGCAGGGTTTAGGGCTGTTGTACATAGGGTCGCTATGAGTCACAAGCAACTCGACGGCACATAACAACAACAACATTCAACAGATTTAATGTTAGTTTTTGTCTTGGTGGCTGTTAACACAGAAATTTGGCTGCAAGCACCAGATTCTAACCTGCCTACCTTTGTGTTTCTAAAGCTGCACCTCTCCTGGCTTGATTCCTGCAGAACATTCCCATACAGGAAGAAATTGCTTTTTCTGCCCTGGACACCGGAGAGGCCAGCATACAGCAGTCACATGCAATCTGCCCTGCTGTCTAGTTAGCTGGGCCTCCTCCCCTTGTGAACACTGCTGGCAGCTGGTGAAGGGCAAGTGTAAAAGGGTCCCATTCTCCATAGTCTCCCTGTGGCCAATTCTCCACCTGTCTCGAACACAATGTTCTTGAGAACAGACTACATAAAAAGAACTCCAGCACTCAAGTTTATACGTGAGCTGTCCAAGAATAAACATGGGTTCCACTGTCTACTTCCTGGTTACCAGGGTACTTTAAAACCGGATCCATGCACATTATTTTATACAAATGCGCTCAAAGCAGGATTATTCAGCTATCGAATGAGGCCAAAATCCAATTCTGGAAGTGTCATGAGATATCTGTAGCATATACTACGAAAGAACTTTCACACAATTTAGTTATTTCTGTCCACGACAGGTGTGTGCATTATTTATGTCCGCGGGCCATTTCTGAAATATAAGCACAGCCCCGGAAATCCTGTAAGTTTTGCTTTGCCCTGTGGTATCACTAAGAATCAAAAACTATTCGATGACACACAACAACAACGGCAAAAGCTTTTCATCAGCACTGGCCTGAAGTACGACATGAGGGATGCAAAGCACTGCGACTCCTTCAAGAGACAGTTTCTACAGAAATGGCAAACAGCATGCAGTCCCCACGGGAGGGATATTAAGGCCTCTCACTTCTGGCAACACAGAGTAAAGGGAAGACAGGAAGTGCGAGAACTGGCTTCTCAGATATTACTGTGTCCTCTTACCATCTGTTATATCTGTCGGCTTCCCAGCCAAGGAGCAAGCCCTGAAACACAAGGTTGGCAAGAGCTTTCTTCACACTGCTCACTTCTCTCCATTTGGGTTCATAAGAGACACACAGAGTGGGCTCTCACTCATGACTGGCAAAATGTTAACATCCCCTAGTCTTCTGAAAGGTACTTCAAAAACACCCCTGTCTCTACGTGGATCTTTCCACCAAAAGAGAATATTCGAATGCTTGCCTCAGAGTCCACAAAACTCAGAAGACTGTCCTCATGGGGGTCTCACAGCTCCATCTGCTAAGGACATTGGAGGGCAGAACTCCATTTCTTAAGAACTTTTCATGTTGGCTAACCACCAACATCCTCCAACTGGCAGTCCCCAGGTAACAATGTCCACTAGACAACTCCTGCTTGCCATTTAAACTGGTCCAGACATGGCCAACCAGGAAATCTGGTGGTACTCTGAGTGTTGGGCTGCCAACCTAGAAGTCTGCAGTTCAAACCCACCAACTGCTCTGCAGGATACAGATAATAGTCAACCACCACAAAAACAAATAGCCTTGGAAAAACCAATGGAGGGTCAAAATTAACTTGATAGAAGTAGGTTTGGCCAAGGAAGTGAAATAGCAAACATTTTGCATGGTACCCAGAACAGAAAGAGGTTAGAGATGGAAGCCCTGGAGTAGGAAACTTGAAAGAGGTACATTGAGCCTTTTCAAGAGCCTGATACATAAGAATGGATTATTGGCAAGACTGCAGGAGGCACTTCACCAAAGACGACATTCAAATGCCAAATAAACCCATGAATAAATGTTCAAAATCCCTAGCTCTAAGAGATGCAAATCAACACAACTATGAGATATCATCTCCCCCCAGTAAGAATAGCAAATTTTACCAGAACAGCAAACAACAAATACTGGTGAGGTTGCGGAGAAACTGGAACCCTTATTCATTGTTGGTGGGAGTGTAAAATGGTGCAACCACTATGGAAGGCTGTATGGCACTTTCTCAAAAAGTTGCAAATATCATTTGACCAGCAATCCCACTACTGGGAATATACCCTAAAGAAACTATAACTACCACCCAAGCAGATATATGCACACCCATGTTTATTATGGCTTTGTTCACAATAGCAAAGAGCTGGAAACAACCCAAGTGCCCATCAACAAATGAATGGATAGAGAAGCTCTGGTATATTCACACAATGGAATACTATGCTGAATTGAAAAACAAGGAATTCATGAAATATTATACAAAATGGGTGACCCTGGAGGACCCTGAGCGAAATATCTGGCACAAAAGGACAAATATTGCATAGGACCACAGTTGTAAAATGAGATTGACATCGGGGTTGAGGGAAGGCAGAGAAGGAGCAGAGGAATGATGTATACTGCGTTGAAAGAGAAGAGGGAGAAAACTGTTTAAAAGGGATGTATGATTGGGTATTATTGTCATGACAGGAGTCCAGAGTGAAGGCTGCACAGTGGAGTGGACTTGGGGGGAGGGATTGTATAACAATGAAAGAGTTTTTCTTTTTTCAAGGAGGAGAGTGAGTTGGAGAGAGGGGGTGGGCAGGGAGAAAAGTGCAACACTGAATGACTGGAAACTCTAAGTCTCTGTAAACTCTCATTAAAATTAATAATAATTTTTTAAAAAGACTACAGGAGAAGCACACACACTCAAAGTGGTGCCATCAGCCACATTCTTTGGACTGGGCAGCACTACTGACTATGTTCAAAATCCAAAGGGAAGAGATTTCTTTCATTGCTACGCAATGGAAGCTTGGGTGGCCTAGTGGGCAAGGAGTTACACTGCCAACCTAAAGGCAGGTAGTTTGAATCCAGCAATTGGTCAGATAGAGAATTATGGGTAATCTCTGCTCACAAGATTTCCAGTCTCTGAAAACCAGCCATGAGTTAGTCAATTACTTGAGTCTGTGAGTTAGTCAATGACTTGAGTTTGTTTATGTCGGTGGAAAGTGTACTGTGTCTTTCATCCATAATAAGAAGGATGTACGTTTCCAGCAAGGATTCCATTTGTAATCCCCCACCCCACCCCAATTTGGACTATCTTTTCAAAAAGGAGGTTCACTTTCTGGGCAAAATGAGTACAAAGCCCTGACAAATTCTTACAGACGCATTAGGAATGGATCTCATTTGTAATTCAGGGGCTCTCATTCTTATCTTCAGGGTTTGATGGCTGTCGAAATGCAAAATGCTCCAAGAGGAAGGTATACTGAAGTTCTAAGGCAACCGCAGCTTAGTGCTAATTACATGTCAGATCCTTTTGTAGACAAGAGATAGCTTGAGAGGGAAGGGGGAAATACACACTGAACCAAAAAGGATGTGGACAGCAGACACTTTAGATTTTTCTGAGAGGAGTCCTGGAGCTGTGGCTACTGACTCAAGTGATTGAAGCGGACCACTCCGTGATTTTTCCCTATTACAGAACCACTTCCGAGAAGAGAACCTTCCATTTCATCCTCTCAGAGGGGATTTGATCGTTAGGGCAGACTTGAATGTGGACAAGATGAAAAGGCACCCATCTAGATATGTGAAAGTCACACGTGGAGGAGAAAATGTCTTCAGGGAAAATGTAGCATTTCCATCAAAGTGAACTCGCTCACTGCCACTGAATTGGAATCGATGTGTAGCTGACCCTCCAAATGGTTTCTCAGGCTGTAAATCACATGGGGGGAGGCTGCCCATCTTTTCCTGCAGAACCACCGGAGGATTCAAAACCCAAGAGAGAAGTGATCTTCGGGTTAACAGCCAAAATCCCCACAGATGAGAGGTCTGAAATAATCCCTCAGAATATGGACTAGACGAAATTAGAAAAATCCAGAAAGATCTGTATCATTCCTCAATTGAGGCAGATCAATTGTTTCCTGAAAGCAGCAGGTGCACAAAGCAGTTCTTGGGAGCAAAGTGGGGGTTTGGGGGGAGAGGGCAGAGCTTTAAACAGTGTACTGGAAGCGGTCCAAAGAGAAGGCCTTTAAGCTTTTCTTGCATGACAGGGAAAAACAATGGCCTTTTCCTCCTAAACATCCCTGCCAAGGGAACTCTTAGGAGGCCACTTCTTAGGAAAACAACCCTGACACAAGCTGTTAGTAGCCTCAGGAAGATGAAAAGCGTCTCTTGTCTGTAGCTGCTGGCAGCAAGGGCCCTCTCTAAGTGTTCATCAAAGATTATGTCATCTGAGATTATGCACAAGGAGGAGCAAAACAAGCTGTTTATCTGGGCATTCTGGTTCCCAGCAGGTGGCAAAGTGAGTCTCCTTTCACAATCAGAACAGGATTGAATCCTCAAAGCCCACCTAAGGGCTCTGCAGTACGGGGGACAACACCAGCTGGACTGCACTGAAGGAATACTGGCCAAAGAGCTCCACATCAAACCAGTCCCATCAAGTCTATTCAGTCTAAGGGTAAAACGGAAATGTGTGTCAAAACAGAAATGTGTTCCAACGTGCTATCTGTAACTGATTTCTCTCAGGAGCAGCTCACCAGACATTTCTTTCAGGGCACTCATGGGTGGACTTGCAAGGTCAGCTCTTTGGTCACAACATCTATGGATTCCAACTATCCAATGGTGCTATTAAAATAAAGTAAAGCACTCTGTTTGCTCGATCAAATTCTAAGTGCATAAAAGGAATATAGGATTAGGTATTATTTGTATGACTAAGAGCTGCATAGTACAGTGGACTGCGGTGGGGGGGGACAACAACTGTACAAAAATGAAAGAATTTTTTTTTTCCAGAGAGAAAGGCAAACTGGGGGGGGGGGGAGGGAGGGAGGATAATGTGCAACAATGAATGAATGGAAATCCAAGTTCTCTGTAAACTTTCATTAAAATATCAATTAAAAAATAAAAGACCAATGGATTAAAAAAATTCTAAATGATATTTCCTTTACAGTATTCTAATTTAGTTTGCTGGAGGTTCCCACCCCTGATGAACAAACCTGAGGGTGATTCAGATCCTATTGAACTACTACCTCTGTTAGGGCAGTATTAATAAATTCAGAATTTTCTATATAGATATCAGTTATAAAACTATAGTTATTTTTCTTCAGCCTGCAAAACTAGTTGCTTAGCCTCTGAATTTTCTGTTTCCTGTCTTTAGTCATGTAGAGTAGTTTAATCTGTCTGTTTACCAGAAGAGGAAATGCGTCTATCCTAGATGATGATGAAGTTGGTTCATATGTAAACTGTATCTTAATCTGCCTGTTTACTAGGAATGGAATTGGTGCCTTCCTGAATTACTGAAACATAGATGGGAAGTGTCCTTTTCAGATGTAGAAATCACCTTTTTTTACTAACAAAAGTGTATTGTTAAATGAGCTTGAGTTTCACCATAGTACATAAGGCCATGACCACTCCCAGATGGGAGGCAGTCTTAGAGGCGACTCCGACTTCCCAGATCTGTGTAATAAAGTGCATTTATGGATATTGCATTCTGTTTGTCTTACTGGCGACTGACTATGGAAAGAACCCCTTGTGTTCAGTAACATCCCTACCTTGAGGCTTGGAAAGGGGTGCCTATATCCTCAAAAGACATCCCCTACTATGGCACTCGTATTCCTAACAGCTTCCAATGGAAATGTCAACTCTTCCACATCAGACTGAATAAATCGTGACAAGATTAATTTATGCACAGCAATGTAAAAGAAATGAGTCAGTCACTGACACTTGCAATAACCAATGAATCCTGAAAGCATTATTATTAAGCAAAAGAAGTCAGACACAAAAGAGAATGAGCTAAATAATTTAGTTTTACTGAAGGTCCAGTAAACAGAACTCACTCGTTGCCCACAGAATTTGTAGCGACGCTGAGTTGACCCTCCATCGTGTTTCTGAGGCTGTAAACTGCCTGAGTGGAGACTGCCATCTTCCTTCCAAGAAGCAGTGGGTGGATTCGATCCACCAGTAAGGCATGGCCTTTGAGTTAGCAGGGCAAGTGCCTATGGGATAAAAGCAAAATTAACCTATAGAGATAGAAAATTCAGAATAGAGGATACTTCAGCACAGGGGTGTTGACTGTAAAACAGCCTGAAGGAACTTTCTAGGGTGGTGAATGAAATAAAGTCCAGCTCAATGCTGTCTAGTCAGTTCTGACTCAAAACCACTCCCCACCCTTTAGAGTAGTGAGAGAAGATCTTCACCCTGAACCCTTTTCAGCAGGAAGTAGCTAAGAGAATACGCCATCCCCTTTTCCTTATGAATCAGGGTGAAGTCTCTCTCAGGGAGGAGAGATAGGGAATGGCAAAGGACACACTGACAAAGGAGATTAATCAGAACTGGCTTCGACAAGCACTGTGGCAACTGGACAATTAAAACAGACATTCGGGGGCGGGGGAAGAAGAACAAACTGTGGAGGAGGGTGGAGAAAACAGTGCAACAATGAAGGAATGAAAACCCAAAATCTCTGTAAATGTTCACTAAAACTAGTAACATTTAATAATAATTAAAAAAAAAAAACACACAAAACACTCCCCATTGGATTTCTGAGGTCGTCAGTCTTTACCCTAAGAGACTGCCCATCTTTCTCCCTCAAGGCTGGATGCACATCTGTAACTTTTTATTCAGCAGTGCATCTTGCAAACCACTATGTCACTGGAGTGCCTAACAGAAATATATGCAAAAGAAATTAAACTACATAGTTCAGCATAGTACTTTTTCCTATATATAAAATAAATCTCAACTTTAACTTTTTAGAAAATAAGCTACTAACTACTAGTACTGCTATTACTCAGGGAGCTCTGGTGGCCTAGTGTTAAGAAGTTGCGCTGCAATACCAAAGGAACAGAGTTTGAATCCACCGGCTACTCTGCAGGAGACGGATGGCCAAATACCTCCTGAGCGATTTACTGCCTCAGCTATGGGTTGGTTCTACCTCCCTGGCACACAACAACAACAACAAACTACTCCACATTTTAGTCAAGTAGGAACTGAATGATAGACCATCCAGAGATTTCCTCAAGAAAGCTATAAATCCCAAGAAAGAAGAAAGCCTATCTTTCTCCCTTGGGCCTACGAGTACATTCAAATCACCAGAATGGGACAACATTGGGGTTAACAGTGCAACTGCCTAAGAATTATACATTCCCCGCCCCCCCCTTACTGGTTAAAGGCTAAGTTAGTTCAGGTTAACTTACACCTTGATTAAACAAACGGTGCAACTCAAAAGCTTTTGAAGCCACAAAATTGTGTTGTTTTGCAGTGCTTTTTGATGGGTTAAAATTCTTAGCAGGCATTCCATTATCTCTTTCAGACCTTGTAATGAAAACAGCTGCCAGTATGTAACCAAGTGCCAACCACTTCCAGTCAGGAAAAGTATAAACTCCCTCTCGACTCTTGTAAATTTTTGTGTAGATGTCATATTTGCAATTGCTCTTTAGCGTTAGGAGGTATTATTCTCGGACAAACACTCTCAGGGATGGTTTGTTCTAACTGCAATTATTTTACCCTTCTTGAATCACTGAAGGGTTTTGTTGGGGGTTTTTCTGCACTTGGTGCTTTTAGAAACGGAATGACCTTAAGGTACAAGTTACTTGTATAACCAACCAAGCACTATAATGGATGCATTTGATAATTAGCAAGCTTCCAGAGTTTCTTGAACTTCAACCAGGCCTCCACCTATCCCAGCATCCTCAACTCCACCTAGCCTAACAACTGACTCCGCCTACTTCATTTCCTCCACCTATCCCAGCATCCTTCTCCACTCAGCCTAGTTGCAACCTGACTCCATCCACCCCCAGCACCCTCCTCAGCCTATCCCAGCATCTGACTATGCCCACCCCAGCACCCTCCTCAGCCTATCGCGCATCTGCCTCCGCCCACCCCAGCACCCTCCTCAGCCTATCCCAGCATCTGACCCCACCCACACCAGCTCCTCCACCTATCCTGGCAACTGACTATGCCCACCTCAGCACTCCTCAGCCTATCCCAGCATGACTCCGCCCACCCCAGCAACCTCCTCAGCCTATCCCAGCATCTGACTCCACCCACACCAACTCCTCCACCTATCCTGGCATCTGACTCCGCCCACCTCAGCACTCCTCAGCCTATCCCAGCATCTGACTCCGCCCACCCCAGCACACTCCTACCCTATGCCTATCCCAGCACCCTCTTCGGCTTACCCGGGCATCCTGACAGTCCACCTCCCCCCACCCCAACTCTGCTCCTCAGTCTCACCAAACTTAAAGGTTTCTAACGAACCTACCAATGTGGCATAACAATTTTGAAGCTTTAGGAATAAAACAACAATAAGGTGGCAATTACATCCCTTTCCATAAATATTTTGTTCCCAGATCTTGTCCCCTGAGGAGAAGGTCCGCTGTAAATAGGCACTTTTTTCCATTTGCAAGGGGTCAGCTCTATGCTGTAATTTTGTTTCTATCTCACTTTCAAATCACACCTACAATTCCCAATGAAACCCTGGAGTGGGTTAATTAATAGCTTTATGAAATAAGCACAAAAGGAAACAACTGAGCAAATCCCCCCCAGAGTCCAATACAGTCTCCAAACATAGGAAAAATGCAGTCAAATATTAAATAAGGAAAAGAGGACTCATTGCCAACCATTCTGACAGTGAACCCTCCATTGCGTTTTCAAGGCTATGAATCTTTCCTGGAAGAGAATGCTCATCTTTGTCCCGCATAAAGGTTGGTGAACTCGACCCGCCAACCCTTTGGTTAGCAGCTGGTAATTTTATGCACTAGGCTACGAGGGCTCTTTGGTAAAAAGAAAAGTGCTCCAATTTATCATGGCACTTTATTTCCATAAAGAGAGCTCTGGTGATCTAGTAGAGAAGATGTTGAGCTACCAAAAGGTGAGAGGTTTGAATCTACCAGCTGCTTCCAGGAAGGAAGAGGGGCAATCTCCTCCTATGAGGCTTATGGTCTCTGCAAACCCACTGGAGGGTGAGCAACCAGTCAGTTCCACGACACACATCCAGAATGTGCATGCAATTTAATTTCTCCAATGAGGATTCTGAACGACCATGACGCACAGACCCGAATTCAAGACAGTTGAAACTTGCTCTTACCTTTGGTATTGAGACAGTCCAGCCAGTGAGAGACCCCGAGTGACTGGCTGGTCAGCAAACAAGGCAGCGACGTTCTTGGCTAATAAAACATGTCTTCACCCTACTGTCTTGAGTTCTGTTAAGGTGCTCACCCAGGAGAACCTGCTTATAGTGATTTCTTAAGCATGCGCAGTCCAGCATTCTCTGACCACTACATGACCTTTCTCTGTAGGTAGTAGAGAGCCTTTAAGTAGAACTAAAACTAGTGTCCGGAGAGACTACACGTGCACACCATCCCGTAATGAGATGACCCAGAAGCTTCTGTAACAGCGTCCGTCTTAAAGCACCAGCTACGTGTGCATTTAATTATCATTAACACCTCCTATCCAGGCTGTTCCCCGGAATTCCCCACCTTCCCTTATGAATAAACGTGAATCCTCCTCTCACCTAAATCTTGACAAACCCAGGTAATTCACCTGTCCAGAGACAGATTCGCATTGCTGTGTGGTTTAGCATCGCGTCATCTCTCTAGATCTCACTTTGGCAAAGTCATTTGAGTTTGCAAAATATTTTCCCTAACAAACTTCTTTCTCTGCTTAAACAGAAGAGCCTGGACGTTTCTGTTTCACTGCTTTTAGTTACCAGGAGGAAGAATGCAGATTTAAGTAGGACCGTTGGGGACATTTTCTTGGCAACTACATTTAAGGGGTAGTCAGGTAACAACAGGGAGCTCTGGTGACTTAGTGGTAAGGAGCTGTGCTGTCAACACAAAGGTACACGGTTCGAGTCCCTCCACCAGCTGCTCCAGCGAGAATGATGGGCAGCCTCCTCCTGTGTGATATGCTGTTGTTGTTGTTAAGTGCCATAGAGTCAAAGGCGACTCACAGCGACCCTGTGAACGAAAGTCCTCAACACATGCGTGTCTTTCATCCTTTCTCCAGGTTCCTAAGTTTCCAGAGGCAAGCTATTACGGAAGCAGATGCCACTCCTGCTTCCAAGCTTGTTTTAATCTGGGAGCTCCACCAAACACTGTCCACCATGGGTACCCATCAACACATTTGACACATCAGTGTCCAAGTGTTCAGCTTCACAGCAACCACAAGTTACCTCTGTGGACACACCAGGGCTGTACAACCTAGAACAATGTTTGAACAAAAACAATGAAAGGCAGGCCTGAGGGCTGCGGATTAGAAGTCACCCACCTTTGGCTTGGTAGCATCACTTTCTCTCTATGTTGGTGTTATTGCTGTTAAGTGCCATCGAGTCATAGGCAACTCATAGCGACCCCATGTGATATAGAGCCTCAGAAAACCCACTAGAGGATCAGTTTTGAGTTGGCTCTGACTCATAGGCACATAAAAACCACAGACAGACCAAATGTTCTGTATCCTTTCTACCAGTCATTATACCTAGAATGATGTTTTCCACTATGACTCCCAGAAGCAAAATTCATAGTGTCAGCACAAGGTGGCTAAAACTTCTCCGTAATTTCAAGTTCAGAAGTAGTGCAAAAGAAACAAAGAACGTGTATACGACCCTCAGACCATCAGCTCTGCACAAATGAGAAGATTTCATTAAATTAACTTCTAGTTTGGTCAGCTGGTTAATTGAACTGATGGTTCCTGTCAATGCCGCCAAAAAGATGAATTGTATCTTGTGTGTCTGCCTTTAGTGCTAAAACTAATTATTGGGGTCTGACTCTCCCTTTGATGGATTGAAAGAGTTCCTAGTGAGCACAGTTAAACAAACCATTAGGTTGAGAACAAAATTGTTCCACACAGCAATGATCTACTAATGAGCTGACTGCTGACACACATTTATCACTTGAAGGGTCTGAGCAAGAAAAAATTCAAACTACTTTTACCTCTTTTTAAGCTGAGATAGAATCTACACGGAATAAATTAATGCAGGGATTCTAAGTATGTGGTTGATGAGCTTTCACAAATACACACACATTTTCAGAAAGTCCTTGGAAAAAGACATCATGCTTGCAAAATAGAGGGTCAGCGAGAGAAAGAAAGAAGACCTTCAATAAGCTGGATTGGCACAGTGACAACAACATTGGCCATGAGCAAAGTGAAGGTCATGGGGGGTGGTCTAAGATAGGGCATAGTTTATGTTGCTCATGGGGTTGCTATAAGTTGTAGACAACTCAATGACACCTAACAACAACAGTATAACTATAACCATAACCTTGGTTGAGAAATAAAGCCTTTCCACCATCCTAGAAAGTTTCCTTATGCCTTCTTGCTACCCTCACCACCACTACCCAAAGCCACCCACTGTTCTATTACCATAGACTGGTTTTGATTCTTCTAGAGATTCACGTAATGAAATCGTACAATGAGTACCAACCATTGTGTGTATGACTTCTTTTGTTCAACATGATGTTTTCAAGACTCATCCATGTTATAGTATTTATTGGCTTATTGGATAT
>NW_006399761.1:11811303-11814000 GCF_000299155.1 Elephantulus edwardii
CAAAATGGGCACAGGATATGAGCAGACACTTCACCAAAGAAGACATTCGGATGGTGAGCAAACACATGAAGAAACATTCACAACCCCCAGCTCTAACAGAGATGTAAAGCCAAACAACTATGAGATATCATCTCACCCCAGTAAGAATAGCAAAATCCAACAGAGCAGCAAACAACAAATGCTGGAGAGGTTGTGGAGAGACTGGAACCCTTATTCTCTGCCTTCACGTTAATTCTAATGCCAAACCCACATCACTTTGTTTATCAGTGAAGTTTCTTCTCAAAAGAGAAAAAACTACGCAAGTTGACAGGATAGTGAATCCCTTGTTACAAGAGCCTCTACCGAGGTGCACTGCAAACCCACAGGCCGAGCCTCTCTGCTGATTCAAATCTACTGGGACAATCTCCCCAGAAGACACAATCTCCTCCTGGGAATTTAGTCTCCGAAAACGTGCTGCAGGGTCACTGCGCATCGGTTCTGATTTGGTGGTGAGGAGATGAGTGTGTCGACGGTCATGCTGGACAAGTCTTTCTCTTTGCTTCTGCTTTGCAGGTGCTGGGAGTTCCACAGATCTGACTGAATTGCTGGCCCCAGTGTCAGGGGAGCAAAGCAGTCATTCATGTTCAAATGGTTCTGGTTTACTTTATCAGCAGGCTGTGCTCATCATGAGAATCAAGATTATATCTGAAATAATATAAAAAAAAACAAGTAAACAAAAGGCACAGATTGCAAATAATGATTTCACTACAGAACAATTTTGCTTTAGTCAAACCTTCACCCGTCCTAAGGAAAAGATACTGGGGGCTTACCTCTTGGAAATACCAGCATGGCTGTGAGCACTGGGGAAGTGAAGAGACTTCACAGTATGAAATTTTTAGGGAGAATAAGTGAGAGTATGCAGAGTTGCATGGTTTACACTTGTGCAAGGGGCAGTGAAGGAGAGAGGAAGCCCCTGGATGAGATGGATTGATTCAGTGACAGGGCAATGGGGGTAGGTGTGTCAGAGACAATGAGGTTGGCCCAGGATAGAGCAGGTTTCAGAGCTGTTGTACAGAGGGTCGCTCTGAGTCACAAGCGACTTGATGGCACATAACAACAACATGTGCAAGGGGAGAATTATCTGCCTGTGACTTAGCTATTACTCTGTGCTGGAGAAGAGTATTGAATGTACCATAGACTGCTAGGAAAACAAACAGATTCATCCTGGAAAGGGTCAAACTGGGCGACTCCTTGGAGGCAACGATTCTGAAGCTTCGTCTGACATACTTTGGACATGTTGTAAGGAGGGACAGGTCCTTGGAGAGGGACATCATGCTTGGGAGGGTGGAGGGACAGCGCAGGAGGGGAAGACCCTCTATGAGATGGATTGATTCAGTGACTGGCGTAATCGTGTCTGGAGTGTCAGAGACAGTGTGTTTGGCACAGGACAGAGCAGAGTTTAGGGCTGTTGTACATAGGGTCGCTATGAGTTGCAGGCGACTCGACGGCACATAACAACAAACAACAACAGTAGTTTTTTAAATGTTTGGGGGGGAGGGTTGCATTGCACAAAGACCAATTCAAATGAAATCTAAAACTTAGTTATCTATGGCAGCTTTGGTTCTGGCACAGAAATCCAAAAATTTAAAGTATAAATACTGCCTCCATCTCATGCCTTGCCCAGAAAAGGTAACGTTTTGAAGATAATTCCATTTTCTCTTGACAAAGAGTCCAGTATCGATTCTTGGAAGTCAAGGTCAAGAAGAACACCCATCATGCTGTCTCCAGTAACGAATGCTATCTAATACAGCTGGTGGTCAGGATGCCCTCTTTACATGCTGCGGCCACGAGGAACAGAAGACCAAGAAAGACATGGTCACAACAGAGCAAGAACCAACTCTCAGAACCACATGTTACAATATGGTAACAATGAACACAATTCTAAGTATCAGCATAGCCTCTAGTCCTGTTCAAAGGCCTCCTCCATTCATGACGTAATCATAGCATCAGGCCAGTTAACAGTATTATTCTGCACTAGTTATGGTTTTTGTTAGCTGAACAAATGGTTTTTGAAAACTGCTTTGTAGCTAGTAGTCAATTTTCTGAATATTCATTGGAAAGTGCCAGTGCGATTACTCTTGTCTTACTTGTGGTTCGGTACAGAAAGGCCATGCAGAGAATAAAGACTGACCTTCAAGAATACCTGCTCCCAGCCCTGATCAAATTTACTACTTTTAGCCAAAAATATGAATCTCTACAAAGAGTTGGTGAAAGGCCCTGTGATCCCTCTTCAAAATGGCATTTTCAAAATAAGTGTCCATTTTTTACTAAAAGAACTGCAATATAGGGCATTTAAAATAGCCTGGCTCTTGACCTTACAAGGCCCTCAAATGTTACGCCTGCTTATGCAGCATCATATCACAGTCTTCGCCGTGCAGGACTTTGATTCTGAGTGCTCTTGAGAGCAAACCTTTTGCCTCTCAGCAATAACCCATTGGACTACATAGCTAATTAGAATTTCTTCCTGAACGGATGGTCCTCTTGTTCTTTGGAAATACTTTCTAATTAAAGAAAAGTGTGCACTTTACATCAAAAAGAACAGGAGAACTCTTATGCCCAAACAGCATCTTTCACTCCAGCCTTTGAGTTGTACCAAGGGTTTATGTGTAGTTAACCTAAAGGTTAGCAGTTTAAATCCCCTATGTTGTTGTTGTTGTT
>NW_006399761.1:11814100-11819515 GCF_000299155.1 Elephantulus edwardii
TACCTCCATTACCCCAGTCACTGAATTAATCCTTCTCATCGAGGGTCTTCCTCTCCTGTGCTGTCCCTCCACCCTCCCAAGCATGACGTCCCTCTCCAAGGACTGGTCCCTCCTTGCAACATGTCCAAATTATGCCAGTCGAAGCTTCAGAATCCTTGCCTCCAAGGAGCAGCCCAGCTTCACCCTCTCCAGGATGAACCTGTTTGTTTTCTTAGCAGTCCATGGTACATTCAATACTCTTCTCCAATACCACAGCTCAAAGGCATCAATTCTCCTTCTATCATCCCTAGTCACTGTCAAGCTCTCTGATTCATAGCAAGTAATTGGTTTGGTTCTGTTTGGTTTTCATCCTTGTTTCCGCAGACAATTCAGTCCCATTTATATCCTTTCAAGAAGAAAAGTTCCTACCAGTCACACCCTTACAAGTGTTGGCATGATTAAGAGACACTCCAAAGTTCAACAATTTGTTCTAGAATCTAGTTGAACGTGAGGACAGTGGCCCTGCAAGGCCAGTCCAAGTGGTCGGGTTCCTGTGAGGTTCCAATCCCATCAGAAGCCACGTTTAGTTACAGCACGTACGAAGGTTCTCTGAATGAGACTGGGCAGGGTGTGGGCCTTTTCTATCCCACCTGAGTGGTGCTCACACCCACTTCGGGTCCTGGATTTTCCATCACTTCTCATCCATGGAATTCCGAGGACCCTCTGGGATGACTTTGTGGTTTTCAGAAGAGATACTCCTGGATCCATAGTTAGTTCCTGAATTTCTCTGCAGACAGGAAGCAGAGGAGGATGAATTATTCCCCTTGGGTAGGTTTAGAGGGTGAGCAAGATTACTTGGAGATCTGCAAGTGATTGTCCAAAAGGAGCTCACTGGCTTTGAATGCGGCAACTGTCCTAGAGTTGCCAACGTCCCCTTTACTCTGACAGTAACTGTAAATTTGAGGGCTTCCCAAGGTCACTCTCAAGTGCAATGATTCCCTTCAAGGATTTGCCGAACTTGGAAAAATCCTTGTACTCACAGATATAGAATACTATTGTGAAAAGAAGTCAAATTAAAACCTATCAACGTCCGAGCTGTATAGGGGAGGGCCTAGAAATGACAGGCAGGTTCTGGCTTCCTGTGCCCAGCGGAGTTACCTGACAGCACCTCATTCTTGCACGAGATGCCACAGCATGCAGGAAATATTTCCAAGGGAGGAAGCTCACGCAAACTCACGTGTCTGGGTTTTTATTGCTTAAACAGGACTGTCCTTCATGACTGAACTTAGTTTCTACTCTTTGAGAACTTTAGTTCATACTATATAATCCCTGATCACATAAACCACAATGTTAACACAGATTATCAAGCAAAGCCAAAGCCTCCAGCTAAAACAAAGACATTTCTATTATGTACCAATTGTACCAATGGCTTAGAGGTTATCTCCTAGGAATCAAGGTTATCACTTTGGACAAGGCAAATCCTTCACTGCACACACCCACCAAACCCAACCTGAATTAAATAGCAATGCCAAGACGAGTTCAAAGCCATTTGATTTTAATGTGGCCCCTCCATAAAGTCACTGCTGATAGGTCAGTACTGACTCGGAGCAGACACTCCAGTGGGTTCCCAAGGCTGGCAAAGGCACGAGAGGAGATGGTTTCTCTTTATCCCAAGGAGCCACTGGTGGCTGTGAATGGCCGAAGTCCAGCCTTTCAGTTGGCAGTGCGAGCCTGTGAACCAGGCCACCAGAGGTCCAGTCTACCCAAATTTAGGCACTGGTGCCATCTACAACTCAACAACCTTGGATGTTGTTAACAAGAAGGAATTGTGCGGCCAACCTAAAGGTGGGTGGTTCAAATCCACCAGCTGCTTTGGGGGAGAAAGATGGGCAATCTCCTCCTGTGTGACATACAGCCTCTGAGAACCCACGGGAGGGTCAGCTGAGAGTCCAGCATAGAATGACAACAACTATTCTTTTTGGGATAAATAATATACCCTTAATTATTCTCAGGAGTTTCCTCTATTGAGTTCTGAAAGACCCATGACCCCAGAACTCTCTGAATCCTGAGCAGAGAGCTTTGGTTAGTCACTAACTAGCTCAAGAGGCATCAAAGAATTACTGAAAGAAAAACTCTTTCTAGAACATCCTTTAGAAAACTAAGTGCCATGGAGGCAATCCTGACACAGAGAAACTCTAGGTTTGTCAGAGCAGAACTACCCTCCTCCTATAGGGATTTCAAGGGCTGAATTTTAGATTACCAAGGCTCTCCCCTGAGGCATCTCTGGGTGGATTTAAATCTCCAGCATTTAAGTCAGCAGCTAAGTACTCCATCCAGAGACTCTGGAACTTCTTTCAGGGTCAAAAATATCTTAAGGTGAATATCTTTGCAACCAGTGTCCACACTTGGCTTGGGTTGTTTCTCTGCGGCCTGAGGTCACTTCTCCAGTGCACCTTGTGCTCCCAACCCAGCAGGTCTACAGGCTTCTGGAGACCCTGGGCGGACCCCCGAGGTAACACAGAAGAGGAGATGATGTCATTAGCCTCACGGCAATGCCCAATAGTTCTTGGAATGACCAAAGCCCCAGGAAAGCCTTCCCATACAGACACCCAAGTCAGACTATTTTGACCAAAATCAAAGTGTCATGATTATTTCTCTCAAGAATCTCCTCTGGAAAAAGATTCCAACTCAAGGCACAATTTCATTTGGTGAAGATTTTGATAGTGAAGATGAAACTGTAGAACTCATCTGTGATTCAGAAAATGAATTTGACTAGTTACTTTGAATAACATGCAAAGCTTGTAGGATTTAAATTTATTGCAGGGAGTAAAGTGCAACAACAAAGAATGAATGGAAATCCAAAATCTCTGTAAATGTTCATTAAAATCAATAAAATTTAAAAAAATTATTATACAAATGTATCATGTTGTTGCTTGCAGTTGTTTGCCATTGAGCTGGAACCTACCTGAAACAGTCCAGCGGGTTTTCAGAGGCAGTAAGTCACAAGGGAGGAGATTGTCCATCCCATCCTTCTTCTACAGAGCAACTGCTGGATTCGAATAGCGTGCCTTTGGGATTGCAGCACATAAACCATTTCCTAATTTAAAATAAAAATTATATTCTTTTCAGTATCATTTCTTGAGTCCATATCACACTTCTAACCGATAGAGACCCACCCCATTCAAGTGATTCACAGCCAGATACATTAGGGTCATTAAGGGGAACTAAAAAGAAAAAAGCTCCTTCAATTCTCTCCACTACAATAAATTAAATCTTACCATTTGGGAGAAACCTGGGTATTAGTGTCTTTTAAAGTTCCCCAGGGAACTCTCATATGAAAAATTGTTGATAAGCTTTCCCATGGTGAGGAACGATACATACAGATGCATACATACAGTTGAACCATATCCCCCTCCCCGCCCCCAAGAACTATATTTAAGTTCTAACCCCTTATATCTGTGGAGATGAACTTGTTTGCGGATAAGAGTTTTGACTGATGCAATTTGTTAAATTAACATGAGCTCACCCTGTAGAGTGGACCCTAGTTCTATATGGCCAGTGTCCTTCTAAAAGGATAACAGACACTGAGAGAGTAGCAGACAGGAGAATGGCATGTGAAGATGGAGGTAGAGGTTGGAGTTCTGTTTCTCCAAGCCAAGAAATGTTTCAGACAAAGAACCCAAATAAGACCTTAAGACCACCAGGACACGGAAGAATCATCCTCTGAACATGGGAGAGCCTAGAGAGCATTATGCCAAGTGAACTAGCTCAAACTCATAAGGACACATACTGCCTAAGACCATTATTGCAAAACCAGAAGAAAATTTGTAAGATGTGCATAAATATCCAAAAGGAGATGAAGAAAGGGAGTTACGGAGTGAGAAATGGGGAAATCAGTAGGATTGCAGCGTTTAGTGGGAAGATGGGGGATGAAGGAAGAAGAAAGATTCCACGGGAACTCTAAAGACAGGGTAATAATAGACATGGATCAGCAGTAATTAAGTCTATAAAGTATAATGCATATATGAATGACTGTATGAAACACAATGTATATAAATGAAACATAATGTATAGGAATTATTTAATGTAATCCAATTTAAAAAAACAAACAAAATGACCCTGTTAGTCACCAGTAGAGAGAGATCAAACGAACGCCCACATCAGAGCCTTGAGATAGAGAAGGAGCCTGTAACACTTTGCTATGGAACTTCTAATGTCCAGACTGTAAAAAATACATCAGGATGCTCAAAGCCACCCAGTTTATAGTTCTTTTAATAGCAAGTCTACGAAAGTATACAGCTAACAGCAAGAAAATGAACCAAGTACTGCTTTGACTCTTTCTTTTTTTCAAAACGCTCCACCTGCACACCCAGCCTATACTGCATTTTAAGACATAATTCAAACTCCTGTAACTTGTTCAGTAACTTTTAAATAAACTGTTAGGGTGTGTATTATAATCACACACAGGAAAAGCTCCTGACAATTTCCTTCACCCAGGAGAAAAAAACGTATCTGGTGATTTAATCTCCAAAACAATCTTAGTGTAAGTTCGGCTGTTTTGACTGACCCGAAGCTTGTCTCTGAGCGAAAGATTTCCATGCTGTTCAATCTGGGAATCCTAATAAGTATTTTCAGCCAGAGGAAACTGACCTTTCCGAGATGAATGTCAAGCAAGAACACAAAATTCTTTACAATAAATTTCTTCGTGAGGAAAAAGAAAAATTCTTGTTTTCAGCTAGGTGGGTACTTTTCTTTCTCTTGTATTTTTCTCACTTATTAGTATGTCCCTCTCTGCTTAAACTGGGGTTAGGAAAACACCCCTGCCCCTGCTTCCCTAACTTCAGCTCCAGTTTATAAATTTACCTTTTCAAAATCATCCTTTTTTAAAGAACGTTACCTCCAGATGATGGTCTCTAGCCATCTGTGATCCCACTTTCTGCTGAAGAGTTGAGACCACCAAGGAAAATGAAGCAGGATGTTCATTAAAAAGAAAAACAAAACAAAACACTCCGCAAACTCATTGAGCTGACTCACAGCTGTGCCTCCAGACAGTGTTTGGAGGTGATAAATTGCATAGAAAGGAGATTGTGCATGCTTCTTCCACGGAACCCCGGGAGCATTTAACAGCCAGAGAGGGTCTCCTCTGGGTTAGTTAGGAGGGGAACTTCGTATGGCTGCACCACCAGCAGCTCTACGATGTTCACTGAAGCAAGTCAAAAAGTGGGAGATGGAGGGGCTGAAGGAATTGGGAAAGATCCAGTGGGGACCTAAAAAGAGAGGGCACAGATCAGCGGGGGTTCATTTTATAAAGCACAAAGCACGGGAATGATGGTATGAAACAACAGGAATGAAGGAATGTGGGAAACACAATGTATATAAATTTTGCATGAAAACCTATATATAATTAATAATATAATAAATATAATATAATATAAT
>NW_006399761.1:11821010-11839922 GCF_000299155.1 Elephantulus edwardii
ACTCTGCAGCAGGCGCTTCAGGTCCTCCTCAGTTTCAGCAAGCAGGGTTGTGTCATCCGCATAACGCAGATTGTTGATAAATCGTCCACCAATCACAATATAAAATAAAAGGAGTCTTGGGATGGCACAGAGCAGTTGACTATAGGCTGAGGAGTTAAGCCTTGAAAACAAAGATTGGAAGACAGGTTTTTATCTGCCTCCAAAAGGGCACAGTGTTGAAAAGTCTACAAAGTGCTGTTTTCCTGCGGCACACACAGGGTGACCAGGAGTCAGAACAGACCTAACATCATCTCGGAACAACAGCAATGAACAAAGAACATCAGCACATCTCAACAACTCGCGCTCACAAGTCAAAGATCCGCTCTCACGCCCCACCTCCCAGCCTTTCTCCCCGCTCTGTGCATACAGGAGCCCACAACTCGTTCATCAAGGCACTTTGCTTTCCTGTCAGCTCTGTAAGAGGATGCGTTTCTCCTTCCCAATGTGTCAACCTTCACTACTGATGCCAGGAAACGGCAATTACTTTTTGAAGCTAATGGGTGAAAATGCACTTAGAGGACTGTGCTTTGTGGGTCTCGGTCATAATCCTCGTAAAACAAACTGAACCCGGCTCTGCCTGACAGGCTTTCAGCCTGTTCTTATTTGGGGGCTTATTTAAATTACAGGCTTGATTACGTTTCTAATTTCACCATTGCACTCTGCACCCTTTTCTTTGAAAACGGACCCCAAGACAGACATGCACTAAATCCCTTCCCCTGGCTGTAATGAGAAAAAGTGTCAAGTGCGGTGGGTGGCCAGAGGGAGGGGCTGGAGCGTCCCCAGAGCAGTGAACTTGAACATAAGTGCAATTGTGGAGCTAACTACTTTTAATCATATGGCCAATGAATACAGCTTGTGATTCCATCCTTTTTTAACTTCTCTAGTCAGCAAGGCAATCACTGGGGAAAAGTGACACAGAACACATCACCCTATCATCTTCACAATTACTGAAGCTGCTGCACAGATATTTTAATGTTTAGCTCAGGAGTCAAGATTTGCTTCCAGATGTTCCTACTTAGAGAAAAGGTGTGACAGCACCAGTGTTTGGCAATGGATAAATCCTTCTAACCCTGGAAAGTTTTAGGCCAGTTAAAATATGTACCTTGTAAGCGATAATCAATGTCACCCTTACAAATATTCTCTTACAATGACAGTCTCTGACAAAGAAACGTTAAACTTAGCATAGGAGTTAGGTGCATAGTGAATTTATTTATTCATTAGTTCAAAAATAGCTACTGAGGCACGAGCTAAGGGCAAAATCTACCGGCCACTCAGAGTGCACAGACGCAGCCTCTGAGATGACCTGGAAGATGAGTCCATCATCACAGTCTGGTAGCTAGAAACTCTAGTAAGTTCTTTAGGAAGATGGCAAGCTTCGCTCAAAAAGCACAGACAACAGAGGCATCAGACCTCTGCCGGGTACTAGAACGAGAGGTGTGTCGTGAAAGACTGAAAACAGAGCACTTTGGTTTCCATTTTTAAGAATAAATTCTTTGACGGTAATCTTTTTATTTCTTTAACAAGCATTAAACATTTTTTCTCAAGGGAGCTCTGGTGGCCTAGTGGCAAGAAGCTGCACTGCAATCCCAGAGGTATGAAGTTCGAATACACCAGATGCTCTGCTGGAGACGGAGGGGCAATCTCCTCCTGTACTAGTCAGATCTGATTTGATGGTACACACACACAAAATAATAATAATGAAATTTTTTAAAAACCACAAACAAACCATCTTTTCTCGTGCTTGGGGGTCATTTCTATTCCTTCTTTGGTGAAATGTCTATTCAAATCCTTTGGCCATATTTTAACGGTGTTGTCTTTTAGTTGTGAGCACGTCCGACGTGCCAAGTTCTGCGTGTTGGTATTTGACATTCATTCTTATTCCCCTCGCCCAGCCCTCCCAGCTAAGTGTCCTTACTCTCAAAGGCATGGATGCCCAGAGAAGTGACTCTTCTGAGGGTTCCTGGTTAAGAGCGTCTTGGAGCTAGATCGCTCCAACTCCAGAGTTCATTCCACTCTTACAGTCTGCACTGTGCTGGGCTCCTAACCAAAGCATCAAACATCGGCAGCAGTTCATGTCCACCAGTGGCTCTGCAGGAGAAAGGTGTCGCCGTCACACCTGGCGTCAGGATTTACAGCCTTGGAAACCCAGTGGGGTGGGGGAGTCCCTTGGATGTGAGCTGAGTGAGGGTTCTCCAGAGCGTGAGCCACGGACTGAACAAAAACACGGATCCACTGCTGTCGAGTCAGAATCCACTCAGAGCTGATCCTCCACTGGGGTCTGCAGAGGGTACAAATCACACAGCAGGAGACTGTCCATTTTTTTTCTCTCTCAGAGCAGCTGGTGGATTCGAACTGCCTGCCTGTGGGTTGGCACCCCAACTCTTCACCCACTAGACCACCAGAGCCCCCTTGCCAGAGGGCGATCTGTGTTAAATTCACTTGAGGGATTACTGAAAACTCAAGTTCCCCAAGTCCTCTTTCAGAGAGACTGAATTAGGACCTTGGAGGATAAGATCGCAGGTCCAGAAATCTGCAGTTTGGGGTTGTTTTGTTTTGTTTTAAGAAATCTGCAGTTTGTATAAACTTCTTGGGTCGGTTCTTCTAAATTCTGCCTCTCTTCAATGAGGACCTCCTGGGGTGAATTTCTGGTGGGATTTATCATGGGGGTCAGTAGTAACAACATTCCTGCATTGAAGGATTTAAAAAACAACAACAAAAAGATATCTTTAAAAGCAACTGAGGAGAAAAGGTTTCTGGGAAAATATTCACGTATATACCAGGGATGAGGTGTTCCCGGAAGTTGCAAACTGATCAATATGTACAGCTGCTATCTAAGAGGTTAGAGGTTTGAGACAACTCAGGGGGTCAGAGAAGAGCTGATGATCTACTTCCTAACGGTCACACGGGTCACCCCAAGCTGGAACCACATCCATGGCAATGAGAAGACACCAGTCAGTGGGACAGGAAACAGCATAAAGCAGAAGAGCGTCAAGCAACCTTTTCTGTGTGTTCTCTCTCACACTGTGGATAAATCCTCCCTCTCCCCCAAGAAGAGCCTGCACCTCATCCGACCGGTGGGATTCCAGAAGGACGCAACCACTTCAAAGGGGAGGCCCTTCTCCACAGACATACCAGTGAGAGCAGTTATGCAGGAAAAGGGCAAGTTGAAAGGATTCTAAAAAGCCACACTTGTAAAAGCTCCTTTCGGGAAATGAAACACAGCAGCTGAAGATAACCGAGTCTAGAAAGGTTGACACTGATAATTTCCCCCCACAACATCCTTTCCCACAGAGCCCTGGAAAGTACATCCTGTAAGTGCTGAGTGGGTCTGCACACCTCGTCTCAGATGATCCTTACAGGATGGGTAAGAGCCTGGAAACCCATCCCACAGGGGCCTGAAGGGAAGCAGAGTCAGTCAAGCAAAGGAGGGAAATACATTTAGTTCCATTAGGGACAAGCACTTACTTCCTTCAGAATTAGAGGAAGGGGGCCTCTTCCTTCCACCATTGACACTGTCGGACTCACCTGGGGCAAGAAAAAGAAAACACTTGAGTGAAAGAAATGGGAGAAAGGAGAGTCAAGACAAATTCAGTTATTTTTGCCTTTAAAGCACAGAAAATGGCATGGAAATTATTTCCAAAATTCTGTTGCTGTAGTTGTTGTTAGGTGTCATTAAGGTGATTATAACTCACAGCAATTCTATAAACAACAGATCTGAAGCCTCTCCTGTGTCATCCTCACTTCCCAGTGGGCTCGAGCCTGTTGTGATATAGCCACTGTGCCAATCCATCTCATCGAGGGCCTTCCTTTCTTCCTCTGACCTTCCATTTCCAGCATGATGTCTTTTTCCCGAGGACTTGACCCTCCTGACAACATGCACAAAGTGTTTGAGATGAAATTTCACCATCTCGGCCTCCAAGGAGCACCGTGGCTGCACTTTCTCCAGGACATACACGTTAGTTCCTTCAGCAGTTTATGGGCCATTCAGTGCTCCTCACCAACAGCACACCTCAAAGGATTCGATTCTTCTTCTGTCGCCCTTACTCACTGTCCAGCTTTCCAAAATAAGGGAAGCAACTGAAAATATTATGACTTGGGTCAGGTACACTTTATTCTTCTTTCCCCTCTCTTTTTAAAAATTCTTTATTATTATTATTCTTGTTAATTTTAATGAAAATTTACAGAGATTTTTTAAAATTTCCCTTCATTCATTGTTGCACTTTTCTCCCTGCACACACATCCCCTCCAGTTTGTTCTTCTCTTTGGAAAGTAAAAGGAAAATTATTTCATTGTTATACAATCCCTCCCCTCAAGTCCACTCCACTATGCAACCTTTGTTCTGGACTCCTGTCATGACAGTAATACCTAATCATATTTATTCTTTAAACTGACATTGTGGCTCTTTCACACTTTGAAGAGCAGTTAAAAAATGGAGAGATCTGTCACTTGCATCTATAATAAAAATGTTCACATTATTCCATAAAAAATTAATGTCACTGAGTGAATAATGTCACCCAAAAATACACATATGTAAGGATATAATGGAGAAGTTATGCGATAATGTCACACGATGTGATAAAATAAAGAAGTAAAGGTAAAACACTACACATCTCAACCCCTTCAAAGTCCATGGGATGTGGCCTCTAACACCTTTACTTTCACAACAGACAAAAAGGGGAAGAAAGCAGGCAAAGAAGGGAACCTCAGTAACACCCAGAAAGAACCCCCAGGAGTGGTGTTCATCTGTTTGCAACCAGGCCCCTGCCTTGGGGGGCTCCTTGACACCTGGTAAGATCAGGACCCAGGGAGATCTGTAAGTAAACATCAGTCATCAGATGCTGAAGAAGGCAGGGCCCTTTCCCCAGAAATAACAGAGAACCTTCTCCTAGAGCCAGAAGCCTCCCAAAGTGTAAGAGACAAAAACATCTTTTCAAGTCATCCACTTGTGTTCTCAGCTCCAGCAGCATTAGAAAGCCAAGACAATCATCATGCCATTTTCATTAAGAAACATTTTCTATTCATATGCTAACCTTGTACCAGGTACTGTGCCGGGCACTGGGAGAACCACAGGAAACAAGAGGAACACAGTCCTGCCCTCCCAAAGTATCCACTCCAGTCGGAGAAATAAAGGCAATAATCCAATAAACAGTCCAGTAAATGCAATCATCATATTTTTGCAGTAAGTGCTATGAAGAAGTATTCAAAGGGCTGCAGTGAGAAGGTCCCCAGAGTCTCGCTCTAAGCCAGGGTAACCTAGAAAGGCCTTGTAAGACAGTGACCGTAACAACAAGTCATGTCGATAGATTGTGTCCTTGCTGTGGTAGGACAAGAATGACCTTCTCTCCCTATTTTTCCTCCCACTCACTCACAACCCACCTAAGAGTGACAAAAACAAGATAAAAACCTTAAATTAAGAGGAATTTTTCAGAATGTCTGACAAGTAATACTCAGAATTGCCAAAGCCATGAAAAATCTGATTTGAGAAACTCACTTAGCCAAGAGGAGCTAAAAATAAGACATTAGAAAATGAGCAAAAATCCAAACAAATCATTCCTGCACTTTGATGAACATGGCGTACAAGGGACATTAAGACAAGGAAGCTCAGGGACGCTCTAGCCTGATGGTTAGGGAGTTGTACTACCAACCCAAAGAGGAGCAGTTCAAACCCAACAGCTGCTCCACAGGAGAAAATGGCTAACCCGCTCCTGTGTGATTTACAGCCTCTGAAAACCTGCTGGAGGAGCAGCGATGCGTCAGCTCCAACCCAGAGACAGTGTGTGAGAAACACAGACAGAAAGTGAGTGGAGGGAATACAAGAGTCTTTGTACTCTCTTTTCAACTTCCTGGTTGTTGTTATGTGCAGTTGAGTTGCCTGTGACTCATAGTGACCCTATGTACAACAGCCTTAAACCCTGCTCTATCCCTTGCCAATCTTATTGACTCCAACATGCCTGTCCCCATTACCCTAGTGACTGAATCAATCCATCTCATCGAGGGTCTTCTTCTCCTGCACTGTCCCTCCATCCTCCCAAGCATGATGTCCCTCTCCAAGGACTGGTCCCTCCTCGCAATGTTCAAAGTAGCTTCAGAATCCTTGCCTCCAAGGAGCAGCCTCCTTTAACCCTTTCCAGGATGAAACGGTTTGTTTTTCTAGAAGTCTGTGGTATATTCAGTATTGTTCTCCAATACCACAGCTCAAACGCATCAATTTTCCTTTTACCCTCCCTAGTCATTGTCCAGCTCTCTGACACATAGCAAGTGATTGCAAAGACCATGGCATGAAATCAGGTGCACCTTAGTCTCCAGAGTGACACCATTGCTCTTCAGGCCTTTGGTGAGGTCTCTAACCACACACTTTCCTGATAAATCTAAAATTATTCCATCGTTTTGAAAGTTTAGTTTAAGAAAAAATGTAGCTGTACTCTGTACACAGTACTTGCCAGTTTGGAGCCCAGGTGATGTTTCATTTAATATGTAAACTAGGAGAGCCTAAGATTCTCAGTGGTTTGGCTAAATACTAGGCTAGACAGTATTTCCTAAGGCAATAACCTAGAATTTAACGTATTCACTCAATGAGTTAAAAGAGGAGTTTCCCTTAGAGTATTGTCTGCTATGAGACTCTAAATTCTAAATAGGTTATCTTCGCAGATTTCTCTCTCTCAAGATTCTGCTCTGTTCTCTTCCCGCCATCTGATAAGATACAAGAGAACTCTCCAGTTGGTCCTATAGTGCATGTAGATGGGGTGATGCTGGAATTAGCATTATAGTTGCATGTTACCAAGTTGGTTCACACTCACGCTCCACGGGACAAAAACGCTGCCCGTCACACGCCATCCTCACAATCACTGCCATGTTTGAACCTATTGCTGGAGTTTCTGTGTCAATCCATCCCGCCCAGGACCTTCCTCATTTTCTCTGAACTCTACTTTACCAAGCAGGATGTCTTCCTGTCCTTCTCCGGGGTCTGGTCCCTCCCGATAACACGTCCAAAGTAAATGAGACAAAAATCACACCATTGTAACCTGTAAGGAACACTCCGGCTGCAGTTCCCGCAAAATTGATTTCTTTGTTCTTGTGGTCCACGGGGCAGTCAATACTCTTCACCAGCTCTGTAATACAAATGTATCAATTCTTCTTTGGCCTTCCTTATGTAATGCTAAGTTGTGACATGCATATGAAGTAATCGAAAGTACAACAAACTGACGGGCACAGAGTGTTTGTGTGTACATATGTGAGTACTGGCACATGTATGTATAATTCTGCTACTCTGGAGACTTCTACAATAGCCAGGTAAAGCTGGAATAGCTCCTTCTCCACCTTTTAAAATCAGCTGGTCAATGTAGTACCAGGGTCTCCAATCACCTAAAAGACCTAGCTCTATTATGCTAAGTGAACTAACTCAGTCCCACAAGGATAAATATTGTATAAGGCCATTATTGTAGAATGAGTACAAGGATCCAGGAGGGGTGGGAGAGGGAAGCAGAGAGATCTGGATGTGTAGGGGGAGGGGAAATTAATCATGGGGTTGTGCAATTTGATGGGGGAGGTGAGAGAAATGGAAAGAATTTGTTCAAATTTGTTTTAGAATTTTGTAAATAAACTAGTGAAAAAAAAAGGAAAAGAAATAAAGTTTACTAAAGGATCTCGGGGGTGGGGAGAAGTGGGGAAGACTTGGCTCTTAGTAATTTCCAGAGTAAGCAAAAAACTCTTCAACCTATAAGCATATTATGAATTTTAGGAAGCAAATGGCACCGATTTCATTTTTCACTTAAAATCACCAAAGGCGTAACATAAGCCCCATGTTTCTTGATGCTTTCAGTTGAATAGATAAACGGCACAAGAAGAACCAAAAGGTCTCTGATTAAATCCTGAGAGGGCATCTTCACTCTCTTGTGAGTTGACTGAAGCCTAAATGCTGAGAGGAAACATCCTCTATCCTTTAAATGCCTGAGTGACCACCTGCCCAGGGTCCAACAAACTCTCTCAAATCCTTCATTCCTTTCTGATTTCTAAAGTTGTACAGTCTAGGTCTTCGTTTTCAAATGTAAGGCTGAGAGCTCCCCTTAGATTTCAATTTAGAACCAATGTGCTCCTGTCTGAGGGGTGTCCAGCCCGGCTTCATCTAATGCTTCCGGCTAATCCTTGACAGCCCCCTGACCGACTCTAAAGACAGCAACATAATCAAACTATCCACCCTCTCTCCAGGACATCAATAATGGTACCACTTTGGGAGTTTGGGATATAACTGCATACTCCAGCCAGGAGCTAATAAAATTATCTATCCACTAGGTAGAAAAATAGAAGTTGTTTTACACAGAATTCACTTTGTTGAGTCCAAATAGCTGCCCCCAAAGACATGGATCTCTTTTAGTCCAACATGGTTGTCCCCACAAAGGGAGGGGAGGAAGCTCTGGTGGCCTAGTGGCAAGAAGCTGCACTACAATCCCAGAAATTCACGGTTCAAATCCACCAGATGCTCCGCTGGAGAAGGAGGGGCAATCTCTTCCTGTGCCAGTTGGATCCGATTTGAACCATCAAACAAAAGGGGGGAAAGGGGGAAGGGGGATGTTACATATGGAAGAGGACTAAATTAATGATCCTTCCTTGATCGTGAAAAGACGGTTCTTGATTCTGATTGCATGGCCTGTCTCCGCCCTCAGTAGGTAATGTAGATATTAAGTCAACTGAAGCTTTTATAACTGTCAAATGACCAGCGACATGCAGCACACACCAGATGGCCGCTCCCTCCTTCACTGACGGAGGTGTGGATCTGGGTAGTGGCGTCCCTCAGAAGGGCAAGGGGACAAATGGTGTCACCCACGTCCCCTCCCGGCTGCGCCCTCCCCACAAGTCTTCTAGTCTCCACTCGGTGGAACAGGACTGCAAGCCAAATAGCCATAATTCAAATCTATGGCTACCGGGGGAGGAAAGAGGCTGGGACATAGAACAGTAGCCTCAGACAAAGCTGAAATACAGTCAATGGGTGCATACTCCGTGTATCTGCCACAAGTGATAAAAACAGAGCTATGATATCAGGAGAACGACTTTCAATTTTTCCTCCTTGCATCTCTAATGCTTAGGGTTTGGGGATCTGTTTTGCTTTTCATTTCAAACGCAAAGAGCATCTTTGACTGAAATAGTCCTCTGTTACTGACATGACACCCTCGATTTTCCTTATTTTCAGTCCAAAAATATGTGTCTCTGAGTGTGACAAGCAGGGAAGCTTAGCTGTCTGTTCAGCAGTTATCAAAACAGTTTGGAAGTCAGCTTAGAAGGAATGGCCCTGGTGGCCAAGCGGTTAGGTGTTCAGCTTCTACATGGAAAGGTTGACAGTTTGCATCTCCACAAGAGAAAAAGGCAGAAAGATAGATCTGTGCTGGAAAGATGCTTCTGTAAACATCTAGGGCCTTGGAAGTTATGTTGTTGTTAAGTGCTGTCGAGTCAGAGGCGACTCATAGTGACCCTATGAACAAAAGACCTGGACACCGGTATACCTTTTGTCCTTTCTTCAGGTTCATAGGGTTTCCAGAGGCAAGCTATTATAGAAGTGGATGCCACTCCTGCTTCCAAGCTTGTTTTAATTAGGAAGGAAGCTCCACCAAACACTGTCCACCACAGGTAACCACTCTCGCATTTGACACATCAGTGTCATAGTGTTCGGCTTCACAGCAACCACAAGTTACCTCTGTACAGCAAGTGGGCAGACCAGGATGATATGACCTAGAAGAATGTTTCGCCAAAAACGAGTAAAGACAGGCCCGAGGGCTGTGGATTAGAGTCACCCACCTGCGGCTTGAGAGCACGACTTTCTGTCACACTGTGAGGAATTCTACTCTGTCATACAGGGTTGCCGGGAATCAGAACTGACGGCAGTGGGTTTTCTGAGCTACTCTGTTTTGCTTAGTTTAGAGGGAGGTTAAGGAACAAGATGAGTCTGTCGTTCTTCACAGACTGGTGACCTTGGAGGCAAGGGGAGTGCCCGTAAGGCTACAAGATGAGTTGTTTCCCTGCTCATAAAGTGAGTGTTCCTGGAGATCCCACTGTGCCCCCAGTAAAATGACTCAGTAAAAAACTGCTCCTCTGAAGGGCTTTTAGAGAGCTGATGTTGTGTGGTTCTGAAAGCAAAAACGACAGGGTGAATGAACTAGAGGACACATATTGTTAGCTGTCCAACCAAGATCTAGTCGCTCTTCTTCCTAACAAAACACTAATTTTGTCTGTGGTAAAAATATGTCCCATTTTAAGTCAATGCAGACCTCTCTAATGCCTTGCCCACTTTCTCTAATATTCATACACTGAGGGGTGGTTTGGTGATCCCATCCCAGTGAATAACTTGCCAAAGTTTTGCAAGAGGATTCAGGGAAAATTTTATTTTCTTTAAAAACAGGAAGAGTGGGAACTCTGATGGCCTAGTGGCAAGAAGCTGCACTGTAATCCCAGCGGTGCACGGTTCAAATCCACCAGATGCTCTGCGGGAGAAGGAGGGAAAATCTCCTCCTGTGCCAGTCAGATCTGATTTGATGGTACACACACAAAAAATAATAAAATGAAATTATTAAAAACAGGAAAGAGACATGTTTGCACTCTTCTTTCATGATTTTTTTTAACCTGTAAAAGAGAGGTGCTATCAAGAGCTATATATAATATCTTGTTACCATGAAGAAGGAAAAAGGTCAAGAAAATTCTAGAGAAACTAGCCCTAACATCATTTAGCCACTTAGCGCAGAATGCCAGTGTTAGATGAAGAACATACACCTGAAATCAGGCCTCCTGTTACTCACAACATACATCAGTCTTGACTAAAATATTCGCTCGTCTTCTACTGCTTTGATAGAAAGGTACAAAACGGTGAGTTTTCTCAGGAGGAACAGCCATGCTTAAACTGTCTTGATCCTTGGGGATTCATTTTATGGCACCAGCAGTCAGGAAATCAAAAAGCGTATTGCGATGGTAAAGTCTGCTGTTAGGGACCTCTCTAAAGTACTCAGGAGCAACGGTGTCTCTCTTGAGACTAAGGTGTGCCTGATACAGGCCATGGTCTTTGCAATCGCTTGTTGTGCATCAGAGAGTTGGACAATGACTAGGGAGGACAGAAGGAGAGTGGATGCTTTTGACCTGTGGTGCTGGAAAAGGGTACTGAATGTACCATGGACTGCCAGGAAAACAAACAGATTCATCCTAGAGAGGGTTAAACCAGGCTGCTCCTTGGAGGCAAGGATTCTGGGGCTTCGTCTGACATACTTTGGACACATTGCCAGGAGGGACGGGTCCTTGGAGAGGGACATCATGCTTGGTAGGGTGGAGGGACAGCGCAGGAAGGGAAGACCCTCTATGAGATGGATTGATTCAGTGACTGGGGTAATCGGGATGGGTGTGTCAGAGGCAGTGTAGTTGGCGCAGGATAGAGCAGAGTTTAGGGCTGTTGTGCATAGGGTCGCTATGAGTCGGAAACGACTCGACGGCACATAACAACAACAACAACAACATTGTTTGTTCAGCTTTAAAGCTCATATTTCTATCAGGTCCACTAAAGTCTGTCCTAATGAATAACAATTGCATAAAGTGATGACCACAGCGTTTTATCTTCACGTGAGAATGGTCTTAATTCAAGACAAAGGAGACCTGCGTGTGTTCATCTCTTTGGGCTCCTCAGACTGCGCACAGACGAACGGTGTTCACAGCCAGTCAACGCCATGGATAGTGAGAGACGGAGAGAAAAAAGTTACCCTCTGCGAAAACAAAGCATCAAGGAGATGACAGCAAAAAGGTGAGTCAGAATTCGTTGGACAAGGACATCATACTTGGAAAGACAGGAGGTCAGGGAAAGAGAGGGAAACCCTCGGTGAGACGGATTGACGCGTATGGAGCTGCAACAATAGGTTCCAGTTTCTCGGAGTTGGTAAGGATGGCACAGGAGAGGACACGGTTCAGATCTGTTGTTCACAGGGTCCCTCTGAGTCGTCCTCAACAACACTTAACAAACAGCAATCCTTCCTTTCAACTATATGAGTGAGTGAAGGTGTGTAAGTCAGAGACCGCATAATTCAATTCCTTCTGGTGGTGTCCACAATTCCTAGAGATCAAGAGAGTCTAAAGAAACAAAAAAATTCTATTTCCAAGTTCTGTTGAGAAAGTTAACCAATCTGGATTAATACTAATTCCATTTGGCTTGCTATGTAATATTTAAGAAGCAAAACCAGGAACTAATAAGTGTAATAAGTGAAGGAACAACAATATCTCTTATAAAATATATTTCAAAGCATGATAAAGCCCACTGTGATGCTACAAATGGATTTTTCAAAAAATGGTTTTCTTAGAGCATTGGTTTTTATTTTCACTACATGGCTGATTGAGTATAACTATGGTAATAATAAAAATGAAGCAAACAGTACCTTTTGGGGTAGAAACATGTGAATAACTAGTGTAGAACACTAAGGAGGGAATTTCTCTATTTTCCCATCCCTCCTGGCATAAAATGAGCAGATTTAGTAGTAAAAAACACCCAAGAGTCTCCCTACCACCAAGAAAAAAAATAATCAGCGAATGCTTGCATCCTTTTGGGCCAGTGGTTCTGGTGCAAGATGGACTAAAACCAGAGTAACAATAGTAGCAGTAGCTAACGTGACGGAGAATGAGAGATCTACCTGCCACAGAGTGGAACTGTACCTGCTGTTCCACAGAGCCACAGGTGAGGACCTTCACCCGGGCTTACTGAGGGACTCAAGGGTGATTCTGTACGTGGTAGGACTACAGAGCTGTTTACATAGCTGTGAGGCTGAAGACAAGAGGGGCCTGTGAACAGGCCTGAGAAGCTGTTCTCACTGAAGAAATGTATCCTGTTTCTTATCTGAGTTGTAACCTATTAACTTCTGTAATAAATCACATAATGATGAAAAAGAAAAAGGGAAAAAAGGTGACCATAAAGCCACGGCGTCTCAGTGGGAAAGCGCGTGTGTGTGCAGCAATATCTTTTTCATAGGGAAGAAAAGTTTGCCTGACAGAGTCAAGGCAGTTATCTTTGGGGAATTAACAAAAGCCAACAAAAAAAAACAAATGCTCAAGAGTCAGAAACCACTCATAAGCTCATGAAGTTCATCTATCTGGCGGCTGTCCACAGACGGCCCTCCACCAGCTGTTCCTCGGGAGAAAGAAGGACAATCTCCTCCCCTGTGATTTACAGCCTCTGAAAACCCACAGGAGGGTCAGCCAGGAGTTAGTTCCAATCTCACTGCAGTGATTGTCGTTGTATTGTGCTGTTGAGTCACCTACCTGCGACTCATAGTGACCCTATGCACAGCCGCTCTGAATCCTGTCCTATCCTGAGCCAGTCTCACTGTCTCCAACACGCTGACTCATTACCCAAGTTACTGTGTCATCAGAGACAATCTCAACAGGACCCAAACTCTGCAGCCCCTCAGAGCCAGGTACTCTAAGAGTTGAGTATCATGTGCTTTGCAAAACGCTTTTTAGCACACAGCGGTTGTTACTGTGTAGAGTCGGAACTAACCCTTTGCTGCCCCTCTGGCACATTTTCAGAGGCAGTTACTTGCGCAGGAGAAGACTGCTGACTAGATGAACAGTTTTGTTACATTCAAATAACAGAGGACCCTCAGTTTAGGCAAAATACTACCGGCATTGCTTGCGCTTATCGAGAAGAAACACTTACCTCAGAATACAACTGGGAAGTTCCTTAGATGTAAAGATGGCAAAAACGTCATCATCCCACTGTGCGAACACCCGTAGCAAAAACCAGTCCCTAGAAAAAAAAACTGCAAGTTTGATGAAGGGAGGAAAAGAAAACAAAGAGGGCTAAAGATGAGTGTTTATGAGACTGACCCAATGAGACGGCAAAAACAATGGGCTCAACCACACAGTGCCGGACCAGGTACCCGCAGGTAGTTAAATGAAAGGATGCCTTCAGTTGGAGCTATAAGGTCACCATGGAAGGACAGAACTCATTTTAAGCCAAGACAGACAGTTTACTGAGGAGAAACTGCCAGGCTGGCTCTTAAGCAGAAAACCAGCCCCCACTAAAAGCTAGAGAGGGGTTTTATAGTCTCTTACAAGGAACTTGGTGAAAGGGAAGCTCACAGATGTGTTTTACAAGCTAGGGAAGTGGGCTGGGGTCTCAGAGAACTATTCCTGGGAAAGGAGGCAGAGCAGTTTCACATCCTTGACAGAGAGAAACGGCCACGGCTGCTGCTTCCTGTGATCGGATCATGTCAGTAGCCATTGTGGGAGAGGAAGGAAAGGGCTCTACAGTCCTAACAGTAGCCAACTTGATGGCAATGACTGCAAACCCAACTCACTGCTGTTGAGTTAGAAATGGCTCATAGCAGATTCTCGAGTAGAGTCTCAGAGGCTGTGGAGAAGACTTGTCATGTTTCTCTTGCACGGCAATTGCTGGTCTCAAACCACGGACCTTTGGGTTAGCAGGGCATCTCTTTCAGGCCACCAGGGCTCCCGCAGCACCTAGTGCAGTGCAGGAAATACTTACCACGGCCCTTAGAGCAGCAGTCTTTGTAACGCTCAGCAGAGCCTGGGTGGGTCTATACAAATGAGGTGCTTTCAGCCCTCCAAGATTAGAAAGCCAGGGAATAATGTAAATAAGGTGTGTGGCACCCTCGGGAGGAGAGATCACGCAATTAAGGTGTATGGAACCCTAACACGAGGATTGGTCCATTTTGCCAACCTAACAGGCTTAAAATGAGTCGTTCTAGAAGCATCACCACCAAAGAAACCAAGAATGAAGACCTAGGAGTGAAATGAGTCTTTCAGTTCTGGGATCTCTGCACTGACAACCTTCTAGACTGAAAGAACACAAGGAGGATATGGTGAAAAGCTACATATGAGAAGCAGCAGCAGCAGAACCAGAAGACTGGCAGAAGACGGCCTGGTGGACTGTCCAGCCCACAGAATGAGAAAGCTGAGCTCCTCTGGGCAGGAGGCTTGCTGGCAGACGGTGGTGACTCTGGGTCCTGGACAGAGTTAAGTTTGCTCCTCAGCACAGCCAGAGCTGAGTGCTATTGGCCCAGCGCTTCCCTGTAGCATGGAGTGCCTCCGGCATTTATCCACAGAGCTGAGGCTTTGTGACACTTGCCTGAGCAATGCAGAAGCTGGCTGAGGGGCTTCAGAGGGAAGGAAAAGAGAGATCTCTGCCTGTGAGCATGGCTGAAAAGAGATCGTCCTGAGTAAAAAGCACATCCTGAGTCATTTATTTGCCTGAATTATAACGTACTAATACAAGTCACATTCTTTGGGTCTGTTGTCAGGAGGGACCAGTCCTTGGAAAAAGACATCATGCTGGAAGAGGTAGAAGGTCAGAGAAAGAGAGGACGACCTTCAACAAGATGGACTGACACAGTGACTTTAACAATGGACTTGAGCATGGCAGAGATTGTGAGGATGGCACAGGAAAGGACAAGGTTCTGAACTGAGTGAGCTGCAAGGGGTAACAACGAGGTGTAGTGATTCAATGGCATGTAACAAGAATAATATGTAGCACACATATAAAATATACCTACAACCAGTAAAGAATAAAATACATGAATGGGACATTCTAAGAATTAACTCCCTATGCACGTCAAAAAAGATCTCCCAACAGCGTATAAAGAAAACCCACAGATTGGGGGGGAAATATTTAGCAATCACGTATCTGATAAGGGACTTACATCTAAAATTTATAGAATACTCCAGCATCTCAACAAGAAAAAGGTAAATAATCCAATCACAAAATGGGCACAGGCTATGCACAAACACTTCGCCAAAGACAACATTCAGATGGCAAACACACATAAAGAAATGTTCAAAATCACTATCTATCAGGGAGATGCAAATCAAGAAACTATGAGATACCATCTCACTCCAGCAACAATAGCAAAGTTCAACAGGGCTGCAAACAGCAATGTTGGTGAGGTCTTACTCGTTCCTGGTGGGAATGTAAAATGGTGCAACCACTATGGAAAACAGTCTGGTGCTTTCTCGAAACATTGGAAATAGAAATTTGATCCAGCAATTCCACTACCGGAATTAAACTCTAAAGAAACAAGAGCAACAATACAAACAGAGGCACTATGTTTACTGCTGTGTTATTCACAGTAGCAAAGACATGGGAGCAACTCAAGTGCCATCAATAAATGAACGGACAGAAAACCCATGGTACATTCACACAGTGGAATATTATGTGGCACTGAAAAACAATGAACTTGTAAAACATTACCCAACATGGGGGAGCCTTGAGCACATTATGCTGAATGAAATATCTCAGTCGAAAAAGGATAAACACTGCATAACATCTCTATTACAAAATAGGACAGAGATGGGAGAACTGGGGAGAGAACAGGAAAAGAGTGGATAGATAATGAACACTGCATTAGAACAGATGAGAGGAAGAATAGTCTGAAAGGAATATATGACTAGCTATATTTGCAATCACTTGTTACACATCAGAGAGCTGGACAATGACCAGGGAGGACAGAAGGAGAATTGATGCTGTTGAGCTTTGGTGTTGGGGAAGAGTGTTGAGGGTACCATAGACTGCTAGGAGAACATCCTGGAGAGGGTTCAACTGGGCTGCTCCTTGGAGGCAAGGATTCTGAGGCTTCGTCTGACATACTTTGGTCATGTTGTAAAGAGAGATTGGTCCTTGGAGAAGGACATCATGCTTGGGAGGGAGGAGGGCAGGCACAGGAGAGGAATACCCTCTGGGAGGTGGATTGATTCGGTGACTGGGGTAATCGGGATGATTGTGTCAGAGACAATGAGATTGGCACAGGACAGAGCAGGGTTTAGGGCTGTTGTACTTAGGGTCGCTATGAGTCGCAAACAACTCGATGGCACATAACAACAACAACAACAATTACATGTATGACAACAATCTGGAAAAAGGGGTGCACTGCAGGGTGGGTTGATCTCTGCCTCACAGGAATCTGCTTTGAGTTGATGCTGATGGTGAAATCTCTCTCCCTTTTGATAAATTAAAGGATGTGGATACCTCTGTCCTGCCATTTTTACAACTATCAACAATAAAAGGAATAGGTAGGCAAACAAAAATGAGACCATGATTAGAAAACCTGGTTTCTGATAAATATCACCAGTGGACGGCTAATGAGAGCCCACTGCTTTATAAATCCAAGTCTCCTAAACAGAACGGCTGATAGCCCAGCAGATTACTTACTTAAAAGACTTTTTTCTTAGACCCCGAAATTGCTGTCAGAATTTTTGCTTGATATCTAAGCAGTCAACAATCATTCATACTAAAAAAAAAAAAAATTTACACCGATAGTCATCATTCCACATCTCTGTTTACTGCAATATTATTCCCAATAGCTAAAAAGTGGAAAGAACTCAATAACAGATGAACAGAAAAGGGAAAAGTATTGTCTGCAGGGGCATATTAATCCATCATCAAAAGAAATCAAGTTCTGATGCATGCGACAACACGGATAAACCTTGAAAATATTGTGCTGAGTGAAATAAATCAGACACAAAAAGAAAAGTATGATTGCAAGCAAAGTCCCAGATGCCTCCACTATTCTGATATGTTGTCTTGTTTCTCCACAGTCACAACATGACAGCATCTTGTTAAGTGCTGTCGAGTCATATACAACTCATATGACTCTATGAACGAAAGACCTGAACGCTTGTATAACTTTCATTTCTCCAAGTTCATAGGGTTTCCAGAGGCAAGCTATTTTGGAAGTGGATGCCACTCGTGCTTCCAAGCTCGTTTTAATCAGGGGAGCTCCACCAAACACTGTCCACCATGGGTAACCATTATTGCATTTGACACATCGGTGTCACAGCAACCACGAGTTACCTCTGTACAGCAAATGGACAGACCGGTGCTATACTACTTAGAAGAATGTTTGACCAAAACAATTAAAACTGGCCTGAGGGCCACAGACTAAAATCACCCACCTTTGGCTTGGGAGCATCACTTGCTGTCCACTAAGCCAACAGAGCTCTCTTTATGTTGTTGTTCTTCTTGTGGTTAAGTGCTGTCGGGTCATAGACAACTCATAGCAACGGACCCTATGAATGAAAGACCTGAACACTTGTATAACTTTTGTCGCTTCTCCATGCTCATAAGGTATCCAGAGGCAAGCAATTTCGGAAGTAGATGTCACTCCTGCTTCCAAGCTTGTTTTAACTGGGGAGCTCCACCAAACACTGTCTATCATGGGTAAACATTATCACATTTGACACATCGGTGTCACAGTGTTCAGCATCACAGCAATTGCAAGTTACCTCTGTACAGCAAATAGACAGCAGCATCTTAGTAGCATTCAAAGCAAGGAGAAGAAAGGGCTAAGGACTGCGCCATTGAAGTGTCCCCTCAATCCTGAAAAATCAGCACTCTCCCCAAAGCCCTGCAGCAAATCTCTTTAACATCTTATCACCTGGAGAACTTGGTCACCCTCAGCTACAAAAAAAAACCACTTTAATGAAGGAAGGTGGAAAAGACAGAAAAGAGAGAAACAGCCTCCCAGTCAGCCAGCCCAAAGGGTGAGCTTTCAGCCATCCAGAGCTGCATTCATTTTCCCAAAATGGCATTGCCGGTTCTCTTCTCTAGATCTTTGTACATGGTTTTCCTTCTTCTCTATTCAGTTTGTGCTTCCATGAGATCTCTCGTGGTCTCCTCCTCATGATGTTGTGAGGTTCCACAGAGTCAGTTCTATCTTGTAACAGAAATACTGCTTGATCCCACACCATCCTCACAATCGGTTACCTCAGGCTTGTTCAGTTAGCAGACTTACGGAAGGAGAGCTTAATGCAGCGGAAAGAGAATAGGGGAGCTCCCGGGCGAGCTGCCTTGTTCCGGGAATGCAGAATGGGGAAGTCACACTCTTTTATTTTTTTTATTATTAAATT
>NW_006399761.1:11841367-11842458 GCF_000299155.1 Elephantulus edwardii
CCTTTTTACCCTGTTGGAGAAGTTTTTGGATGTGCATAGGGATTTGAGTCTTCGAAGATCCCATTCATCTATGTTATCTTCTCCTGGTTGTAGGTGGAAGTCACACTCTTGAGGAGACTGGGGAGGGCTTCTATAACAGAGTCCTTAGGAAAAAAAGGAGTTACATTCAACTGTGATTTATGGTTCACCTGTTAGCACAGCCAGGCAGGCAAGGCCATTTGCTCTTATCAGCATTTGAATTCTTCATTCTTCCCCTTAATCCCCAGTCCAGACTTAACAGGACCCACTGTAGAAGTCACTACGTCAATCCACCTCAGTAAGGGTCTTCTTTTTCCCTGATTCCCTACTTTTACAAGCCTTATCTCTTTCTCTGGGAATTGGCCTCTCCTGATAACATGTCCAAAGTACATTAAGACTCATTACTCCGGCTGTCATTTTACCAAGATACATTTCTTCGCTCTTCTGTAAATCCACAGTATATTTAAAACATCATAGTGTAAGGGCATCAATTCTTCTTTGGTTTTCCTTATTCCTTGTCCAACTTTCACATATGTAGAAGGCACCTAAGAACAACATGGCTTGTATTATTAGGTGTGCCTTAGTCATCAAAGTAACATACTTGCCCATTATTAGGACTTTTAACTGTTCCTCAGAAGATATGCTCAGTACATCATTTGATTTCTTGGCTGCTGTTACGATGGTTGTTTATTGTGGATCTAAGTAAAATGAAACCTGCAGTAACGTCTATCCTTTTTTAACTTACCACGATTTTGTTCATTGGTCCCGCTGTGAGGATTTTTCCCACCTTTCCTTTCTTGTCCTCTCTTCTTTTGTCTCTTTCTAGTCCATCCAGAGGCACCTTGGAGAAAGCCCTGGTGGAATCCACTCTAAAGGCTTCATCAGGCAGTATTTCTAGTCTTCTTCATTTCCTGCAAGCAAGATGATGCCACCAAGCTATTAATGAGTCTTCTTTCAATCCTGAGGCAATGTTCCTCTTTTTTTTTTTTAATTATTATTTTTGTGTGAGTGTACCGTCAAATCAGATCTGACTGGTACAGGAGGAGATTGTCCCTCCTTCCCCGGCAGAGCAT
>NW_006399761.1:11843138-11844931 GCF_000299155.1 Elephantulus edwardii
CCCAAAATCTCTGTAAATATTCATTAAAACTAATAAAATTTAATAAAAAAAAAGGAAAAATACTGTATAGTGCCACTGTTTTAAAATGGGACTGACATCGGGGTTGGGAGGAAGACTGAGAAAGATGGGATAAATTATTTATACTGCATTGAAACAGATGAGAGAGAGAACTGTTTAAGAGGGACATGTGATTAGGTATGATTGTCCTGACAGGAGTCCAGAACGAAGGATGCCTAGTGGAGTGGACCTGGGGGGAGGGATTGTGTAACAATGAAAGAATTTTTCTTTTACTTTTCAAAGACAAGAATGAACTGGAGGGGAGGGGTGGGCAGGGAGAAAAGTGCAACACAGAATGAATGAATGGAAATCCAAAATCTCTGCAAATTTTCATTAAAATTAATAATAGTAATAACAATGTCGTCTTCCCTTCTACTTGAACGACTGCTTCCAAGCGTACGTACACATTCCTCATGGGTATCAGTGTTATGAAATTCCCATTCTTTGCAATATTATCCACAATTTGTTATGATCCACAAAGCCAAATGCTTGGGTATCATCTCCCATTGAGAGTGGGTAAGTGGTCTTCCATTAATCCTCTTAGAACCTTGAACTTACCTACCTTTTCTTCTTGTCTGTATTTTCCATTCAACTCCACTCTTTGAGGGTGTTGCCCATTTCTTCTTCCTGACTAGATCCCAGGAATCTACCACTTTGCCTAGCACATTAAGTCTTTACTAAAGTAAAGTGACAAAATGAGAGATCAAATTTGAGCTGTTCCAATTCCAAAGTCCATGGTACATTCAGAACATACTCCTGGGAAATAAACAGAATTTTACAAAATGCATTAAAAACACTCTGCATTCTCCCCTCAAAAGCACCAGCTTTATTGGCGTCATCATTGCACATATAATCATCATTATCACATTTAACACCTGCTTGCTAACAGAAGACCCAAAACCACAAAAACAGCATATGCAAAAGTTGGGAAGCAGGACCACAGGGTCTGAAAAATAGCCAAACTGGGTGACAGGCCTCTGAAGACTTGAAAGCTGTTTAAGGAAAAGACTTTAAAATTCAAGCAGAATCCTGTCCCACACCTAACTCTACCACTAACTGATTTATTTATCACTTTTTCCATATTTGTTTCATACTTAAGAGATCATACACAGCTCATATTCTGTGAGTTGTTAAAAATATTAGTTCCAAATCTATTCCAGTGGTTCCAAGATAATTGATCATTCAAGTAAAATGCAGACCTAAGTACCAAAGCTTTCAAACCCACACGGAATCAGAGCAGGTCCCTCCGAGATGCAGGGGAAACGGTATGCTCAATGTGCGTCCTGCATTGTTGGTAGAAAGGAAGAAAATGTCTTGTCATCTGCTAACAAGATACCACGTGTCCACTCGCTCACTCCCAGTGGACCCAGGTAAGCTCCAACCTCTGCACTCTGACCACACAATGTCAGGAATAATTGTCTTCACCTGGAAGTAAGTAAAGGCTCTGTTTTCTCTGCATTTTAATCTGATCACTATTTACAGGCCACCTTTTCTTTTTCTTTCCCAGCATTCCTACCCAATACTCACTTTATATAGGCTAAGTGAGCCCTCCACCAATCTAAGGCACAATATTTTTTTTATTATATTATTTTTACGTGTACTGTCAAATCAGATCTGACTGGTACAGGAGGAGATTGCTCCCTCCTTCTCCAGCAGAGCATTTGGTGGATTTGAACTGTGTACCTCTGGGATTGCAGTACAGCATCTTGCCACTAGGCCACCAGAGCTCCCTAAAA
>NW_006399761.1:11845321-11848091 GCF_000299155.1 Elephantulus edwardii
CTTGTTCTGTTAGAAGATATTTTCCTGACATTTACTCCCCCTGGACTGCAAAGTGTTTTCCCAGGTGGGTCCAGTGGAGATGGCTGACTGAACCCTGAGCCTCCATCCTCTCTACTTCCTTAACTAGTCGTTGTATTTCCTTTTTGTCCCTGGAACTGGGTTCAGGGTCAGGTCTGGAGTAAAACTCAGTGTTAAGGTCACCTATAGAAAAGGGAGCACATCTAGAGAGAACGAATTTGTGAGTTACAAATAGAAGGGATTTGGGGGGCGTTACTTACGGATGTACTGGGGGGGAGAGTGTGGAGGAAAGTAGTCTTGATAAAATTTTCTGTATAACCTAGGCAGTTTTTTCCACCTAGGGGTCAGTTGGTACAATCCGAGGGCAGAGGAGCTCACCCCAAGGGCCGGCTCACCCCGCCAGGGGCCAAACACACGGCTTGTCCCACTGCCCACTGGGGGCTGAACGCATGGCTCACCCCAAAGGGCACAATATTGTTAAAGGAAGATTTAAAACACACACACACAGACACTCTCTCTCTCTCTTTCTCTCTCTCTCTCAACAAGCCCAACTTGGATTACTGTGCAACATTTAAATGTATTTGAATGCTTTGATGGGTCTCATTTTTAAAAAGTACAGACTATTCTTCCTCGTAATGTAAGTAAGTTGGAGTTGGTGACTTGCTTCTGATCCACAGAATAAAGACAAAAATGATGGTATGTGACTTGGAGGTTAGGTCCTAAGAGGTCTTTCAACCATTTTCTCCATCTGTCTGTCTGTCTATCTCTTCCATGTCGCTTATGGGAGGAGTCAGCTCCTACGAGACCACTGCAGATGTCCAGTGGAGACACAGTAGCAAGGAGCTGAGGTCTTGTGCCAAAAACCATCTAAACTGACTTGACAACAGATGCTCCCGTCTTAATCAAGTCTCAGGGAGCTACAGTCACAGTCTACATGACCAAATGCAACCTCATGAAGACCTTGAGACAATTACGCTGTTTCCAAATCTCTGATGCACGGGAACTGTAAGATCATAAATGTTTATTCTGCAGAGCTAAAAGGTTTTGGAACAACTGCTTCTACAAGGGTGGAAAACCTACACAGTAACATTAAAGAAATATTTGACACAATTCAACTACCAGCAACAGCCCACCATTCCATAGGATTCTTTTCTATATGCGCATGTTTTATACTATTGCCATAAAGCAAATATAATTCTGAATTCTACCATTCTCGTATTTTACAAGCATTTTTTTCCTTTGTTGTTAACACTTGTCATCATAAGAACGTTTTAAAAAGTTAGAATATTTGGTTATGTGAATATATCATAATTCATTAATAATATCCACAATATGGTTTATTTCAGTGGTTTCCAATTTTCTTCTTCTAGAGCTGTTGCTGCTGTAAATATTTTTTACTATATTATGGTAAAGTAATAGCATTTTACTACTCTTTACTTAGTAACTATTATTTTTACACTATTATAGTAAAATTACAGCATTTTACTGCTCTTTACTTGGTAATTATAATTTTTACTATATTATAGTAAAATTATAACATTTTACTGCTTTTTTACTTATATGGTTAGAGTGTTCTATTGCTGAAAACAAAGAGTACAAACATTTTTGTGACTAATTATATAATGTCCTACTGAGTAGTTTAAAAAGATATAGCAATTCATCAGCAATTAATAAGTATATTAACTTCATCCATTATGTCTTGATCTTTTAAAAGTTTTACTAGAAAAATGCAAAAGGTCTGATTTTGTTTCATTTCACTTTCTGTAGTTTCTAGTGACAGTGGGTAAATTTTTTTTTTCTTTTTGTAAATTGTCTCTTTCTATGACAGCAGAACTCAAAAGACATGTTTGCCCTGGGGAAATCTTCTGTCAAGGAACCCTCCAAAGTTTTCAAGAACAGGGATGTGAATTTAAAGATGAAGGTGCACCTGATCAAACCATGTTGGGTGTTTTTGTTTTTCAGTTACTTTATACGTATCTAAAAATTGGGCAATGAATAAAAATGAAAGAAGAGGTGAGCTCTGGTGGCCTAGTGGCAAGAAGCTGCACTGCAATCCCAGAGGTGTGCGGTTCAAATCCACCAGATGCTCTGCTGAAGAAGGAGGGACAAATTCCTCCTGTACCAGTCAGATCCAAATTGACGGTATACACACGAAAAATAATAAAAATAATAATTAAAAAAGATGAAAGAAGAATCGATGCCTTTGACCTATGCTGTTGGAAAAGAGTACTGAATGTCCCCTGGACTGCCAGGTAAGTCTTGGAGGAAGCACTAGCAGAGGTGCACCTGACAGTTACAGACAGAGACACTTTGTCTCATATACTTTGGACATGTTGTCAAGAGGGGCCAGTTCTTGGGAAAAGATATCATGCCGGGAAAGGAGGAGCGTAGGAGAAAGAGAAGAAGCCTCTCAAAATGATTCACTGGCACGCTGGCTGTAACAATGGGTTTGAGTATACCGGTCGGTGAGGATGGCACAGGCTAGAGCACGATGCAGATCAGTTGTTCACAGGGTCTCTATGTTTAAAAGTCAACTCCAAGCACCCAATACCAACCGCCACGTGTGCTTAATGAGCTCTGGGGCCACAGTCTGTACAGAGGTGCACTGCTAACCAAAGGTTCCACACCTCTGGCAGCTGGAATCTCCCAGCGGCTCTTTGTGGGGGAAAAGATGGATCGTTTTCTCCTGCTATGATTTACGAGGAGACTACAGGTGAGAATCCATCCTATAGGAGTGAGCTTCAATATTTAA
>NW_006399761.1:11851858-11853606 GCF_000299155.1 Elephantulus edwardii
CAAATTCGTGAAGCGTTCCATATTTTTATATAACGATGTGAAGAAAAAATTTACACAATAACTCCAGGTAACCAAAGTGGCACACACTCACACAACCCCATAAAGAACAAAACTGCAAGAAATGACAAGACTGGTATCTGCAGTAGACACTATTAGTAGAGACTTGTTTCATTTTGTCTACACATCTATGGTACAGCCAAGCGCTTCTGAGAGACTAGACTGCTCCCCAAACCCAGGAAATGAATCATGATTGGCTATAAAGCATCTGTGAGAAGATTCACCATTCTCCCATGGAGCACCTGGTGGATTTGAACCTCTTGCCTTTGAACAGGCAGAACATCTCCCTACCCACTTGGCCACCAGAGCTTCCTTCCAAGAACACTAGCCACTGACAATGCTATGGAGCATGCTTCTACTCTGACACGCATGGGCTTGTTATGAGTCTGAAGGGACTCCACAAGGATTGGGTACCAATTAGAACTGCCCTGCCTGAGAGCACACGATGTCGGAAAATGCACAGCACCACTCTCAGACATGTCTTCTATTTTTATTTGAATGCATCTAAACCCAACATACTTCTCTGGTCTAGTTCCCTGGCTCATGTATTTCTTTCTCTTACATCACTTATAAATTATAGTACACATTTAAGAATCTGATGATCAGACAACAGAGGTCAAAAGTCAGAGTTTATCTACTAAAGCGTATGAGGCAAATCTGTTTTAGCATAAATAGCGGCCTTCTTGGACCCACGACCTTACAGCAACGACTCTGTTCTTCTACCATACTACAAATGGTTTTGTGCTCAGAGGCCTTCAACATTTTTCTCAGTTACAAAGTGCACTTATAAGAAACCAAAGCACTTACAGTATCCATCTTTCAGGAAGATGGGGTGCAATGAATGCCAAGCACCATTCCCCACTGCCATTAAATGCAAATCTCTAGACCCCAATTTATCAGCAGCAAGCTGCCAAGAACGGAACACTCTGCTAGTGTGATTCTGAAAAAAACCAATGTTCTACAGATCCGGCCTCACAAGAACACGGGATGGCCCTATCAACAGCTATTTTCATAACAACTGTAAGCATTTAAAGACTTAGAGGCCAAGCAAAAGTGCAAGGAAATCGGAGAGCTGGCACGAGTCATTTCAACCTGATCCCCACAGAACGTGCGGGCACCAAGAGGTTCTACAAAGAGAACTCAGATGACCGAGTATTTGAACAAGGGGAGTTCTGCTTTGGAACCCTCTTCAAATGGACGGTTTTATGAATGGAACGTTTTTGTTCGCTCCAGTTGAGTTGGTAATCGACAGGTGGTGAATTCATGCACAACAGAAGGAAATCCTGATGGATCCTGTACCAGCCCCACGATTGGTTAGATCAGACTGTTGAGGTCCATAGTTTTCTTTCATTGACTTTTGGAAGGAGGTCAACACGTTTTTTTCTCCTAAGTTACTCTTGGTCTAGAAGCACTAATGAACACTCTTGCTGAGTTATTTCACACTCATAGCAACATCCACTGGCTTTTCAAGGCTTTAAGTCTTCATAGGAAGAGAGTGTCTGTTTCTCCCAAGGGGAAGCTGGTGGATTTGAACTGTTGACTTTTGTGTTTGCAGTCTGACACTTGACACACTACATCAGCAGGGCTCCTTTATTTCACTTGCCATGTATATATGAATGACAGATCATATATATACAGAGACACACACGATCTTTATATATATATATATATACATGGTCTTCTATAGAAGA
>NW_006399761.1:11855061-11874455 GCF_000299155.1 Elephantulus edwardii
ACAAGGGTTATTTCTATCGATTCCTTCAAAGAGCCTATGACCTCATGTGAAGAAAGCATTTTAATAATTTATCCCATTTAGGGTCCATTAAAATGTCAGAACTGTCATGACGCTTGTAAATACTTGATTATCTCTAATGTCTTTAAAATAACAGTGCATTACTGATGAAATCTGGGTTTCAATCAGGCTGTTCCAATAAAACGGGCTGGCCCCACAGCACAGCCCACGGCCGTGGTCCACTCTCTTTGTCCCAACACTTTGTTCTCAGACTTCCAGGCTTTTTCCAAAGCAACTCTCAAGATCTTCCTTGCCTTAGCTCAAGGAAATGATCTCACAGGCTGACTATTTCAAAAGGGAAACCAGCATTATTGATATGATTATAGAAGTTGCCTGGATAAACAAACCAGCAGGGCACATACAAGGAATGGGGCACTGGGCAATGATGCAGTATAAGCTGAAATGTCTCTTCCTTGGATGGACGAGATGTTCGTGTACAGAGATTTTGATGTTTATGCGTCTAGACTGGATTTCAGGTGCCCTCCTAACAGAGCAGCTATACAAAGAACTAACTTAGTGTGTGAATGTCAATTAAAGGAAAACAGAAACCATTCTCCAGCACGCAAGGATTCCTCTCTGATCTGAACACAGTGCCAGCTGTGCTGGACCCGTGGGTTGACAGGTTAAATACAGAGGGCCCAAGCAAATCTGGGTTCCTGATAAATAACAATTTTTAATATAACTATGTTTTATGCGACAGTCTCACATATAAAAAAAATTCTTCATCTGGAATTAAAATTTAAGCGGATCTCTTATGTTTTGATTCATTGAGTCTGAGGACTCTCTTTATAAAGCACATCTTAATGCCCCACATAACTTCAAAAATGCTACCTCGTGGCTTCTCAATCTTGGTTACATTTTAGCATCATCTATGGTCCAACTTGGGGAGCAGTTCAATCAGATTTTCTGGACTGAAGCCCAGTCTCTTAGGCACCTCAGGGGGTTCGCACATGCAGCCAGGACTAAGAACAACTCACCTAGTAGACTGTGATGTCTCTCCCACAATCTCCGAGGGGCACATCAAGAGGCTTCTCAAGAGTCTGTCATCATCTAGTGACGGACAAGCACATGCATTTTTCAAAGACTATATGATGCTTTAATATTTATAAAGACATTATTTTCATATTGAAAAGGAAAAGCTTTTTAAAAATTATTATTATTTTATAAACTTCTAAGAAAGCAAAGCCTGGCAAGCGAACAGAGAGAATAAGAACTGGGACCAGGACCAGGGACAAGTCCCAGATGGGCAAGACCACTTGGCGATGGAAAAGGGGGTCTGGAGCCAGGTGCCAGACAGGGCTGAACGGATGCACAGGCATCCAAGTCAGACAGGATCAAGAAATTGAAGACCAGACAGCGAACAATAGGATAGGAACTGGGACCAGGACCAGGGACAAGTCCTGGATGGGCCAGACCACTCTGCAATGGAGAAGAGGGTCTGGAGCCAGATGTCAGACAGGGCTGAACGGATGCACAGGCGTCCAAGTCAGAGGGGAGCATGAACCCGAAGACCAGAGAACAATAGGACAGGGACTTCAGGCCAGAAGTGGAAACTGTCACAGGCCAGGCCTGGGTGGCTGCACTCTTGACCACACATTCCTGCCAGTCACAGGGTGTGGGAGAGCACTGATCCCGGTGCAATGGGGACGCCTGTGTGAGTCTTGGCTCGAATGGAGGAGAGAAGTAGAGAGAAGGGCCACTGGTGAAACTGCCTGTTTGATAGCAAAGCCGGCTGACCTGCATCTGTGAAGAGCTGGAAGGACACGGCACCCAGTCTGCGTGGCTTCCCGTCCTCTGCGATTCGAACAAAGGGGGATGATACCTCTCGACTTCAAAGTTCTTTTCTGAAAAGCAGAAACACCGTCGTTTTCTTCATAGAGTTGCTGTCCAGATTAAATTTTAAATCAGAAGATGTGTGGAATAAATGAGCAGCATTCTATTATTGCTGCTGCTGTTGTTGTTAGGTGCTCCAGGGACCCTACGAGCAACGTATCTGAACCTTGCCTTACAACCCCCATGCCCCCCGCATCATTCTCACCATCTCTGATACACTCGAGCTAGTGTTGCCGTCACCATCCAATCCGTCTTGTGGATGGTCTTCCCTCTTTTCTCTGCCCTTCCACCTTCCCCAGCATGACGACTTTTTCTAAGACTGGCCCCCTCCTGACAACACGCCCGACCAAACGTGTGAGAAGTGTAGTTTCATCATCCTTGTCTCTACAGAGCGCCCTGTCCTCCTCAGGTGCCATCAAGTCACGCCCTGAAGCGTGACAAGCTCATGCGTGATGGGGCCAGGCCCCTGCCTGATTTCTGAAGTGGGTCTCCAGGTCTCCCTTGCTCGCCGGGCGTGGTCAGGTTGCTCTGAAGAAGCCTGTGTACGTTCACAATAACACACAAGCCTCCGCTGGTTGATGGAACACACTCTCAGGGGTAGAACTGGAGCTCTAGATCTGGGGCAATGACAGCTCAAATGTGCTCACGTCCTTCCAAGCCATGGTCCCCTCCTGTCCTCCTCTGTGCTTCTGCTCATGTAGATGACTTGTTTTCAGAACAGGAGACCCAGGACTTGTCACATGCCTGTGTTAACGACTACTCTGGACCTTAACCGGACTTCCAACTCTGGACCTTAACTGGACTTCCAACTCTGAACAGCTCTTCTTTCTTTCAGAAGCATTTCAGAACACCTTTTATTGTTCTAAGCTGCCAATACTTTCCTTTTCTTTCCTATCAACATCTGGGGAGCTTAGTGGTAAGGAACTGTTCTGCCAATGCAAAGGTACACAGTTCAAATCTGTCCGCTGCTCTGTGGGAGAAAGATGGGTAGCCTCCTCCAACGTGATTTACTGCCTCTGAAAACTCGCTGCAGGGTCAGCTATGGGTCAGTTCTGAAGTGACGGTCCACAACAACAATCTACACCTGCTTATGCCTTCTACTGATAACCTGGGTGTCCCCGGGTAAATGCATAAGCTTTAGCTTTCAAGGCCTCAGTGTACTCAATCTATAAAATGGAGCCGCTGTGAGATCTGCTGGCAATACGGTTACGTGCTCGCTCAGCTAACTAAAAGTCTGACCCACAGGTGCTCTGGCGTCCTAGTGTGTAGCAAGTTGAGTACTCAACCCAAAGGTTGCTGGTTCAAGGGAGAAAGATGCGCAATCTACTCCTGTGCGACTTACTACCTCGGAAAATGCCCTGGAAGGTCAGCTTTGAATCAGTTCTGACTTGACAGCAATGAGTGTTTTTAGGCAATGTTTCTGTATACACAAGATACAGTATGTGGGTAAATGCACAAATACATTGACATAGAACCCAGGTCACCTTGAGGTCACTAACCTTCCAGTCTCCTGTTTTCTCCTTGTGTTTTGATATTCAAGTAAAAGAACTCAAACCAACAGCCCACTGAGAAAGAGAAAAACCCAGGAGCTGAACCTGCCACTCAGTGAGGCCGTGGTTAAATTTTGAAAACTTCATGGAGTTTCAATATCAGACAAGACCACTTGGTGACCAGGAGGGATGGAGACAAAATCAACAGCATGCTGACAGACAGAACGCAAACTCTGACCAATCCAAAGAGGGCCAAGCATCCTCCTCTTGGGGGTAACACTGGGAACGGCGGCTTTTCCTTCCTAATTACAGTTTCAGCCTCATTCTAGGAGCTCTTTAGAGGTCAGGATGGTGAAAGTTCATCTCACATACTCTGGGACTGTTGTCAGGAGTCCTTGTAAAAGGGTATCATGGCACAAATTACAGTCAAGGACAGGGTCTGAGGACAACTGTGAGTCACTAAATACAGAGGTAGAAAGGTGTCTGTTGAGAAGGTGGCAGCAGAGAGCCGACAGTGGGTCCCAGAAGCAGGAAAAGAGCTGAGAAGGAAGGAGAGAAAGCAACGTAGTTGAGAGGGCGTGTTCACCCGGGTAAGAAAGCCTACAGGAACTCATTGTAGGATCCGACCTTCCTGTGAGATTTCAGAGGCTGTAAATCACCCAGGAGGAGACTGGCCACATTTCTCCCTCAGAGCAGGTGGTATATTCAAACGTCAGGGTTGGCAGTGCATGTACCTATGAGGGCCACCAGCAAAAACTGTGGGCCTGCAGGTTCCGGAGGCAGCTGGCAGGTGCTGAAGGACTTTCAACCTCAAAGCCCTCCCGAAGCTGGAAAGAGCACTTGTGAATTTGAAAACCCTCCATATATTTGCAAGGTGAGAAACAAACTATGATAACGTTAGGCCCAGCAAGTATAAGGACGATGGTAGTACATGCGTGCAGCCAGAATTCAAACGAGTACCCCACCCCAGCTACACACTTTTCACCCTTAACACAAGAATCTTCTCAAAAGGATTTGAGGTTTGCATCCAATCATCTCTTCTGGAAGTTTAGTTTCACTGGTTCTTAAACTCAAAGCAGCGTTACTGGTGTGTTTACACCGTGGCGTTTCTTTTCAGAGGTAGAGAGCTGCAATAAATGAAAAAATATTTTCCCTTCAGCCGAAGGGGTAATATTACACTGAGCTATTTATAAGTGTGGCTGGTTTGTTGTTGTTTTTTTAACATGCTATGTCAGAAGTATTGTAATCATTGTACACTGCTGGTGATAATTTTCTGAGTGTTTCGAGCATTAAGACTGGAAGTAATATTCAGGACACGAACTCTACTTCAGACTGTATGCACAATAAAAATGGGTTTAAATAACCCAAGTGGACTGTATCTCTAAGTAGCACACACAAATCTGTTTAAATATTTTACCTTAGAGTTACGATGATGAGAAAGCACTGTAGTAAAAATAATAAAAGCTGCTATTTTTTTTCTTTCGTTCCAATTTTATACCAAATATTGTGATGGATCTTTCACGTGTTTTCTTATTTAACACTAACAATAACCTCAAGGAAGTATTTTATCCCTATTTGGTGGAGGAGAAAACTGAAGTACAGATTAAGTAATCAGCCCAAGACTGCACAGGTGGTAAGTGGCAAATTAGGATCGAGACCTCTATAATTCGGCAAAATAAAATAAAAAGTCTTTATTCATCTCTTCACACGTACAACCTGGGATCAAATTTTTTTTTTTTTAAGGATTTTACATTTATTAATCCTCTGGTGAAAAAGCCACAATCATCGAAGATCAAGTCAATGGAGACTGTTTATTCCTTCTTTTTTCCAGCTCCTACATTGGCCTTCGCAGTCCCCCTGACTTTCTTCATCCTGTTCTTGTGCTCCTTGCGCTGTTTCCTTGAAGTCTTTTTCTCTAGGATCAAATTTTAAGAATATGTAGAGCGGCAAGCAGCTAAACTGCAATCCCAAAGGCACGTGGTTCGAGGCCACCAGCTGCTCGACGGAGAAGGATGGAAAATCTCCTCCTGTGTGATTACTGCCTCTGAAAACCCGCTAGAGGGTCAGCTATGGGTCGGTTCCGACTCGACGATAAACAACAGCAACAACATTCACTCTGAGGATAAAGCGTTGACTATTGCAAACCAGAGACAGAAAGAACGCAGGGACATGAGGAAAGGAACTCTGAGAAAGAGGGAAGGCTGAGGCAGAGGTCCTGTGACAGCATGGCACTGTGAAAGGGCGCCTTTCTTAGTCCCCCTATGGTTTGTATTTCGTTTCAGCCAATCTTCCTAAAAAAGTTCAATCTCTGGAGACTCTATTTTCCTTAAACTTAAGTGTTGCCAACATAACAATGGGTTGTTGTTGTTATTGTTAAGTGCCGTCGAGTCGCAGGCGACTCAAAGTGACCCTGTGAAGGAGAGTCCTCAATGCTTGGGTGCCTTTCATCCTCTCTCCAGGTTCACAGGGTTTCTGGAGGCAAGCTATTACGGAAGTGGACTTCCAATAACAATGGGTAATCTCAATCTTTAAACTAAGACCAAAGCTCAGATGCAGTGTCTGTTTGCAGAAGGTGCTCAGTCCTGTCTGGACTCTGATCTCAGCTGTGGCCCTGCTGTCACTATGGCGGGGAATCCACATTTGACAATCTACCAAAAGACAGAAAAGTAGAGATTCAGTGATTTCCGACACCAGGAAGTAACCAGATAGTATAGTCACCCGTGTGGAATGGCAGATAAAAAGCTTCGTTGCAGAGTGGTTAGTTCTCAGCAGAAGCCTTCTACAACTGTAGTGTCTCAGTGCCTGGTTCAGCCATCTCTAGATGTCTCCTCTGAAGGGGACTGCAGCCTTTTTAGTGACTACTGAATGCAGCATAGAACAGGCCACCCACTGAAGACACTTAGTAAGTACTATTTGTTCAGTGTGATACAAATAGCTAATGCTGAGCACTAACCAAATGGCTGAGAGTTTGAGTGCCCTCAGAGACACCTCAAATAACAAAACCAGCAATCTTCTCTCAAAAGATGACAACCGCTGAACATCTCATGGGGAGTAGTTCTACTTTGACATCAGGAGGCATCAGGAGGTGAAGTCAACTCCATGGCAACTGATACATATTTAGGGGGTACCCACCTCTCAGAAGAGAGCAGACGAGCTGTGTCCCATAATAGCTCACTACGACTCCCTCACACCCTTTCTTTCCCCTCTGATTTATTCCCATCATTGCCTCTTCAGAACCTCCCGTCCAGACTCCTCTCAGAACTCAAGTCTCCTTCTCAGAGCCACTTTCCTATACACAATGCACCTGCTCAAATAACTGCATCAAGGTGGAAAGTGTGTGTTTCACCCTGTTCTTCATTCACGGGGGAGTGGGGAAGACAGAGGCTGAGAAGGGCTTCTCATCGTGTTTCATTTCCACAGCAGAAGACAAGGGCGTTCATTAAAAGAGGGGCTAAATGCATAAAATCCATCTGAACAGTATTGTATCTTTCCCTCAATACACTTTGCATTGCAAAGCTCTTTGTTTCCATATTAAACACTAAATTTAATGAGCTCATAATTCATGAGTTTCTTTAGTTCTAGAGCCTACAGAATTCTCTAATGGACATTGTCCTCTCACAAGATTAGCTGTTTCTAGCTTTTTATCATAATGATTCCACTCCGACTTAATCATGATTTCTTCACCAGAAGAGTGGGAGATTTTTTTAACGGGGGAGGGGAAGAAACAAAACCGTGACCAGGCTTCTAAATTTAACATAAATGGAACCATAAACAGCCACGAAGGGAGTTTTGATGACACAATAACTTTTATTAGCTTGATGTGCTGACTGGGAGAAGAAATAGCATGCATTTTTAAAAAGTTATTTTTTTTTAAGGAAGAATAATTTGTTTGCATAAAATATGATTACTTACCCTCATAAATGTTTATTTGAATTTACTGCACTATAACCGAAGCCAACAACATCAACCACAGCAGGGAGACCAAATTCTGAATTGCAAAACGAACCAGAGGTGTGACTGGGAGAGCGTCAGCCTTCCATGCTGACGCAGACAAATTCAAGTAGTTAAAATTCTGCTGATTTTTCAGGGGAGGCTCTAATGAGGCCAAATTTCTTTAGAAAGTGAGAAAACACACACACACACATACACCTGCGCCTGAGTTTCCATCCTGCTGTCCACACAGTCGCTAAGCGCTGTCAAATCCATGATCATTCAGAGGGACCCATGAACAATAGATCTAGGCCTTGCCTTGTTGTTGTTGTGTGTCGTCAAGTCAGAACCAACCCATAGCTGACCCTTCAGCAGGTTTTCAGAGGCCATAAATGCCAGAGAAGGAGACTGCCCATCCTTCTCCCACGGAGCAGCGGGTGGACTCGCACTGCACGCCTTCAGAACTGCAGTGCAGTTTCTCACCACTAGGCCATCAGCTGTTGTTGTTGTTATGTGACACTGAGTCACCTGCAACTCATAGCGACCCTATGTACAACAGCCCTAAACTCCGCCCTATCCTGTGCCAACGTCACCATCTCCGACACACCTGCCCCCATCTCACCGAGGGTCTTCCCCTCCTGGTGCTGTCCCTCCACGCTACCAACCATGATGTCCCTCTCCAAGGACCGGTCTCTCCTCACAACATGTCCAAAGTATGTCAGACGAAGCTTCAGAAGCCTTCAGAGCTCCCTTTAAACACTCAGGAGACATGCTTTTCTGAGAACATATTATTAAAAGTTCTTTTTTTTAAAAAAAAAATTCTTCTTTTGTGTGTGTGTACCATCATATCAGATCTGACTGCTACAAGAGGAGACTGTCCCTTCTTCTCCAGCAGAGCATCCGGTAGATTCGAACGGCATATCTCTGTGATTGCAGTGTAGCTTCTTACCACTAGGCTACCAGAGCTCCCTTAAAAATTCTTTTTTGACGTGGGAGAGAACTGTTTAAAAGGGATATATGATTAGCTATTATTGTCACAAACGAAGGCTGCATAGTAGAGTGGACTTAGAGTGTACGGACTGTATAATAATGAAAGACTTTTTCTTTGACTTTTCAAAGAGAAGAGCAAACTGGGGTCGGGGGAGGGGAGGGGGTAGGCAGGAAAAAAAGTGCAAGAATGAATGAATGGAAATCTAAAGCCTCTGTAAATTTTCATTAAAATTAATAAGGAGAATTGATGCCTCTGAGCTGTGGTGCTGGAGAAGAGTATTAAGGGTACCATGGACTGCTAGGAAAACAAACAGATTCACCCTGGAGAGGGTTAAACCAGGCTGCTCCTTGGAGGCAAGGATTCTAAGGCTCCTTCTAACATACTTTGGACATGTTGTAAGGAGGGACAGGTCCTTGGAGAGGGACATCATGATTGGGAGGGTGGAGGGATGGCGCAGGAGGGGAAGGCCCTCTATGAGGTGGACTGATCCAGTGACTGGGGTATTCAGGGTGGGTGTGTCAGAGGCAGTGCGATAGGCACAGGACAGAGCAGAGTTTAGGGCTGTTGTACATACGGTAGCTATGAGTCACAAGCGACTCGACAGCACATAGCAACAACAATAATAATAATTTTCTAAAAATAAAAAATGAAATCAACAAACTCCCACAACATTTTTTTTTCCTAGAGGACGACTGTAGTGATTTGTCACTAAAGCTATACGGCTAACTCTGTTGAGGTTCACTCATCTTAACTCATTCTACAACAGTGGGAAGACCCCTGGGAACGGCCTGGGCCACGCTACAGCAGTCTGACCACCGAGGGGGAAACAGTTCCTTTACAGCATAAGGTTCAATTAGCACAAAGGTTGAGCATGCTGTTGTTGTTAAGAGACTGTATGAACTGCTGATCCGAACCCTTGCCCTGTGCCATGCTCACAATCTCTGACGCACTAGAGCCCATTGCCGCAGTCACTGTGTCATCCTACCTGGTCGAGGGTCTTCCTCTCTTTCACTGTCTCTCCACTTTCCCAAGTACGATGTCCTTCTCCAAGGAATACCCTCAACTTGAAACATGCCCAAAATATGTGAGCTGAAACTTCATCATCTTTGCCTCCAAGAAGCACTCTGGCTGTACCTTCTCCAAGACAACTAGAGAACAGAAAACAAAATAAAACAAACCTGGTGTCAGAAAGGTAACACTAAAATATAACACATATTTCAGGCTCCTGTTAAGACTAAAGCTGAATTTACGGCAGTGCTCTGAGGTTGGTCTATTTATAGACACCAAGTGATAGTCTAAGGAGTTGTACTGGCAACCCAAAGGCAGGCAGTTCAAATCCACCAGCTGCTCCAGAGGAGAAAGACGGGCAATCTCCTTCCGTGTGATTTAAATTCTCTGAAAATCTGCTGTTGGATTGTTGTTGCTGTGAGCCGTCAAGTTGGAACCAACTCAGAGCTGATTCTCCAGCATGTTTTCAGAGGCAGTACGGGAGGCGACTGCCCCTCTTTCTCCTGCAGTGCAGCTGGTAAGATTCAAACCATATGATTTTGGGATTGCAGCACAGCTTCTTACCAGTAGGCCACCAGAGCTCCCTTGTTACGAGTTTTTCTTAACTCATAGCTAGGGAGCTCCCAGGGCACATAGCAAGAAGAATCAAGAGCCTCCAACGTTAAGACTCTTAATAGAAACCACTGGGTTCTTATGAGACCCTCACCATTCATTTTAAAAGTCAGAAAATCAACAAGAGTTAATTTAGTTCACTTGGCAAGGTGGACAGAGCAAGAAATAAAGTAGCTGGCCTACACTTGATCTCACAGAAACTTCCAGACAATCAAAATTTAGACTCACTGCCTCATTTTTATTATTATTATTATATTGCATGGATTACATTTTAGGTTTTCAGGATGAAATAAAAACCAAAAATATCTACTGTGATGTTTTCATTTTCTAGACACTTTCCACTTCTGCCACCAGGACCTATTTATGGCCTTTACAGTTCACTGAATAATCATACTTTTAAAACGGAACTTCTAAAAGCATATCGACAGACAGCAGAAGCGTTACTATCACTGCATTGAGCCAGTTATTGTAAATGTAGCCCCCAAAGGGACTTTTCGGAATCCTTTTGGTCCCTGTTTAAAATCCCTCACTCCTGTGGCTGTCGAAGGACTGAGTTCATGTGAACAATGTCATGTTCCTCATGAGGAAAGCTCCTCCCTCAGCGTATCTGGGGCACAAGAACACAGCTCCAGGCAGGGGGGCTCCACGTAGTGTAAGACTCACAAGCACGTTCTAGACATGATCAGAGGGTGCTCTACTGGCCTAGTGGTTAAGGAGCTGCACTGTCATTCCAAAGGCAAGTGATTCAAACCCATCTGTGGTTCTAAGGAGGAAAGACGGGGAATCTCCTCCTGTGTGATTTACAGCCTCTGAAAATTTGCTGATTCCGGCTTGACGGCAAAGATGGGAAAGATAACACTGCGTCTATCTTAAGTTGTGATTTGGCGTAAAACAATGAAAGAATTTTTCTTTTACTTTTCAGAGAGAAGAGTGTACTGGGGAGAGGGGTGGGCAGGGAGAAAAGTGCAACAGTGAATGACTGGAAATCCAAAGTCTGTAAATTTTCATTAAAAATAATTAAAAAATTTTAAAAAGTAAATAAAGTAAAAAAAATCATCACATCAAACTGACAAGAGCCAGTCAAAAGATTACATATGAATCTTAAGAGGCCAGTGCGTTTATGTGGACGGAAAACAGCAAAATGAGGGTAAGGATGGGTGTATCACTCAAAGAATGTAATCAATATCATCGACACGGACCGTGGAGGAGAGTCTAATATCAGAGGCACTTGGTTTGCACGTCAATTCTCAAAACTCACTGCTGTCAAGTCGGAAGTGACTCATAGCTGACCCTCCACTGAGTATCTGAGATTATAAATCACATGGAGAAGACTGCCTATCTTTATCCCAAAAAGTTGCTGGTGAGTTTGAACCACCAGGGAGGCAGCCCTCTGGGTTTAGCTAAATAAATCCCTACAGATTAAACCATTAGACGTCTGTGTGCTAACAAGGCAGTCTAAATGCAGAACCTTAACTCTTAAACCTTTAACTGTCAAAGTCTGGACATGAATCTGGAATCTCTGCTGGATTTTTAAAACCTGCCTTTCTAAATGACATTCCCTTTAATCTTGGTGCGGACTTGGGCTACATACCCCAAGGTCAACATTCCTTTACTTCAAAGTCTGAACTGTGCCAGATTATCTCCTCTATTCCCAAAGAGTCTTTGTCATAACAGACAAATTAATGCAGGATGGGTCTTGGAATACAGCATTACCTAAGTCTTTAAAGTTGTTGCAGTTGTTAAATGCCATCGAGTCGAGTACAACAACAGACCTGACCCCTGCCCTGTCCTGTACCAAACTCATCATCTCTGACACATGAGCCCAGTGCTGCAGTCACTGTGTCAATCCATCCTGCTGGGGGTCTTTCTCTCTTTTGCTGACCCTCCATCCTTCCAAGCATCATGTCTCTTTATAAGGAATAGCCTCTCCTAGTAATCTGTCCAAAGCATCTTCACCTTTGCCTCCCAGAAGCATGCTGGCTGCATTCTTTAAAACACCTATTGGTTTTTTGGGCACTCCATGGGATGTTCAGTGCTCTTCTCCAACACTAAAACTCAAAGTCATCAATTCTTCTTCTCTCATCCTTATTCACTGTCCAACGGTTGGATGTATAGCAGGTGACTGAAAAGACTATGAGCTCAATCAGCCACACCTTAGTCTTCAAACTGACATCATTGCTCTCCAGTATTTTGGAGAGGTCCCCGCCAGCAGTCGTGCCCAGTGAAATAGATCTCCTGATCTCTTGACTGCTCGTACCAAGGGTGCTGATTGTTGATTTAAGAAAGATCACATCACTGCCAATCTTTTCTCCACCTTTCTTGTCTGCTGGCCCCGTGGGGAGGACCTCGGTTTTCTAGATGAAATGTACTCCATACCAAAGGCTGTAGTTCTTGATCTTCTGCAGGAAGCATTTCAAGTCCTCCTCACTTTCAACAAGGTGGACTGTATCATCTGGCTAACACTGGTTATTGACCGACCACCATATACAGACATGACTGAGGAAAGATAGGTTACCAGAAAAACCGGTCCTGTCTGCAACCTTATGGGACCACTATAAAATAAAATAAATGGCATGTACCTTTTACCAGTCACATAATCCTACTTATGTGTCATCGAGCCATTGCTGCCAAACTCTCATTTCTAGCCTTTAGCTGCCCTGAGGGTCTTTCAGCCGAGTGTGAATTTTTTAAGAACATAACCCGTCTTATAGTTCAATGGATTAACACTTTGCACTTGGTGACAATTAATTATTTCCCTAGTATGGTTTTATTTGGTTTTGGTCAAACATTCTTCTAAGTGGTATAGCACTGGTCTGTCCAATTACTGTAAAGAGATAACTCGTGGTTGCTGTGAAGCTGAACACTGTGACACTGATGTATTAAATGTGATAATGGTCACCCATGGTGCACAGTGTTTGGTGGAGCTCTCCGATTAAAACAAGCTTGGAAGCAGGAGTGGTGCCCACTTCCAAGATAGCTTGCCTCCGGAAACCCTATGAATGTGGAGAAAACGATGAAAGTTATACAAGTGTCCAGGTCTTTCGTTCATAGGGTCACTATGACTCGTCTATGACTTGACGGCACTTAACAACGACGACAACATGGACAATCTCCTCCTGTGCAATTTACAGCCTCAGAAAATCCTCTGGAGAGTCACCTATGAGTTGGTTCGCACTTGATGCTCCTAAGTTGCTTGGTGGGTTTATCCTTAAGCAGGTTCCATAATGTTGCTCTCTGACAACATGTAGAGACTCTCGGTGTGTTCTACTGTGTATATATATTCTGCACACCACAAAGAAAGCACCTAAAAGGAAATAATCATGGAAATATTGTCATAGCACGAGCCATGAAAAGGAGAGCTAAGTACCTCACACGGTGTGTCAAAAGGAGAGTTTAGTGAGGGAAATTGCAAATATTTTGCCTTCATATTATTTTACCTACGCTCCAGACCTTCCTGGCCTCTTAAACCACAGGAAGCGGCTGGTATACCTGAAACAGATGACGATGTGAAGTTTCTGGCTGCCAAGATAAATGTGTGTGGTGTCAAGCACCCGTATTACAGCTTCAGAAGCTCGTGGCTCCTCAGCCACGGGAAAGGTAACTTGCTAAAAGAATTTCCCAGTTAACAAGAAATCTACACATTTCAGGCCTGTGTGTTTCAGAGCCCCCCCCCCCCTTGGAGGGATCCACACGACGCACTTTAATTTAGGTTTTCCATATTTACCTCTTTTAACAGAATGAACTGTGCCGAACACTTTTTACAATATGAAATTAAAATCCCTTGATACAGTTCATCTATTGGAAGGGTTTAACTCTAAATCCAGAACAAATAAAGCAATATAAACAGAGCAGCACTCTCTAAGCTGCCTCTTCCAACATGTGCTAATTGGTCTGGGCATGGGCTTGGGGTGTGGAAGAGGGGAGAGGAAGGAGTAGGGCACAGGAATGTTCTAGATCTGCTAAGGAAGCGTTAATCTCCTCTGGGTCAACGGCTTTTCATCACGGAAGCTGCCACCTTGAATCCCTCTGGGTCTTTTATGTGGCTTCCACTGGAAATCAATCCTTTATCAATTAGCTTAGATGTCAACTACACTTTGATAGGATCTGTCATCACAGCACGTATAATGGAGATTTCAGATCCACTGGAAAGGAAAACACAGGGGAAGGCTAATTTGGAGATAACAGACAGTCTCTATTGATTTGTGTTTAACTCCACAAGGTATTAGGGAGCTCTGGGAATTTGATGGTTAAAACAAATTCTACCAGAAGCAGCACAGCTGGGTGCAGCAGGGGCCTGGGAGAGCATCCCTGTGCCAACGCCGGACCAATGAGGAGCCAGGCCCACAGGATGGACGTGACCTGCCCACCCTTATACAGGCTGCAGGGACGGGCTACCCACAACGCGCCTGCAGAAGGCAGTGCTTAATGCCTGGCATTTGACCCTTAGTCTCAAACTAAAGGTCCTGAAGCAGTCAGGATACCAAGGCTGAAGATGCTGAGTCATTCTAGGCGGCCTCCTGCTCCCAACTTGTTGCTGTTAGGTGCTGCTGAGTCAAGTATCACGCATAGCAATTATATGAGCAGCTGACCTGAATCCTGTGTCGGCCTCATCACCTCTGACACACTAAAGCCCACAGCTGAATTCACCATGCCAATTCATCTTTTTGAGAGGAATCTCCTTTGCTGACCCTCCATCCTTCCAAGGATACTGTCCCTTTCTAAGGAATATCCTCCCTAGCTACATGTCCAAAGAATGAAAAACCAACTTTGCCATCTTTGCGTCCAAGGGGCACTCTGGCCACACTTTTTCCAAGACATAGCTTTTGGCAGTCCATGGAATATGTAGTACTTTTCTCCAGCACCACAACTCTAAGGCATCAATTCTTCTTTTGTCATCTTTATTCACTGTTCAACTCTCCGATGCATAGCAGGTCACTGAAAAGACCATGGCCTGAATCAGGTGCACCTTAGTCTTCAAATTGACATCATTGCTCTTCAGCATTTTGGAGAGGTCCCTGACAGCAGACTTGCCCAGTGCAAAATGTCACCTGATATCCTGACTGCTGGTACCAAGGGTGCTGATTGTTGATCCAAGCAAGTTGGTAGGTATCACTGAAAGCCTCAATCCTTTCTCCAACTATCATAATGCTTACTGTTGGTCCCATGGTGAGGACTTTTATTTCTTGATGTTGAGATATAATCCGTACTGAATCAGTCCTTGATCTTGTGCAGCAAGCATTTCTTATTCTCCTCACTTTCAGCAAAGTGGTTTCATCTGTATAACGCAGGTTGTGGATGAGGCTTCTTCCTCCAGTCCTGATGCCACATTCTCCTTCAAAGAGTCCAGGCTTCATGAATTGTTTGCTCAGCATATAGGTTGAATAGGTATAGAGAAAGGATACAACCCTGACACATACCCTGCCTGATTTTAAGCCATGCAGAGTTCTCTTGCTCTATTCAGACAACAACTTCTTGGTCGTGGTATAGATTTCACATGAGCACAATTTAGTATTCTGGGATTGCCATTCTTCTCAATGTTAGTTCAAATTTACTATGATCCACACAGTCAAATGACCTGTATGGTCAAAAGAGCACATATAAGACATTCTCCTGGTATTCTCACGCTTACAGCCAGGATCCATCTGACATCAGCAATGATACCCCCGGTGCCACTGACTCTTCTAAACCCAGCTTGAACTTCTGGTAGTTCTCTGTCCATGTACTATCCTAGTGCTCTGAATGATCTTCAATAGTAATTTGCTTGCATGAGATATTAATGATCTTGTTCATTAATTTCCACATCCTGTCAGAACCCCTTTCTCAGCACTAGTGTCCTTTGGCCAAGTGACCCATTGCTCTAAGGACTGAATGGAATTTGACTTAATCGGTTTGTACGGATGACACTCTGTTCAAAATCGTTTGAGGAGAGATCAGTCAAGGCCATAACTTGTCTCCTTGCCTTGGAATTTGTGAAAATCTCCAGCTCACCTCCCAATTCCTTTTCCTTTGTATTATTTATGAAACTCCCCTTCATGAGCCCATGGGAGGGGGGTTCCATTTGCATTAGAAAAATAACTGCATTGTTCTTCCTCACTTTGTGAGGCTGAAAATGAATGAGATCACAAATAAGACCAAAAAAGATTGCTTTCCTTCATGTTATTTTCTGAATCTTATTAATTCTTCAAAGAAGTGCTGGTAGCCTAATGGGTGAGGAGTTGTGCTGGTAACTCAAAGGCAGGAGGTTCAAATCTACCTACTGCTCTTTGGGAGAGTGACAGGCAATCTAATCTCCCATCCGATTTACAGCCTTGGAAAACCCACTGGAGGGTCAGATATGAGTTGGTTCCAACTCGATACGTAACAACACCATTCATTCTTTAAGATCCAACCTCCATGAATCTTCATGAGATTTTTCTGAACATACCAGGGGCAATAACTTCAGCACTAGATGTCTTCTTAACTTGGTTTCAGTAAAACCAAGCCTTTAAAAAAAACACCCAAAACTTAAGCCTTTTCTAAAGAATAATTATTGAGGTCAGAATAGAAACTATTACTAAATGAGTTTGCATACTAGACTAAAGAGCTCTGGTGCCTTAGTGGTAAGGAATCGTGCTGCCAACTCAAAGGGATGCAGTTCAAATCCGTCAACTGCTTTCCTCCTGTGCAAACTACGGCCTCTGAAAGCTTATGAAGCAGTTATGGGTTGGTTCCAACTTGAAAGTACACAACAACAGCAACAAACACTGGAGTAAGGCAGACTTACATCAGGCTTGGAAAAGAACAGAGTCAGTAAAATAAATGAAGACCCTGAAAGAGATGGACTTATACAGTGACTGTAGCGATGACTTTAAGACAGAGACTTTGAGGATGGCACAGCACTGGGCAGGGGATTTTTTTCTACAGTACATAAGGGTCGATGTGAGTCGGAGCGAACTCATAACACCAACATCAGCCCAATCTTGAAACTTCTGAGCGGTGTTAAAGGTTAATCTCATCTCATCTACTACCTGGAAAGTTTGAGTCTACCCAGAAATGGTCCAAAAGAAAGGCCTAGATTTATCAACTTCTGAAAAAGCCCCTCAAAGCCCTGGGAAGCACAGTTCCCCAACTGGCACATATGGGGACACATGGGGTTACCATGAGTCAGAACTGATTAGGCAGCAACTGGTATTTATGATGCCCAGTTTCAGGTGGACCTGGACCAGGCTGGGGAGGACGTGTGCTCAGGTCAAGTGCCCACCTCGTACAGGAGCGCTGAGGAAAGGCCCAGCTTTGTGTGCTGTGTGGACAGCTTAGCTCTCAACAGGAGGAAGGTGAATAAAACGAACTCAAATGTGTTTCCACAATCACCAATCACAGGCGTCCTTCTCCAGCAAATGAGTAAAAGGGCGAGAGAAGCCAGGCATGTGCGTAAGAAAATTCCTCTCCGGAAAAGCTGGAGGTGAAGAGCTTGTCTTTCTCTAACACAAGGCTTTGCATTCAATTTCTCCATTCATGCTAGTTTGTCAATTTAACTGCATTTTCAAGCTTCTCAGGGACAGGAAGGAAGCGCTGGAGGCCTAATCCATTGGGACTTGAGCCACCAACTGAAAGGACTCACCTCTCACCATCAGCATCTCTGATGACAGTCGTCTCTCATGCGACTTACGGTCTCCAAACATGCACAAGAGGGTCAGCTATGAATTTGTTCTGGTTCAACAGCTTGTTCTGTCTTTTGTGGGCAGGAATTACATGTTATAGGATATACATTCCTCTCAGATGTAAATACAATGATGAGAAAAGAATCAGGTGATAAATATTTATCTTTCAAAGGGCTGACAAGAAGAGCACAGAGTGTGCAAAGTTCAGATTTGGGGAAAATAACTAACCATTAAATATGTTCTGCTGTTTCCTCCCTGAATTGAAGAGCTTGGCAAAGGGTGGGCCCAAAGACAGATCCTCTTATCTGAAGCTCTGACTTGTACCCAAGCAGCCTTATTCACCACTGCAAAAATGTCCCAACTCACCATTCAGGTCACATTAGCAATCCAACACCCTGACTATAATTTGCCATGACATCATTCTTCAAGCACTTACAAGCTAAATATCTGGTAGGACTTCATAAAATAGCTGTATAAAATATTGCAAGATTTTACTGAAAGTTTTTTTTTTTTTTTTAAAAAAAAAAGGACACATAAAATTTTAAGAAATGGGAACTGAAAAATAAGGTGCTGAAGGTGTTAAGGATGAATTGGGTTTATCCAAATCCCTTTTTTTTTTTTTTTTGGCTGAAAAGTCCTGCAATATGCTACAGTCAGAACAAAGAAAAACTGCTTGGGAGAAACATCCTACCAGCCCACCACGCAAACTGTGGGTGTAAAATTCCCGAGTGTTTACACGCCATCTGCCAAGATATTAAAAATGCAGTTCCAGGCAAACAGGGATGCATAACAAAGAAACATCTCAACTGGAATGGCCTGAGATCCGAACTCTAAGATTTCTCCCTGGTGGGAACTAATACCTACCTTCCTTCTATACAAACAGGGATTGTTAGAGCATTAAGGAAACTGGCCTATATACTGGTCAGTCTCCTCCCTCAAGATGAGGTAATTTTTAAGTATTCCTAGAATGAAAAAGAAAGATACTGTCTGGATTTGCCCTGTGAAGAACAGATACATGTGTTGATCCCTACCTAACCAAGAAACTAAATTCCATGAAGCAGGACTATAAACACTACAAAGAAAAAGAACCATAAAATGAGTTGCTTCCAACTCAGAGTGGCCCACAGAATAGAATTTCCATTGCTTGTAACCTTTACAGAAGCAGAATGCCTCGTATTTCCAGCATGGGATGGCTGGTAAGTTCCTAAACGTCAAACTTTCAGTTGGCAGTGACTGATCAGCATTCCATCCGAGCTCCTTGACCATTCCCCTCGTCGTCAGGTGTCGCTGAGCTGATAGTCAACAGACTGGCCACGACGCAGAGCTTGCAACATTCCCACAGGGGTCGCTATGCTGAAGGGGCATGTTGGAGCCACTCTGTGATCCAATCACCATGTTGTTGCTGTTGTTGTTTTTGCTGTGGTGGTGGTGTGTCATCAAGCCAGAACAGAAACATAGCTGACCTTTCAGCGGGTTTTCAGTCCCACATACAGCCTCTGAAAAACCACTGGAGGGTCAGCTATGTTCTGACCCAATGAGACTGCACTCCGACAATAACAAACTGCATGGGAGGAGACTGCCCGTCTCTCTCCTACAGAGCACACGAAGGATTACAATCGAGTGCCACAGAGTAGGTGGCACAACTCACCACTAAGCCATTAAAGTGCCTTTCAATCATTACAGAAACGAGCACTTACTAGCTTCAAATCAAAGGTGTTGGGTTTTTTGTTTTTTTTGTGTTTTTTTTTTAAATTTAGGTTGTTTATTTTTCATTTCAATGAACATCTACAGAGATTTTGGGATTCCATTCATTCATTGTTGCACCCTTCTCCC
>NW_006399761.1:11874729-11879241 GCF_000299155.1 Elephantulus edwardii
CAGCCTCATTCTACAACAGTGGCACCATATAGCATTTGTCCCTTTGGGTCCTGTCGCGGCCAGGAGTACTTCGGAGGAAGGTGCTGTCCTAGGCCACGTAGGAGGTGATAAAGCAGGATGTGTGTGTTGTATAACACGGGGAACTAACTCTGTGGGTACAAACACTAAGAGCTATCTTTGAGTTGCTTACTCAAAGACAGAGCCTTTCTGTTCAAAGACGGACACTCTCCTCCCCTGCAATTTACAGCCCTGGATGTAGGAGGCTGCCCACGTGTGACAAGCTAGCCGACGGTAGCTAGATTTCATGGGCTTGCTTATGTGAATAATTTAGCAGACTCCAAGGCACAAGGATTGTCCTGAGCTGTGTGGGACCTAGTCCACAGAGAATGAAAACGAAGAAGAGAGACCGTGCTTAGGAACTATCACCACACAGAAATAGCTTCATGAGTTGACTCTGGGAGAGGCATCAAAACATGCCAGAACCACCCCGGCCGCTCCTGTTCTACTTGGAAAAAAAAAAAAAAAATTATTGTTTCGATTTAAAGAAGACTCCTCAATTGTTACATAGTGTTACATAGTGTTACGTAGTGTTATAATAAACACTCACATGGTGTTGACTAAGTGCCACCCAGAGTTCTGAATCCTCTCAGGGAGCTGATGAGATGTTAGTCTCCTTTTCCCTTCACCACAAATGAGAATGTCAGGACATTAAGTCTCTCATCCAAAGTCAGAGCCAATAATTAGCAGGGTTAGAATCAGAGCAAGGGTAAAAAGGGTTGGAAGTGTAGGATGCCTCCCTCTAAGTGGGGCCCAGTAACCCTCTTTGACCATGATCATCCTGGTGATGTCATGATTACCTCTCATCTTGACTACTCTTATAAAATATAAGTCTATATTATTAGGCATCCACTTCCGAAATTACTTGCCTCCGGAAACTCTATGTACGAACAGTGCTCAGGCTGTTCGTTCATAGGGTCGCTATGAGTCGTCTACAACCTGACGGCATCAAACAACAATAACAATGACGACGACCAAGAGAGAGCTATGTTGGCCTAGTGGAAGGAAGCTATGCTGCCAAGCTGAAGGTGGGTGATTGTCATTTGTGGCCCTCGGCCAGGTTCAAATTGTCTTCCTGTCAAACATTCTTCTAGGTGGTACAGCACTGGTCTGTGCATTGCTGTACAGAGGTAACTCGTGGTTGCTGTGATGCTGAAGCCTGTGACAGTGATGTGCCAATCGTGGTAATGGGCACCCATGGTGGACAGTGTTGGTTGGAGCTTCCCGACTAAATCAAGCCTGGAAGCAGGAGTGGCATCCACTTCCGAAATGACTTGCCTCTGGAAACTCTATGTACGAACAGTGCTCAGGCCGTTCGTTCATAGGGTCACTATGAGTCATCTACAACTCGACGGAATCAAACATCAAACAAACATTTATTATTAGGGGAGGTGCGGTAGGTTTGAGGGCTCAGAGCACGTGTGGTGGTTTTTTGGCCCTACGAGGGGTTTGGCAGAGCGAACTTGCCAGATGAACTGGGGGCCTGAGGCAAGGAGTTTGCCAGCATTTGGATGTGCCGGGCTGGTAAGACACTGAAAGGTCAAGCCCCACCTAGGGTCTTGGGATATTTAATATCAGCTAAATCCAGACTCTGGCTTCTTGAGGCTTGGTAGGTTTGAGGACTCTTCTTCATAGGGTCGCTATGAGTTGCCTGCGACTCGACGGCACTTAACAACAATAACATCTAACATAGAGAGAGAGATCAACCAGCTGGCCCAGTGGACAGAAAGCGATGCTACCAAGGCAAAGGTGGGTGACTTTTAATCTGTGGCCCTCGGGCATGTCTTTCATTGTTTTTCTTTAGACATTCCTCTAGGTCGTGTGGCCCTGATGTACAAGTTGCCTTACAGCAGTCACCTGTGGTTGCTGTGAGGCTGAACACTGTGACACTGATGTGTCAAATGCGATAATGGTTGGTTACCTAATGTGGACAGAGAGTGGGGTGGAGCTCCTCAATTAAAACACGCTTGGAAGGAGGAGTGGCATCCACTTCCGTAATAGCTTGCTTCCGGAAACCCTATGAACCTGGAGAGAGAAGGAAAGGCACCCAAGTGTTGAGGACTCTCCTTCATAGGGTCACTATGAGTCGCCTGTGACTCGACAGCACTTAACAACAACAACAGCAACAACATATTATTAAGAAGCAATGAATACCAACATGACAGTGCTTCTTGTGAGTCCATGGACAACACTGGAACACTCTCTCCAAGTAACTCGGGAATAACCAGTTAGAGTCATGTCGAGCGCATCAGAACCCTTTGGAGAACATATTCAAGTTCGAATTTCTGGGTCCCACCCCTCCACAGCTTCTGATACAGTGGGTCTGGGATGAATCCAGAGTCTTTGCAATTCGAAAAAGCTACCAGGTGATGTTGATGGTGTTGAAGGGGCCATACACGGAGCACCACTGGAATCAGGAGGGAAACAAGTGACTCACATGTCGAAAACTGGTCCTCTGCGATCCTTACCATCGCTGCTCTTCTTGAGTTCCCTGCTGCAGCTACCATCTCATCCGTTCATTGAGGGTCTTGCTCTTTATCAACAGCCCTCTATTTTACCCAGCAAGAAGGTCTTTTCCAGGAACTGATCCCTCCTGACATGCCCAACGTTGTGAGATGAAGTCTGACCATGCTCACCCCCAAGGAGGATTCAGGATGCACCCCACCAAGACAGATCTGTTTGTTCATTTGGCACTCCATGGTATAGTCAACATTCTGAGCCAACACCGGAATGCAAAGATATCAATCCTTCTCTGATATTCCTTACACTTTGTCCAACTTTCACACGCATATGAAGCAACTGGAAATTCTATGGTGTGGGTCAGGAGTACCCAAATATCGTCAAAGACATCCGAACTCCAACACTTTCCAGAGGTTCGTGGGTACAGATTTGCCCAATGCAATATGTCATTTGCTCACTTTCTTTTTCTGGTTGTTGGTTGCTGTTGTTGTTGTGTGCTGTTGAGTCGGATCCGACAGGCACAGGAGGAGCCTGCCCTTCCTTCTCCAGCAGAGCATCTAATGGATTCAAACTACACGCTTTGGGGATTGCATCACTTGCTTTCTTGATTGCTGCTATCATGGGTGCTGTTGTCGATCCAAAGGAAACGACGCCTTTGACAACTTTTAATCATAATGATCAAGTTGTGAAGACTTTTGTTTCATTTATGATAAGGTGTATAGTCCATATTAGAGTCTGAGCTTCATCTACAAGTGTTTAGAGTTTTCTCCATTTTCAGCAAGCACAGTTGTATACTCTGCCCGTCACAGGTTGTTAACAAGTCTTCCTCCAATCATAATGCTATGTTCTTCTGTGTATAGCCCAGCTTCTCAAATTATTTCCTCACCATTCAGGTTGCATACATACAGTGCAAAGACACAGCTCTAACGCACAGCATTCTTGATTTTAAGCCCTGCAGTACTCCCTTGTTCTGTTGAAATGACTGCAATTTGGTCTGTGTGTAGTTTTCACATGAGCCCAATTAAGTGTTCTTGAATTTCTATTCTTTGCAATAGTTCACATAATTTTTATGATTCGGATAGCCCAATGCTATTTTAAATAGTTAATAAAATGCAGGTTAAAAAAAAATCTTTCTGCTGTTTTCTGACCAACCCCGATCCAGCTGCCAATGGATATTCACACTATCAAATATCCATGTTATCCCTCATTCCATGTCCGTTTTTGACTTCCACTTAAGATTGTAAAGATACTGCCACAAATGTTTTTTGGATTTTCTTCAGCAAAACTTAACTTGCATGTGATAGTAAAGATACTGTTCACGGTTCGAATCCACCAGATGCTCTGCCGAGGAAGGAGGGACAATCTCCTCCTGTACCAGTCAGATCTGATTTGAAGGTACACGCACACAAAAACAATAAAGTAAAATAAAATTCAAATTAAAAAAAGCTATTGTTCAATTGTTTCTTCATTCTATTGAATCACCTCTCTTTGCAAATGGACACAAATAATGGACTTCTTCCTCCTAGGTGGCCAGGTGAGCTGCCTTCCAAAAAACCATAGAAACGAAATAATTTGCCAAAGGACAAAAGTTATCGAATCTCACTGCACAGAGGGCAGGTTAAAGACTGAAACCTTGGAATCCTGCCTGAGGAATGTCCACTCACAAACCTGAAACAAAGCTCTAGATGACATGGAAACCAAGAATAAACTGTGCAGATTTGCTCAGTACCCTTCTCAGCAGCCAGCTGTTTCGTGTATGTGTTCCACATAGATATTGTTGTTGTTGCTGTTGTTGTTGTTGTTTAAAGCCGTTGAGTCGTAGACGACTCATAGCGACCCTATGAACGAACAGCCTGAGCACTGTTCGTACATAGAGTTTCCGGAGGCAAGCCATTTTGGAAGTGGATGCCGCTCCTGCTTCCAGGCTTGATTTAGTCGGGAAGCTCCAGCCAACACTGTCCACCATAGGTGCCCATTACCACGATTGGCACATCA
>NW_006399761.1:11879341-11885974 GCF_000299155.1 Elephantulus edwardii
GGTGCCCATTACCACGATTGGCACATCACTGTCACAGGCTTCAGCATCACAGCAACCACAACTTACCTCTGTACAGCAACGCACAGACCAGTGCTATACCACCTAGAAGAATGTTTGACAGGAAGACAATTTGAACCTTGGGCTTAAGGCTGCCTCCTGGTTCAAACCCTAGGTCCAGGCTGGCTAGCCTCACTCCAGGGACAGAGCAAACCTGCACGTCAAACACATGCCCGGAAAAGCAGTCGACTCCAAAAGCTTGCCACGATTCCTGCACTCCCACCACCACGCTCCTGCCTTCTGGCAAGGAGAGCCTCCCAGGAGCCTGGGAGGAGCCAGCCAAACCAGGAACAACATGGCCACTCACATAGATATTCCTCTCCTACAAATGCCCTGAGAGATCCCTCAGGCTTCATGAGTTCACACTCTGACAAGTTTGGTCTGCCGCCTGCCCACTGCTTCTGGAGACCTTCTCACCACAAAAGTCTGCTGACCTCCAGTGTTCTTTGTTCAACTAGGAGTTATCTGTCAACCCTTCTCTCTCCTTAGTCCAACTCTGACTTTCATGGTATTTAATACAGAAGAAAGTACTGGCCAACTCTTGTTTGCTGAAGAGAAATATCAAAAAACAAGAGGAGAAAGTTACTACTGTTCCATTTTCCCCAAGCTCTGTGTCATGAAAAGTGTCACAGAGCTGTCTGGAAGACAGATCTGAAACATCACCCTAAAAAACTGATATATAAGCTGCACTCCAGGAACACATTTCTCCTGCATACGAGACCTAAGAATCAGTGACTCAAGAACCATCAGGGAACTAAAAGTAAGTAAAGCTGGTGTATTCACTGTGAGAAGACTTGCATTTAAGTCCCGCTAGGTAGCTGGGTTACCACTCAGTCAAGGCACGTGGCATCCTTTCATCCCATGGTTCACCAAAGAATATTAAAAACAACAACCAAAAAAACCTCCAATATTATTATTTAGGCAAGGTTTTAATTAATTAGAAGATCAAGTCATGGCATTTAGAATTGATTTTACAGTTACTCTGTAACTTTGTAGCAGGAGGGAATTATTATAAATGTATTCTAAAAGTTCCCCTTGTGGCCTCTCTGCTGGCATTCTTTTATCTGCAGTCTTCCTCCCACAGTGTCCTTTGTAGTCCTCTCCCCTGCAGCATGCTCCTGGGCCCTAGGCCAGATTCCTTTACCTCTCCCACGGGAAAGAGGGCTGACAAGAAAGCCAACGTATTCCAAAACTCTCCCTCTGTTTGTTCAGAGGGTGGGAAGAAAGGACGGAACACAGCTCTCAGTCATGCTTCAGCCAGCACAGGCTGGAGGGCTAGGCAGTGGCCAACCTGCAAAGGTGACCTGCGCTGAAGGGGATGCCGTTTGTAGGACTCTGTTGATAGTCCACTTATTGTTATTGTTTTGAGGTGCCAATGAGTCTGGTAAGACTCACAGCGACCCTATGAACAACAGATCTGAACTCCGTCCTATCACTGTCCCTCCACCTTCCCAAGCCTGACGTCCCACTCCAAGGAAGAGCTTCTCCTAACAGCATGTCAGACGATGGAGGAAGATGTGAAACATAAACTATACAAATTTTGTACGTAAATCAATGTTGATGATGTTGTTGTTGTTGTTCATTGTCGTCAAGTCGAGTTTGACTCATAGCGACTCTATGAACAAAATACCTAATGCCTTTCCATAGCTATCGTTGTTTCTCCAAGTTCATGGAATTTCCAGAGGCATGTGGTTTAGGAAGTGGATGCCACTCCTGCTTCCAAACCTGTTTTACAACTGGGAACCCCACCAGACACTGCCCATAATGGGGAACCATTATGGTATTTGATATCTCCATGGAACAAGGTTCAACATCATAGCAATCCCAATGTTACCCCATATAGCAAAGAGTTACGTGCAAAGTGGAAGAGTGTTCCTCCAGACAGAAAAGGACTAGTCTTAAATGCTGTCGAGTTGCATATGACTCAGAATAAGCTTTGCACAAAAGACCGGAACTCTGTTCTATGATTAACATCCTTTTTGTACATTTCTAAGAGAGTTTGTAAAATAAAAATAATTGTATGTGCTAACAGAGGGGTAAAAAGGCAAAACAAAGTTATGAGAGATGAAGCTTCCTCACCTTTGCCTCCAAGGAGCACTCTGGGTGCCCCTTCTCCAAGACATATCAGTAATCTCCAACATACTGAAAAACTCTAAAGTAAGCAGGGTAATTGCAGCATGCAGAAAGCATCTCCCCCCCCCCCCCCCGTGTGTGTGTGTATGTGTGTGAGAGAGAGAGAGAGAGAGAGAGAAGAGTTGGGAGGCCAGCAGGGATCAGTACATCCCCCTTAAATGAACAAACCATGCATGTAGACAGGCTCTTCCTGAAACACTTCTATTTTCTAAATTACCTAAAAAGTCAGGACATTAGCCCAGCCTTTACAAACAAATATTGACCTGTGTGGCTACGACCCAAAGAAAAAAGTTAATTAAATTCCACACATGAAAAAACTGAAAGCCATTAACCTTTCAGGTTGAGGTTTTGGGGAGTCTGGAAGAGAGAGAAGGGCCTGATTACGGATTAGCTATAGACAATTGAGCTATTAAATGTAAATGTTCTTTCTTTCTTCTTTTTTTTTTTTTTAACTTTAGTGACAGATTTTGCTCCCTTGAAAAATGTAAGACCCAAAGGTAATTAACGATGAGAGGATGACCTGCATGTCCCTACTGGTCGGCTTCAGATATGAAAAGTTACAAATAAAAAACAAGTGAAGACACGATGCATTGTCAGGAGCCCAAACCAACCAACCAACCTAGGACAGGGTGCAGCCAGTTCTAAGTGAGAACAGGGAGATTCCATCTCACATCCTTCAGGCTTGTTCCCGGGAAGCACCAGTCCTGAAGAAAGGCCCTGTACATGGAAAAGTAGAGGGTCCAAGACCTCCAAGGATATGGAGTGACAGAGTGAGTGTAACCCTGGGTTTGAACAGAACCGAGACTGTGGGGCTGGCACAGGATTGGACAGTGTTTGGTGGTGTGCTACGCAGGGTCCCATGCCCTTCACTTCCAACAGCCCACTCCATTTACTCCCAACCACTCACTTACATTTTCACTACACATCTGTATCTTAAGCAGTGAGCCAAATTGTCTTTTAAGCTTCTTTCTCTAGGAAGTTCTAGTGAGCTAGTGGGTAAAGAGTTGCACTTGTAACCCAAAGGCACACAGTTCAAATCTATTAGTTGCTCTGCGGGAGAAAGACCGGCTTGTCTCTTCACATGCAATTTATGCTGTTTGTTGTTATTGTTATGTGCCGTTGAGTCACCTGCGACTCACAGCGACCCTATGTCGCTAAACCCTGCTCCATCCTGTGCCAATCTCACTGTTTCCAATGCATCCACCGTCATTACCAGTCACTGACTCAATCCATCTCATCGAGGGTTTTCCTCTCCCTCTGAAAACCCTCTGGAGGGTCAGCCTTGGTCAGTTCTGACTGACCAGCCCCCAACAAGAAGCAGCATCTTATTTCTATGCTTACATCCACTTTAACCAAATGATGTCAGAGTATACACATCTGATACTGCTTACCGAGTTAATTGTCATGAGTGCGGACATGCGTTCATGTTGACAGTCTTAAGTATATTGACACCCTCTGCTACCTAATAGTCCACTCTTAACATGCCACAATTTTTATATTTATTTTTTTATGTCTTTGAATTTTCACTATTACAAATAATGCAGCAATGACCTGTTTTGCATTTATTTCCTAAGAATGCATGTGTATGGAGTATGTTATTAGGTCACTCTCTATCAGTTAGTCATACTATGCTGGCTTGCATGCTGCTGTTACAGCTGACTGTTAGGTCGCTGGGATTTCAGAAATCAGCAGCGTCGCGCTCTGTGAAAAGGCTACATTGGAGCTTCCAGAACAAGACAAATGAGAAATGGGCAGTGCCGGGAAGACCTCCAGCACAGAAGAAACCGTGGAGGGACAGATTCCATGACGGAAGGACACCCTTGAGTCACCCACATCAACAAAAAATCAACAGCTGGATGGTCTAAGAAGGAAGAGGACCTAAACTGACAGGACACGTACCATAGTCTCCAAGTTCACAGTCGGGTCTTTCTGTGATCCTAGGCCTAAGAACAAACAGGAAAGAGTTAGTGAAACTCAAATCCTGTGAGCATCTGTTAGAATCAAGACACAGTCTTATCTATAAACAAGCCTCCCGTGTTTCTGCCAGAATCTATGTGAGCAAACCAGGAGGCCCCTGGTACCTTCTCTGCCCCTTAAAGTTTATTTAGGACTGACTCAGACCCCCTCGGTCTTGCTTTGTGGTTACCTGGAACTCTCTTTAAGATGAATGCAAATTCCCAAAGGTTCAGATTCTTATGGTCCCTCAGCCTCAGGACTCGTGCTTAAGCCTGTCCGTTCCCCCACAAAGCAGGAACTCACCGCTTTGTCAGGAGCTGTGACCCAAAATGTATGGATTTAGTGCAATTTACCGAGCCAAGGTTGCATTCACACAAGTATAGAATTCTTTTTCAGATGTAAAAGTAAGCACCATCTTTCTTAAAATACTATTCTTGGAAATGTCCTTGCTATTTTAGAACTTTTAACCTTTTTATTGTGATTTAGAGAAGGCAAACCTTGTGAAGGCCTGTCTACACGCAAAGGAAGGCAGAGGAGTGGCAGCCGACCCAGGATCTAGGTGGAGACTCACGGGGAAACAGAGACACCTCCAAGACCTTAACCGACAGAGACACCTCCAAGACCCTGACCGACAGAGACACCTCCAAGACTTTAATTGACAGAGACACCTCCAAGACCTTGACTGACAGAGACACCTCCAAGACCTTGACTGACAGAGACACCTCCAAGACCTTGACGGAGACCCTCAGTCCCCCAAATTGTGAGAGAATGATCTCTGTTACACTAGGCAACTAATCAACACATTGGGTAATGCAAGGTTTTATATATAAACAGGTTTATTACAGCTGTTGTTGAGTTTCTATTAACTTTTTCAATTTTCTTCAAAATATGGGAAGACACACTGATTAGTGCATCTACGGACACAAGTTCTTCTGTTTGCATTAGACTCCAATGTGAGAGGCAGGGAAACCAAATTTAGAGCTTGTGTTCACCTTGTCACAGTGGTATCAGAGGATGGAGGAGCACGGCATTACGGGCAACAGATTGGTGCCAAACAGCCCTGGGATGTGGCTCAGCCCCACAGCTGCCCTCTGCAGGGCTTCAGGGAAGTCCGAATCGTCTCCCAGGCCCAGTGTCCACTCTGAGCACACACGCAGTCCTTCAGAGAACCACTGTGAATATGAAATGGAATGCTGGTTGTCAAACACTAGTCATCAATGAGAGTTACTTGTTCGTTTTCTCTAGATCCTGTGAATGCATAATGGGCAAATTAGCTAATTGTCATTTGATGACTGCGTCTCTCAATCTAATCAGTTATCCACTCAATTGATGACTACTACCTGAGGAGGATCGTCTAAGTACATCAGAAATATGGTTCACCCTATTTGTACATTTAAAAATTGCTAAAAGGGTATATTTTTATTACCTATAGATTCACCATAATAAAAACCTGTCTCTAGTAATAAGTTGTTGTTGTTGTTGTTAAGTGCCATCAAATCACCTGTGACTCATAGCAACTGTCTATACTACAGCTCTGAACCCTGCTCTATCCTGAGTCAATCTTACTGTCTCTGACACACTCCAGTCCACTGAGTCACTCCATCTCATCACACGTATTACTTTCTTGCTCTGTCCCTCCATCCTCCCAAGCATGTCCTTCTCCAAGGATTGGTGCCTCCTTGCAACACATCCAAAGTATGTCAGACGAAGATTCAGAATCCTTGCCTCCAAGGAGCACCCTCTCCAGGACAAACATTGTTGGTTCGCCTAGCAGTACATGGTATATTCAACACTATTCTCCAGCATCATACACTTGATGCTCAAAGGCATCAAATCTCCTTCTATCATCCCTAGTCACTGCCCAGATTTCTGATACAAAACCCTTAACTGCGAAGACCATGGCCTGGAAAAGGTGCACCTTAGTCTCCAGATTCACATCTTGGCTCTTCAGTACTCTGGAGAGGTCCTTGACAGCAGACTTTCCTAATGCCATTCATCTTTTTATTTCCTGGCTGCTGGTGCCAAGAGTGTTGATTGTGGAGCCGACAAAACTAAAGCTGTTAACAAGCTCAATCTCTTCTCCATTTATCGTGATGCTGCCATTCAGCCTAGTGGTGAGAATCTTTGTTTTCTTGATGTTGAGCTTCAGTCCACATTGAAGGCTGCTGTCCTTGACCTTCTGCAGCAAGTGCTTCAGGTCATGTTTCTTCTTTGTCTCCAAAGTGTCTTTTAAATCCCCTTTGGATGGACTGAGCAAACCAATGTAACACTGCATGTGCATGTGCATACACTCTAAGTGAATGATCCAGACAGACTGGCTGCCAGTCTAGTATAACTTATGTACTTTTACCAACCACATGCTCTGTGAGAAGAGCTCCCTTTTCTCTTTAATGGCTATTAATTATAACTCTTACCTGACCCTCTATTGAGTTTCCAGGCTCTAAATGTCAGATTTTCATTGTTTTTGTTCAAACATTCTTTTTTTTT
>NW_006399761.1:11890979-11942280 GCF_000299155.1 Elephantulus edwardii
ATCAATGTAATTCATCACATCAACAAGGCAAAGAACAAGAACCATATGGTCCTATCAATTGATGCAGAAAAAGCCTTTGATAAAATCCAAACATTCTTCTAGATCGTATAGCCCTGGTCTGTCCACTTGCCGTACAGAGGTAACCTGTGGCTGCTGTGAAGCTGAACACTGTGACATGATGTGTCAAATGAGGTAACAGTTACCCATGGCGGACAGTGTTTGGTGGAGCTCCCCGCTTGAAACAAGCTTGGAAGCAGGAATGGCATCCACTTCCGTAAATAGCTTGCCTCCGGAAACCCTATGAACCTGGAGAAAGGATGGAAGTCATGCATGCAAGTGTCAAGGACTTTCGTTCACAGGGTCGCTACGAGTCGCCTATGACTCGACGGCACTTAACAACCTAACAACAAATGTCACAGGTAAAGACTATCCGTCCTCCTGCCGTACAGCTGCTGGTGGACTCAGACCACGAGACGTGCAGCCTTTGGGTCAGCTACACAACTCCCTGTGGGCTACGCCACCAGCGCTCCAAATGCCACCTCTATCAAAGTCCTGTAACTGACCAGAGAGAGCCCAGAGAGGTGACACAGCTCACATGGTGTGACACGGACGAAACAGGAGGCGATGACTGCTCAGCTGGTGGACGTGAACCACTCGCCTTTGGGTTGGCAGCACAACCCTCTACCCACTAGTCCGCAAGTGCTCCATGCCTGGTGGAACACAGCTAACCGTAGAACGGAGACATGACCCTTGACGTACACAGGCTTGTTCAAGCAGCTGGGAAGAATTCTTCCCCCTAATGAAAAGACCAAGGCAGGTGCCACAGCGTTGACTCTGACTCGCAGGAACTCCATGTACTGGGGGTTAGAACTACTTCAGAGGGTTGTCACGGCTGTGACCCTTCCAAATCAGCGGGCCAGGCCTTTCTTCCAAGTCCCCCTGGGCAGGTTCAAACTGCCAACCTTTGGGGCAGAAGTCAAACTGTCATTCTTGAGGAGGGAAGTCAAGAACTTAATTGTTAACAGCACTCCAGGACTCTTTTCTCATGGACTGCACCACGCAGGGGCTGCCAGACAATCCTTTCTCTTCCCCAAGGATTATCCTTAGCTAGAGATGGAAACAATTCTGCCGGCGTACTTCTCAGATATGAGAGCGCCCTCGAAACAATGCCAGCCAACACGCTGTCCTCTCTGAAGGAATTACGGGCTCTGAGAGCCAAGCTCAGCCCTGAGCCTTTGGATAAAAGCAAGTCAAGAGCTGCCAAGAGAGGCTCTGCACAACTTTGCTTGTCTGCAGATAGCAGGTTTAGAGGTGGATTGCAACGTTCACGCCTTTTTAACAAGTCTTAAGAAATCAGGGGGGCTAACCGGAAGCCCTGCTGGAGGCAAGCTGAGAGGGGGGAGATTCTCCCACCTGGAAATGAGGAAGACACCTGCAAATGAAAAGGTGAGTGAGCTCCGCCTCCACAATCACTGGGGAACCAGCCGTTGGAGATGGGCCCAGACGCCTTCTCCTTTGTCCTCCACTCAACCTACTCTGGCACTTTTCTATTCCCCGCTCCACACACAGAGCTAGTGCTGGAAAACTGATGATAGTGTTTAAATCAGCCTGGAACTGGCAGGAAAAAAATACAGATGTGGTTATTGACATGTGAACAGCCGAAGCATGAAACTAAGGTGATCAAGAAAACAGAAAAATCCTAGAGGTCTGAATTTAAAAAAAAAAAAAAAAGACAATGCTGAGTTAGAAATCTCAACTGCTGGGTACATAAGCTGGAAGGCCAATCGCTGGAGGCAAGGTAGTAATTTTTCAAAAAAACATTAGCTGGGACAAGGGCAACTGTAGGCAGCCACCGTTCCTTGAAGGCAGAGTGGGCAGAGGACATGTTGTTTTGCTGTGACAAGGCCCATATTCCCTCCACTGCCCCCGTGAATCCTTCAGAAAGAAGCGTGAGGACCCAGTGGCAAGCAGGTCTGGACTCTGGTTTGGACGGAAATCAGTGCAGGCTTCTGAGACGCCGCAGGCCCAGCTGAAAACCTCGCAGCTCTGACAGTCCCACTCAGTGTCAGGACGCTGGCCAACAGGAAGGGAGGTGAGATGGGATATCAGAACAAATGAGACAGAGCACACCACTCCTCCTTCGCTTGAACTCAAAAGAACAAGGAAGAACGAATGTCAAACAAGCCTGCTAGAAGCTCAGCTATGATGTGGTCTGACTGGTCAACAATGAGTTTTCTCCGAGAACATCTTCACAGGCATTTACAAACGTGCCCGCCTTGTGCTCAAGGTTCCACACTTTCCTTTTCAGGTTCTTGCCTCTCACACAGGAGACCTGTCAGGGCTGTTCTCTGGGTCTCTCTGGCAGACCTGTCACCCTCAAATAAAAACCAGCTGAGTTGAGCTGATTGAGACTCCTGGGGACCCCACACACAGCAATCACTGCACAGCACTGCGCTCCGAGGGTTCAGAACAGCTTGCCTCCTGGCAACATGCTGGAAGTAGGGAAGATTCTTAGTACCATCCTCACCTCCAAGGAGCATGTAGGTTGGTCTCATTTCCTCTAAGCTGACTTGTTTATTCTTTAGGCAGTCTATGGGGTACCAGTAGTCATCTCCATCACCATGATTCAAAGGCACTGACTACTCTTCTGACAGCCCTATTCACTGTCCAACACCCAAATGCATAGGAAGCAACTGCGAATGCCAATGACATCAATCAGACGCTCTGGAGTCTCGAAAGTTCCATCGTTGCTCTTCAGTACTTTGAGAAGGTCTATTTCCCCAACTCCATGTCTTCTGATTCTTTGACAGCCGGTACCAGGGGAGCTGGCTGGTGCAGTATTTCGGTTTCACCGAGGAGTGAATAGTGAATTTTCGCTCTTCTCTTACTCATCTTGATACGGCATTGAAGTCATAAATAAAACAAGCTGTAGGGCTGCAGGAATGCTACCATTGCCTTTTACATTTATGGAAACATGTGGCAGAGGCCACTGAACCAATTTTCAAATCCTAAGCAGGAGTGGCATCCACTTCCTAAACAACAGGCCTCCAGAAACTCTATGAACTTTGATAAATGTCGATGGTTGTAGAGGGGCTTCAGGCCTTTAGTTCACAGGGTCGCTATGTGTCATGCTCGACTCGAAGGCAATCAACAATAACAAGTGACCCTACATGACAGAAGAGAAATCCCCATAAAGTTTTCTTGAGTGTGATCTTTACAGAAATTGATCACCACATCGTCCCCCAATTCACTGGGCAGTTTTGAACCACCAGAGTTTCAGTTATCAGCCAAGAATTTAACATTTGCAGCACTAGCAACCTCATCATGGATAATACAGAGGAAAGTTAAAAATAAAACAAACAAATAAACAAAAAACCAAAACCAGGAAAGAAATGTAATAATTCACTTGTCTCCACAGCAAGCCACTTATCTACTATTAGCTATTGCCTACACCAGTGGTCCGCAAACGACAGCCCACAACGCAAATCTGCCAACTATTCTTTTTGTTCCTAAATGAAGTTTTACTTCACGATGCTCATTCTTTCTGTATTATCCAGAGGTGCCTTTACTCTCAACAACAGTAGTATTGAACAGCTATGACAGAGACTCACAAAAGCCTTAATTATTTACTCCCTAGTCCTTTATAGGAAATGCTTGCTGACTCCTAGACTGGATTAAGAAGACCCACTGTGGATTTCTCTTCCAGGTAGATTTTCACACTTAACAGTAAGCCAAGGTTACTATCTGATCCCTCAGGCAACAATCACACAAAAAAAGTTCTTTTCCTAATTAGCTTGTGTCAAAACCGGACTATTTTTTTCTCTTTCTGTTGTAATTAAGCCAAGACAGTAAGATTATCAATTATGATACCAACTGAGACCAGAGATTCATGCAGTAGATATAAGAAATGGTAGTAGCTCCCTGTGCTTTCAGGGAAGTAGACTGTTCTTAGTGTCTCATACTCCTGGGAACACATGTTCAAAGTCACTCCATACATTAAACACTGATTAAACTCAAGTCACATGAAGGTAGTCCCAGAAAGCGCGAAAATACGTAGTGGATGCTGAGTATTAAAATGGGAATCTCTTTGTAATAAGCCAAATAAATAAGCATTCCCAGCCTGCATCGGGCCAAGGCTTGGGAATCTATATGTTTATTACCCTGAGTGAAGGTGAGCCCATTCTGCTTGCATCTAACATCCTCCCTGGGTGTTGTTTAGGCGATGTGATAGATAAGCCAACTCATTTCAGGCGCCAGAGGCCCATCGTGTTAGCACTTCTCAGTAAGTAATGTGGCAATGTACTTCTATTTAACTCTGACCCAACCTCTCCAAAACAGGGTACAAGGGGTATAAAAATGTTCCCGCTGACAAAGTCCCATCAACTAAGGGATACATTTCTGCCACATCACAAAACCCTACGATTTTCATTTGTTGTATCATTAACAAGCACAATCACTCTCTTAATCTACTAAATTAGGATGAAAACACAGGAGAATTCTCCTATTAGGGATATTCACTTACATCCTCACACACAAAACAACAGACAAAGTCAGTCCTGGAAAAAAAAATCACACGTAGTATAACAGTGAAAGAATTTTACTTTTCAAAGAGAAGCTCGAACTGGGGCGGGGAAAGGGGTGGACAGGGAGAAAAGTGCAACAATGAATGAATGGAAACTCTAAGCCTCTGTATACTTTCATTAATTTAAAAAAAAAATCAATTGTAGCCCGTAGCACTGTTCAATGAGGTAACTGGAGGGCGCTCCTACTGGTTTCTTTGTTTTCCACTGTCTTCTCTTCCAAGTTCATGCTCATTTCCATGTTGAGTTTCTAAGACGACAGCAATGTTGGCTTGATGTTGGAATGTTTGACTTTCTGTGTGGGTTGGCCACATCTCAAGTGTATCCACCACCCATCTGTCTTTTTCTTTATATTATTATTAATTTTTAAATTTTCTTTATTTTGTTGTAGTTGAGAATGTACATGGTCAAATACATCAGCTCAATGGTTTCCTCCATGTAAAATTTAGTGACTTTGATTACATTCTTCAAGTTGTCCAAGTATTTGTACCCAATTTTTCAGGATTGTTCTCCCTTAAGTAATTTCTGACAGTTTGCACTGGCTTGCATGTATGTAACTGAGAGGCTGCACAGGTTTCAGAAGAGTTTCTCGGTAAGCCAGGGGAAAAAAAGACCCTGACGTTCTTCTGAAAATCAGCCAAGTAAACCTCTACGATCACAACGGTTTTAACTACAACTAATACCGGGGACGGGGCAAGACCAGGCAGTGCTTCGTACAGCTGTGCATTGCTGTTGTTAGGTGCCGTCGAGAGTGACGCTCAGTGACCCTATGCACAACAGCCCTGAGTCCTCCCTATCCTGTGCCATCCTCATCATTTCCGAAACACTCAAGCCTGCTGCTGAAGTCACTGTGTCAATCCATCTCGTTGGGGGTCTTCCTCTCCTTCACTGACCCTCCTCCGTCTTTCCAGCATGATGTTCCTCTCCAGTGAAGAGCCCACTAAGATAATGTGTCCAAAGTAAGAAAGACGAAGCTTTGTCATCTTTGCCTCTAAGGAGCACTCCGGCTGCACTCGCTCCAAGACATAATCTGTTTTTCTTCCTGGATATGGGATATTCGGTCTACTTCCCTCCACCACAATTCAGAGAGATCAATTCTTCTTCCATTATTCTTATTCATTATCCAGCTCTCTGAATGTGAATGTGAAGACCATGGTGTGAATTAGGTACACTTTAGTCTTCAAAACGACATCGTTGCACTTCAGCACTATGGAGAAGCCCAAAGCGGCACCATAATTTGATGCCAGCTCATCACTGGGTATGTGCTGGGGTAGTATCATGATAGACAGTGAAAGGATTGACGTTATCAATAATTTCCTCTTGCTTGGATCCACAATCCCCACTCTTGGCAGCAGCAGTCAGGAAATCAAAATGTCAAGTTGCATTGGGAAAAATCTGCTGTCAGGGACCTCTCCAGAGTGCTAAAGAGCAACAATGTCATTTTAGAGACTAAGGTGCACCTGATTCAGGACGTGTTCTGGTCAATTGCTTGCTATGCATCTGAGAACTGGACAATGACTAAGGATGACAGAAGAAGAATTGATGCTTTTGCGTTGTGGTGCTGCAGAAGAGTATTGAGCATCCCATGGACTGCCAGGAAAACAAACAGGCCTATCAGGTTGCTCCTTTGAGGCAAGGATTTTGAAGCTGTTTCACATACTTTGGGTATGCTGCCAGGAGGGCTCAGTCCTTGGACAAGGAAATCCTAATTTTAGGACAGGGATCAAAGTCATTGTTCATAGGCTCACTATGATTCATAGTCCTATTGCCGGCAACTAACAACAAGGTGTTTTCATATTGTTAGGAAACAGTCTCCAAACATTTCAGTTGCCTTGTTTTAAAATTCGTCAATAGATCCTCCAACAGAGAAGGCCCAAGCTCCTAAGTAAACAAGGTCCTTCACCGTGTGGCCCACACCCAGCCCACCAGCCTCATCTCTATTCTTTATCCTCTACAGATGCAGGATGTGTCCTGAGTGCAATACAGACCACACTGCTCTTTGCATGGCCCAGGAACATAGCTGGCAGCCTGACCTAGACAGGCCTCAAAGCTGCGTGATTAGAAGCTGACCTCAGAGAGCAGAAGGAAGCTTAATTTTGTGAAAGAGCTGATAGTGCGGGGAGTTCTGGTGGCCTAGTGGCAAAAAGCTGCACTGCAATCCTAGAGGTGCGTGGTTTGAATCCACCAGATGCTCTGCTGGAGAAGGAAGGGCAATGTCCTCCTCCTGTACCAGATCTGATTTGATGGTACACACACACAAAATATTAAAATTTTTTTTAAAAAAAGTTAAAGCTGATAGTGGGTGTCATCTCTCAGTCAGCTCCCTAAAAAGCCTCACTGATCTGGACCAGGTAAGCAAGTTCAACCAGCTGTTTAGAGGATCCACAATCCTTCAAGAGACCGTCTATCCCTTCCTGCTGTGGTTCACAGGACCCTGTTCACCCACCCTGTCCCCAAGTGCTTTCCTTGTTTGGAAACAGTCTTGGAATTTTGCGCAATCTCTCGCTCTCTCTTCTTCCTCCACCTCCTCTCTTTTTCTCTCCCCCAACTTTCCCACTCTCTCTCTTTGCCCCCCCACCCACTGTCATCTCTGTCACTTTCACCCAGTCAGGCAGTTGAGTAGTTCAGAGACTCTGTGGGGAATTAAGGAGGGTATATATTCCACAACCTTCATTCCCGCCACAAACCCTTTACAGTACTTACTACAAGCTAGATCCTGTGTCAAAATGCGAACCTAAGATGTTCCACGTGCCCAGTTCATCCAGAGCTCCAGATGGCCACCTTGTTAGCACTTCTCAGCAAATATGTGGCAACAGATTTCTAAGTAACTGACTCAACGTCTACAAAAACAGAGTGCAAAGGTACAAAAGAGCTCCCTCCCACAAAGCACCATCTATAAAGAGAGGCACTTCAGCCAGATCACAAAGCCTCAGGATCTTCACGTGAGTGACCAGTACACAGATTCATGGACTCAGGAAGTCCACACTCCACTGATTAGCAGCTCTCACGTGTGAAACATGTACACAGATGAAAATGCAGTTGTCCAGACACGACAAGGGAACACCGAGTGTTTGAAAGCAGGAAAAGTGTGTGTGATGACTGCTGCCTTCCTCCATAACTATTTAATGTGTATACTGATCAAATTATCCACGAAGCTGGACTCTATGAAAAACCACGTAGCATCAGGACTGGAGAAAAGATTCATCAATGACCTGCATTATGCAGGTGCCACAACCTTGCTTGCAGAAAGGGAAGCCTTAAGAAGCCACACTGCAGTCCCAGAGGTACGCCGTTCAAATCCACCAGATGCTCTGCTGGAGATGGAGGGGCAATCTCCTCCTGTACCAGTCAGATCCGACTTGACAGTACACACACAAAAAATAATTAAAAAAAAAAGAAAGAAAGGAAGGAAGCCTTAAAGTACTCACTGAAGAAGATCAGACGGCAGTCTTCAATGGATCACATCTCAACATCAGGAAAATAAAATCCAAACTGACCAGGAGGCAGCATCATGGTTGCCAAGGATTCCACTTTGGTTGGCTTCACAATCAACACCCATTTAATGGCAGTTAAGAAATCAAAAGGCATGTGGGATTGGGCAAATCAGCTGTCAAGAGACCTCATTAAAGGGTTAAGATGAAGGGAAATTAGCCAAAAAACCAAGATGTACCTGACTCAAGCCATGTTACTTCCCATGAAAGTAAAAAATGAGGAAGACTGAAGCAGCATCAATGCCTTTAAGTCAAGGTGTTAGGACAGAGTATCCAACACACCAGAGATGCCAAAAGAACAAGTAAACCTCTCGTACAAGCAGTGCATCCAGGGGGCTCCTCAGTGGCAAGGATGGTGACCCTCTATCTTATCTACTTTGGACATCCTGTCAAGGTGGGTGGGTTAGAACTTGGAAAAAAATAGATCATGCTGAGAAAAATAGTCAGTGAAAAGAGGAAGACTCCCAGTGGGATGGCAGAAGCTGTGGGATGGCACAGGACAGGGAGAGGCCTCAATCTGTTGCTCATGATTTGGAGTCGATTTGATAACACCTGACAACAACAACCACTCGACCTAACTCATTGCTGTTGAATGGGAACCAATTCACAGCTGATCCTCCAATGGCTGGAATCACATTTCAGAGGCTTTAAATCTCAGAGAAGACCAGTCAACTTTGTTCAGTGGAGCAGCCAGTGGATTTGAACTACTCGTCTTTGGGTTTGCAGTACAACTCTTTACCCAGTATAGGCCACTAGAGCTCCCTAACAAAAGTGAGGAATCTCCAGACATCACCCGGCTGGTCACAGGTGTGATGGGCTCACTTGATTGAGAGTTCCATCAGGGCAGATCCCACAATGCCCCTGAATTAGGCACAGACCAGGTAACTAACCAATTCAAAAACATTTCTGACATTCACATGTGTCATCTTGTCCCTTATACTGTAGGAGAAATACACTAAGGACCAAGCAGTCTACTTTTCTCAGTCGCTGTTCATTTCAGAAACTGAGACCAAGCGCATGACTAGCGTCCACTAAGAAAAGAAGCCATCAACTTTCCCTCCAGGCACTGGGCACCTATAGCCTCATCGAGGCTCAAGCCCTCTCATTTGGGAGGACCAAGTGGTACAGTTACTCAGCAGGGAAATACGCATCATCTCAGATAACCCTTATTCTGAGATGCTCACCAAGTGTTAATTTTGGAAGAACTTTGAAATAAATATATCAATATATTAATTTAGATATACATATTTGTATACTGGAGCTATAAGGAGTTCTGCTGGCACAGTGGGGAAGGATTTACCTTGCTAACCCAGTGTCCTCACCTCTCTGATGGTTAAAATCCTCTAGCGGTTTCTGGGGAGAAAGATGAGCTCCCTCCCCAACGCATGACTGGTGGGTTGACTAGGTGTCGCTTCCAACTAGATGGCAATGGGGTGTTCCAAACTCCTAACTCTATTGGTGGCCTGATAATCCGTATTTCACAACTGATGGATCTATATTCCTATTTACCAACTGGTTTCAGTATTTTAGAACTATGCAAGTCCTCCTAGGAATAAAATAAAGCTTTGAAGGTTTTGGTGGGTTTTTTTAATTAAACTGACAACCGTGCTTAGAAACACATTTTGGCATCATTTGAGGCAACGTGTTAAAACTTTCAAGTTTTTTTAACACGTTGCTGCACCCTTTTAAACTGACGACAGTGTTTGGAAACACTTTTTTTTCCAATTGTTTATGACTGCTATCGGAAACTGAGCGTCAGTCGTTGCTGTCGAATGATGTTCCTTTTTCTATTAATTAAAATGAGCTGGACAGCTACAGCCGTCCTTTGCATCAATGTGTTAAAGGACAAAACGGAAGACAGTCAAATGGCATAACAGAGTTCACAAAGATAATGTTCTACTGCCCAGTTTGGTGAGTCATGAATGTCTGGGGTTTTAAAAGCTCGCAAAAGGCCATCTAAGCATCTAAAACATATGATTGTTCTCTTCTTATCTGGAGCAAAAGGGAATGAAGGAGCCCAAAGAAGAAACCAATCCATACGGCTATTAACCTTTGCCAGCTTGAGGCCAAAAGGACTAGGAGGGCCCAGGGGTTGAGAGTTTAATGTCCCCAGCACAGATCCTGCCTTCTCTGTCCAGTGTTCTTACAACCTTCCTTGGAAAAGTACAATCGCCAGGCATGGTAGACCTCAATCTAGACTTTGGCTGCTACTGGATTGACCTTTCTAAAATATTACAAATCCTACTCCATCGCTTTTCAGGGCTCTCCACTGCTTTCTGCCCAGATGCTTCACCCCTAGGGTCTGAAGCCTGCACAGGGCAGCCCCAATCTATCTCCCTTGTGGAGGTGTTGACAAACCTGCATATGCCAGTTGGAATCTTTGTGTTTACGTCACAACCTAGGTTCGTGCTCACTGTGGGTCCCCCACGATGTCTTCCCCTTTCCTTAACATTCATCAATATTCTCTAAATGATTCAAAACCTACACCAAGCACCAACGCGCACTGCCATCTTGCCGCTCGAGCACCTGCTTTGTCACCAGTGCCACTCACCAAACAGTCCTGCCCGGCTGGTGACTTCTCGGGTGTACCTGTCTTACCTCCTAATTAAAGTGCCAGCTCCTTCTGAAATGCAGGAGCCACGGATTCTCACTGCACTACTTATCACCTAAAATACCCTACTGACATGTTTGGGGGGACAAAGGGAGGCCCTATATTGTGCACAGAAAGAAAAGGAGAAAAATCCAAACTGTTATGAATTAAATTGAGTTTCCCATAAAGAAATGTTGAATTCCCTAACCCTTGAATACTTGGGGCGTGTTGTCAGAAGGAGCTAATCCTTGAGAAAAGACATCTGGCTGGGAAAGGGGGAGGGCAAACAAAAGAGGAGGAAGACCTTCAAGAAATGGATGGACAGAGTGACCGCAGCAATGGGCTTGAGCCTCACAGAGGCAGTGATAGGGCGAGGTCCAGGTCTGTCGTTGATAGGGTCTCCAGAAGTCAGAGTCAATTCAGTGGCACTCAGAAAGGACAAACAACTACGGGTGTGACCTTCTTTGGTAAACTAGGGTCTTTGAAGATACTCTCATTTAAGTCACAGAGGAATGGAGTGGAACTTAATTGCATTATCTTCTGAGCGATGTCTCACAAAATGGGAGAAGCCATACAGTAATTCACACACAGGGGGAAGGTACCACGTGAAGACACATCGACAGTCAGCAAAAGAACAACAAGGATTGCCAGCAGCCCCTCGAAACGGGGAGAGAAGTGTGAGGCACCTCCTTTGCCGGAACTCTCATAAAGATCAGACTCAGCTGACACCCTGATGTGGGCATCCAGCGTCCAGAACAACCATCTCTTCCAGACAACAAATCTCAGTTCTTTTGACTCACCCACTGTGTGCTATCTTGTCACAGTGGCTGTACAAGACTCAAGACACGGGCTCTTCCACCTACAGAAACATGGATACTCTAGGGTCAAAGGCCACACAGAGTTGCCTCTGGGCATGCTGATGACCACTCTTCCAGGATCCCCGACTTGGAACACAGCTCTCAATGTGAAACCCACCAGCTAAGCGCCTCATCACGAACAGGGAGCCGGAGCCTGGGGTGCTGTCCACTCATTAGAATTCCATCCACTCAGTGAAGTCAAGCCTCCTGCTCATGTTTGCTCAGCGGAAACAAGCCATGGAGCAGACACAAGTCCAAACAAGCTTACTGAATTAAGTGACTCCACACCACGTTTACCTCCAAGCAAAAGGGCCCAGGTCCCTTGCTGACCCCTGTACTCCCGGTACTTCTAGGGTCTCCACAGCACGTGAATCCTGGAAGCTTCAGAGGACGTTTTTCTTTAATGGAGGGGGATAAAAATTAACCTTTGTACATCACCGACAATTTCCCAAAGCCAGGAACCTTATTATGCCTAAATGCGATGAATTATGCATGTTGCTTCAAGTGAGAGAGATCAGATTTAATTATGTTTGGAGGGGGCATCTTTCCTAGAATTAAATGAAAAATATCCTCATTTGTCGACTGAGCTGTTTTAAGACCTGGTTACCATGGGCTCTTCTACAGAAATGGATAGTCTGAGAAATAAGATTCACAGAATCGGCATTAAGGGAACTAAATACAGAACCAATCTTCTTCAGTTCTACATGAAGTCTACTTCCAAATTAAAACCAGTCCAGAATGCACCAATACCAACACATGCAAACTCTAATAAATTAGCAGCGCCCAATTATTAAGAAGGCTGCCTTAGGTCATTTTGTAAAATTGATCTTAAATGAAAAATGTGTAATTACACTTAAAGCAGTGACAGCCTGCTTGTCAACGAAAAAATTTCTATTTCCCATGGAGTTGGACCACTTTCCGTGCATATAAAATTGGACTCACAGAACCCATATTACAATCGGAAGTGGTTCAAGAGATGGCAGTATTTTTCTGATACACTTTTCTAAGTGAACCTACAATCGGGCCAGCTACACACCAGATGGACACATTAGTTTTATTGTTTTGGCCCGAAGCCACTGTGAGACCAGGTGCTGAGAATTCTCAGAAAGAGCTTTGCAGTATTTTTAAAGCCATGACTGCATTTGACACCCCCGCCCCTTACTTCCCCTGTGTCGCTCTCTCCTGTACATTTGAAAGACTTCTCTTCAGTGAAAGCAAAAATAACCTAGAAAATAAGGTTACTCATAAAGAGGTCAGGGGATCCACCCCAACTCAACTCTTACCTCACTCTCCATCACACACTCTGTCGGCTCCATGTCCAGATTTAACTCAGAATCCCATTCTACTCTCCATCTCCACAGGTTCCGGCCACGAAGGCACTGGCTTCCCAAGTGGTCTTTTTCCTTTCGTCCTGGATCCTTCTTCGCAAAGCAGGCTGAGGCAACTTTTAGAAAATGAAATCATATCGCTGTTCTTCCTCAGACCTTCCAAAGACTTTTCAATGACCTTTAAACGAAAATCAAGCCCCCCTTGAGGCCTGCTAGGCCATGGAACTCTGGTGGCCTAATGAGTAGGGAGTTGCGTTGCCAACCCAAAGGCAGGCAGTTTGAATCTACCAGCTGCCTTAAGGGAGAAGGACGGGCAATCTCCTCCTGTGCAATTTACAGCCTCTGAAAACCCACTGGAGGGTCAGCTAGGAGTCAGTTCTAACTCAATGGAACCTAACAAGGTCAAGTTTAGGGAGCTCTGATGGTCTAGGCTGTACTGAGTTGTGCTGCTAAGACCAAGCCTCTCTGGAGGCCTGAATTCACAGGGCTCTGAAGGGGGAAAATGGGCACACTTCTGTGGTACTTGGATTTTTCTACTTTTCTATCTATTGCCAACAACGTGGCTAGGTGGGATTGTACAAAATGAATCTTTTGAGGTTCTACTCACCAAAAGGAGTTGTGGTCTCCAGCTGCCTCAACGGTGGACACATGTTTTATTGTTGATCAACATCTTCTATATCAACAGAGAGCGAGATGGGCAGACTCTGGTGAGTCAGTGGTGAGGTGTACCCTGAGGGAGCCCTGCAGACAGAGACAGAGTTAAAGGTTTTGCTTGTTTGGATGCCCACTGTCACCCATTCTTTTCAATATTGTAATAGAAGTACTTGCTAGGGCAATAAGACAAGAGAAGGAAATAAAAGGCATCCAGATCAGCAAAGAGATGGTTAAACTGTTGCTATATGCAGATGATTTGACAGTGTACACAGAAAACCCAAATGACTAAAAAAAAATGTTAGAGTTATTAGGCCAATTTAGTAGAGTGGCAGGATACAAAATCAATATCCAAAACTCAATAGGATTCCTATACAGAAACAAAGAAAACTCAAAACACAGAAGGAAATCAAGAAAGCAATACCATTTATCACAGCTAACCACAAATTGAGATACTTGGGAGTGAAATTAACTAGAGATACAAAAGGCGTATACAAAGAAAACTACAGAGCATTTCTGCAAGACACAAACAAAAGACCTAAAGAAATGGGAAAATGTACCCTGTTCATGGAAAGGAAGACTCAATATTGTGAAAACAACAATCCTTCCAAAAGCAACACACATGTTCAATGCAATCCCAATCCAGATACCAAATTCCTTTTTCAAGGCGATTGAAAGGGAAATTATCAAATTTATTTGGAGAGGCAAGAGACCCCAAATAAGCAAAACACTTTTGAGAAACAAAAATGAGGTTGGAGGCATAGCACTCCCTGACCTCAAAACCTACTACATAGCAGTAGTAACCAAAACAGCATGGTACTGGTACAGAGACCAATGGAACAGAACTGAGAACCCAGAAGTATATCCACCTATCTAAGGTCAGCTAATATTCAACAAGGAAATCAAAACTATGAAATGGGGAAATGATAACCTCTTCAACAAATTGTGCCGGCAAAACTGGACTTCCACCTAAAGAAAGGTGAAAACAGTATCCACATTTAACAACAGACACAAAAATCAACTCAAAATGGAAGAGACCTGGAAGTAAAGTCCAAAACCCTAACATTCATAAGAGACAAACTGGGATCAAGCTTAGAAGTGCTAATCAAGGTATAAAGAGACTGCCCAATACAATCAGAAATGCACAATCTGAAGAGGATAAAATTGATGAATGGGACCTTCTAAACATTAAATCAATGTGTGCATCAAAAAATGTTGCAACAGTGTGAAAAGAAAACCTACAGACTGGGAACAAACATGTGGTAAAACCATCTCTGACAAGAGTTTTATAACAAAAGTTTACAGAATACTCCTGGGCCTCCACAAGAAAAAGACTGATAACCTAACTACAAAATGGGCAAAAGACATGGAAAGAATTTTCACAGAGGAAGATATTTGAATGGCAAACAGACACATGAAGAGATGCTTCAAATCACTGGCAATAAGAAAGATAAAAAACAAAACCACAATGAGTACCATCTCACTCCAGTAACAGTGGCAAAGTTTAACAGGGCAGCAACCAATAAATGTTAGAGAGGGTGTGGCAAGAAAGGAACTAACTCTTGTATGTTGTTGGTGGGATTGTAAAATTCCATTCTGGAAGGCAGTTTGGCGCTTCCTCAAAAAGCTGAACATAGAAATTCCATATGACCCAGATATTCCACTACTTGGAATATACCCTGAGAATATGAGAACTGAGGCACAAACAGAGATTTGTACATCACTGTTCATAGCAACATTTTTCACCATCACAAGAACATGGAAACAGCCCAAATGTCCAACCACAAACGAATGGATTGAGAAACTGTTACAGTCACACATGGAATACTACACAGCATGCAGGAACAATGGTTTTGTAAATTATTACCTAACTTGGGATGGACTGGAGAGCATTATGCTGAGTGAACTAACTCAGTCCCACAAGGATAAATATTGTTGAGTATAAGGATGCAAGAGGGGTGGGAGAGGCTGGAAGCAGAGGGAGAGGGAAATTGAAAAAATTTGTTCTTGAAAACCGTGTATTTGAATTTTGTAAATAAACTAGTAGAATATGGGGGGGGGGAGGAAGATTTTGCTTGCTGGACGGTTCAAAGAAGAGCTAACTGGTAACTGCTATAAGAAAAAGCTTGCTGGATGATTACAGAAACCAGAAGCTGTTTGCATTTATATTGCTGAACTGAACCTGGACTTAGACTTGGTAAGTGAGAAGCTGTCTGAACAGACAAACCGTATCTTGCCATTACGCTGGCTGGGGACTGTTGTTTACAAAATTGGAGCACTCAATGTGTGACATCCTCTTCCTTGCCCATCCCCCCTCAACCTGTTTCCCCGAATAAACCTCACAATTCTAAGCAGAAAAAGAGATTGTGTAAGGTCTCTTGTTAATTTGCAATGAGCACTGAACCCAGTGATTAGAAGAAGAAAATGCAGGAAAGTGGGGGCCATGTGTGGCTTTATAGGGACCAATTTCATAACGTGGATGATTTGGGTGGGGACAATTTCCCTTTGTGGAATTGGGGGAGGCTGGACTTGGCCGTCCCCAAGTTGTGCTTCCCTCATTTACATCTTCCCATTCGATTTATAGTCTCAGAAACCCAGTGAAGGAGCAATCATGGGTTAGTGCCAACACAACAGCTACAAAGAGGCCTTGTTTGATCTGATATTCAGCTTCCCTTCTTTACACTCATAAACTCCTTCCTTGGGGCCAAAGGAGACTTCCATGTCCCTTTACTCTTCCAGGTCTTTGTGCTTTTTAATCCTTTCCTCTGGAACACTCTTGACGTATGAGAGTTTAAAAAAATAAAATAAAACCCCACACAAAACACAAAATGAAAAAATAGATCCCTATTCATTGAGTCTGCTCTTGACTCGTGGCAAACCTACGTCGAAGAACTTTGTTCTTTGGAACTTTTCAATGGTTGATTCTTGAAGAGATCATCAGGTCTTTCTTGCGAGGTCCCTCAGACTTCTGATTCCAGGTTCATCGTCGGCACTATGCAGACACTTTCATGCTATCCTGGCCTCTTTTTATTCCTTGAAGAATAATCAATATATCCATCTGTCTACTTCTTTTTCTTTTGCTTTATCCTTCAATGAACATAGCACAAATGAAAGGACATACTAAAGAAATTCTAGATTTGTGAAAAAATACTTGCAGACATAGGCAAAGGACTTAAGGTTAAGTTCTGCTTTATGTTTATAACTATCTACTCCCTCCTTCTCCAAAAAAACTCCAAAAACAAACACACGTAACGCTTTCCCTAAAAAATATTATAAAATAATATTAAAATAAATTAAAATATCACAAAATATTATAAAATATTATGCTATACCTCTACATTTTAAAATCTGACTAGCACTAAAAATTATATTGTAATAGCAAATTTACTTTATCTTTATAAAGACACCACTAAAGAAAAAAAATCATGCTACTAATAAACACATGCAATACAGTGCCCACTTTGGTAGCTAGCATTTCAGAATTTATGTTTTCCCATTAATCTAACTAGCGATATCTATTAACATATTAAGAACTGTTTCATCTTTTGGACATCATGTCATAATATCACATGATGAGACTAAAATGTTCTCATTAGGTAAACAATAAACATTTTTCTATAGGCATTAAAACAGAATCAGATAGCTTGGCCGAAACACCCAATCACCTAATTAACATTCACCAATACTGCCCCCTAAATGGAAATTGGGGCAACATAAAAACAGAGCTGCACTTAGTGTGGGTCTTTCCACCTGAAACAAGGACGAGAGAACGATGAGAAGAGGGTAGAGAGGGGCTTGAAAGAGGGAGAAATGATTCACAGGTAGATGTCAGGAACGACTTAAGCTGTGTCTTACAATTGGGAAGGTTTCTGATGAGGGAAAAAGAGCAGAGAAGTGTATGTTAGGAGGGGCACTGGGTGGCCACTGGAGTCAAGCATACACAGAGAGAAAGAAATCATTTTATCTGGCTTGAGGAGAGATAGAACTGGAGAGAAATAGAGAGTCAGCTGGATCTTGATAGCATTTGGTGGTGAAAAGAGAGAATCCCCAGGCAGCAGCTTATGGTGTTAGGATTCTAGAATACTGAAAAACTACGAAAGACTGTTTTTAAGAGAGCCGATTAACCAGAGATAAATGCTTCCGCAGTGAGAAACTGGGCATTTGGGAACCTATTCTTTTATAGTGAGGAAAACATATCTTATTAAATAACAGAACAAAATCAGAATAAATACACACCTTCTTAACCTTCAAAGCAACAACCAGCACGTATACTGGTTTACACTCTTTCTAAAATCTTTAATTTGGGGAAGCAAGGATTTTGAAAAGCCTGGCAGGAATCTTTTTGTACAGAACAAAGGAAATTGGTCCAAAGAAAATTGTGAAACAATGGCCAAGTATGATTGAGTTTGACAATAAACAATCATGTGATATTTCATCATTCACCCAAAACTTAACATTTATCAATGTAATCTGCAATTATTTCTGAAGTCTTCAGAAACACCCCATGAAGCACAGCATTTGATTTTTCAAATGAGGATGAGGAATTGGGTGACATTTTCAAGGTTGCATAAACAATGTAAACAAACAGTAAAGACAAGAATTTCCTGAATTCCTCCAACCTGCTTCAATCTCTGGATAACTTTATAAGCACATGCTAAAGTGGTCCTTATTATATTATCATAATAATATGTTGTTGTTGATTGCCTTCAAATCAAGCACGACTCATAGCGAGCCTATGAACAAAAGGCCTAAAGCCCCTAAACAATTATAGACATTTATCAAAGTTTACAGAGTTTCCAGAGGCATGTTATTTACAAAGTGGATGCCACTCCTGCTTCCAAACCTGTCATAGTATGTTGTTACTATAGGAGAGAAGGAGAATTGATGCCTTTGAGCTGCGGTGCTGGAGAAGTGTTGAGGGTACCATGGACTGCTAGGAGAACAAAGAGATTCATCCTGGAGAGGGTTAAATCAGGCGGCTCTTTGGAGGCAAGGATTCTGAGGCTCCGTCTAACATACTTTGGATATGTTCTAAGGAGGGACATCATGCTTGGGAGGGTAGAGGGACAGCGCAGGAGAGGAAGGCCCTCTATGAGGTCGATTGACAGTAACTGGGGTGGTCAGGGTGGGGGTGTCAGAGACAGTGCAACTGGCACAGGACAGAGCAGAGTTTAGGGCTGTTGTATATAGGGTCGCTATGAGTTGCAAGTGACTCGAGAGCACATAACAACAACATAATAATAAAACATAAAATAATATATGAGTCTGGGGCTGGAACCATAACAATTTTTTTTTTCTTGTTGTGTACTGTCAAGTCAGATCCGACTGGCACAGGAGGAGACTGACTCACCTTCTCCAACGGTGCATCTGGTAGATTTGAACCAAGTCTTTGGGATTGCATGGCAGCTTCTCCAACATTTCTTAAAGACAGAGACTAGGAACATTGATAAGGATATGAAACCTCAATCTCCTGTTGGATGTAGGCTCTTGAGTAGATTTACCCACATTCCTTATCTTATCACCATCTTTCTACTTTTTAACCAAAAGAAGTGATTCTTGCTCCTAAGACTTCAAAAATGTTAGTTCATCTCCTGTGCTGTGTAATCAATAATCTCAAATACATTAAATAATTATGAAGGGAAACTACAGTCAGCCCCCTGTGGGCTCTCAGATGTCGGCAGACCTCTAGCACATGTGATCAACAAACATTTCATTTTTATAAGGACACTTTTGGTGTAAGGAGGGGAGAATAATGGAAATACTTTCTAAATACACGAATCTTTTAAAATAAAAACTAATAAATTATTATTCTAAAGTAACTTTATCATACACCTCACATACACCACCACCCTACACCCCTCCACTGCCGCTGAGTTGATTCTGATTCACAGCAACTCAAATCCTGTCAGGAGAGAGATATGGCAGTAAAAGGAAACCTTTGACAACATCAGTACTTTTGCTATTTAACATATTGCTTCTGGTCCAGTAGGAAGATTTTTGTTTTAAGTTCTAGTAGAATCCATTCTGAAAACTCTAGGGAGCTCTGGTGACCTGGTGGTAAGAAGCTGAGCTGCAATCCCAAAAGCGCACGTCCAAATCCACCAGCTGCTCCACCGGAGAAGAATGGGCAATCTCCTCCAGTGTGATTTACTGCCCTTGGGTCGGTTCCGACTCAACGACACACAACAGCAACATAATCCATTCTGAAGGCTGTACGTTTTGATCTTCATCCGAAGTCTTTCTAGTCCTCTTCACTTTCAACAAGCAAGGCTGTATCATTTACATAGCACAGACGAGGAGTTTTCCCTTCAATCCTGATGGCACACTCTTCTCCATATAGTCCGGCTTCTCAGTTTATTTGTTCAGCATTTTGTTGTTATGTGTCATCAAGGCAACTCCAAACTCAAAGCAACCTTATGTACAACAGCTCTGAGCCCTGCTCTATCTTGGGCAATTTCACTGTCTCTGACACATTACCCCAGTCACTGAAGCAATCCATCCCATCCAAGGTCTTCCTCTCTTGGCATCACCAACCTTCCAAGCACGATGTCCCTCTTCAAGGACTGGTCTTTCCCTGCAACATGACCAAAGTTGACCAGACAGAGCTTCAAAATCCTTGCTTCCAAGGAGCAGCCTGGTTTCATCCTCTCCAGGGTAGACTTGTTTTCTTAGCAGTCCATGGTATATTCAATACTCTTCTCTAGCCCCACATTTCAAAGGCAATGATTCTTATTCTATCATCCATTAAGTCACTGTCCTGCTCTCTGATGCATAGTAAGTCATTTTAAAGACCATGGTCTAGATTACAATGTTGCTCTTCAGTACTCTGGAGATGTCCCTGACAGCAGACTTTCCCAGTGCAATTCCTGTTTTGATTTCCCACCTGCTGGTACCAAGAGTGTTGGTTGTGGAACCAAGCAAGCAGAAGCAGCTAACAATTTTAATCTCTTCACTGTCTATCATGATGCTGCCAATTTGCCCAGTGGTAAGAATCTTTATTTTCTTCATGTTGAGCTTCAATTCATATTGAAGGCTACAGCCCTTGACCTGCAGCAAATGCCTCAGGCCCTCCTCGGTTTTGGAACGCAAGGTTGTGTCATCAGCGTAATGCAGGTTGTTGATAAGTCTTCCCACAATCCTGATGCCACATTACACCTTATTCAGCCCAGCCTCCAGATTATCTGTTCTACATATAGATTGAAAAGGTATGGAGATAGGATGCATCCCTGGTGGACATCTTTTCTGATTTTGAACCATTCAGTACATCCTTGCTCTGAAGACGGCCTCCTGGTCCAGGTATAGGTTTCACATAAGCACAAGTAAGTGTTCTGGGATTCCTTTTCTTCTCCATCTAACCTCGACTATAGATAAGTAAGTATGACAGGATGCAGCCCTGATGCACACTTTCTCTGATTTTAAACACGTATTGGCTTTTGTTCTGTTCAAACAATGGGCTCTGACGTCTATGAGCACCAGTAAAAATTCTTTAATTTCCCATTTTTCACAATGTTATCTATAATGTATTGTAGTCCACACAGTCAATAAAACACAAGAAAACAACTTTTTGGTATTTTGTGCTTTCAGTCAAGATCCATCTGACATCAGCAATGGTATCCTTCATTGCATATCCTATTCTGAATCCGACTTCAACTTCTAGCAATTCAGGATGATATACTACTCCATCATTCTTTATATTATCTTCAGCAAAATTTCACTTGTCTATGATACTAACAGTAATGTGCAAGAATTTCTGCATTCTATTGGATCACCTTTCTTTCAAACAGGTACAAATGTGGCGTCTTCCAGTTGGCTGGTCAGGTAGCTGTGATCCAGATTTCTTGGCACAGAAGACGTGAGTATTTTCAGCAGAGCATGTTTGTTGAAACATCTTACTGGGTGTTTTTGACAATTCCTGGGATCTTTGGTACACAGAACGGAGCTCTGAAGGCAAGCTCATATCAAGGTGTGTTGTTAACCTAAACCTGCACATCTCTGACAATTCAAGTCCACCAGCTGCTCCTTGGGGAAGGGCAGTCTCCTGCTACTGTGACTGGAAGTCTTGGAAACCCCATGAAGGATCACAACAAGTTGGACTCAACACTACAAGAGTGAGTTTGAGCTGACGGATACACAGACAGCTGGACAGTTGGATAGAGTGCTGCTATTAGGTGCTGTCAAGTTTACTACAATTCAAAGAGACCTATGAACAACAGATCTGAACCCTGCTCGATCTTGCATCATCCTCATCTCAGTCATGCTCAAGACCATTGTGGCAGCTACCGTGTCAATTAATCTCTTTGAGGGTCTTCCTCGTTGCCAACCCTCTATCTTTTCTCTACTGCTGGAAAAGGTAGAGAGAAGGAAAAAGACATTAGAGCTTACCGGTTGTGTTTCTGTATAAAGCTCGGATGCTATAGATGCTGGTTCTGAGAATAAATTATAAGCTGAGTTTTTCAATTAATCCTAAGGATTTCAGTGGAGACTCTCTTAACGAATTACATTTAAAGGCATCAGTGACTCTATTTCTCTGTCCTATGCTGTGCCATCCTCATCATCTCTGACATACACAAGCCCATTGCAACAGCTACTCTGTCAATCCACCTGGTTGAGGGTCTCCCTCTCTTTGACAGACCCTCCACTTTTCTATGCCTGCTGTCCCTCTCCAAGGAATAGCCTCTCCTAACGACATGTCCGTTTTATCATCTTTGCCTTGTCCAAGGAGCACTCTGGCAGTACCTTCTCCAAGACATATCTGTTTGTTCTTTTTGCAGTCCAAGGGATGTTCATTACTCTCTTCCAACACCACAATTCAAGGGCATTAATTCTTCTTCTAGAATCCGTTTTCATTGTCCAGCTCTCTGGCAGGTGAGAATTCATTCTACCACTGAACCACCTTTTCATGACTTCTGCCTATTTTGAAATTATCTTGTGTTTTTCTTCTTGAGGTGTTGCAATTTTCTATAATTTGAAGAGCTGAGTTTCTTGTCAGATATGCGACTGTCAAATATTTTTCCCTAGTATGTAGATTCTACTTTCACCCTTTTGGAAAAAATCTTTCAATGCAGATAAGGATTTCATTTTCAAGAGGTCTCAATTGTCTAGTTAATTCTCTGCTGATTATGTATTTTCAGTTATATTTGATAGTCTATTTATGACATAGGCTAAAGCTCCTAAGTTTGCATCAATTTTTTTTCTTCTATGAAAGAAAATTACTATTTTTCATTAAAATACTCCTATAGTTAGTTATAAAAAGAAAATACATGCTTAATTAAGCCCAGCCTCCATGGAATCACTAGACCAAAAAGACAACCTAGTAATTAGCAGTAGTGGTTATCAGTATTTGTGAACTTGTTTAACTTCTTTGAGAATGAAGTAGTAGTAATTAAAGATTAAGTTTTTAATTTTAAATTAAGTTACTGTTCAGTTACTAGCAATGTTGTAATTAAACCTAGACTGTATTGTTAGTATTTAAGAAAACACTATATTATTTAAAGAAATATTATATTTATGCAATGTCATCTAAATTTATATATTTTTTTCAATCATTTGCTATGCACCTGAAAGTTGGACAATGAATAAGGATGACAGAAGAAAAACTGATGCCTCTGAGGTGAAGAGCTGGAGAAGACTACTGAATATCCCATGGACTTCCAAAAGAACAAACAGATGTGTCTTGAATAAGACACAGCCAGAATGCTCCCTGGAGGCAAAGATGGTGAAGTTACGTCTCACATGCTTTGGGCCTATTTTAAGGAGACGCTATTCCTTGGACAACATTAGACGTGGAAAGGCAGAAGGCAGGTGAATGAGAAGATCTTCAAAGAAATAGATCAATACGTGACTGCAAAATGGGCTTAAGCGTGTCAGAGACGAGGAGGATGGTACAGGATAGAGCCGGGGTCAGATCTGTTGTTCATAGGGTTTCTATGAGCCCTACTGGACTTGATGGAATACAACAACAGCATTCTATAACTAAACTATAATAAATATTACTAAGGATTATGTAGGGTCTGGTGTAAGAGGCGACACACCGCAGGGGATGGCGGGGAGGTGGCATCATCAATCACCACACTGAGTGCACAGGGCAGCATGCGGCTTCAGCCCACAGCAAGCAGGAAAGCAAAGCTTTGTTACAAAAGAAAACAAAGAGGGTCTCCAAGCACTGAATCCCAGGCTCTTCACTACATCTAAGCAACCTAAGGTTTGATATTCCAAAAAGATCTTGCTGGCACCAAATTATTTATAAATATAGAACTTTAAAAATAGCCCAAATAAGCAGGTGGGGTTTTTTTACTTTACCTGCACCTGTCTGCTTTGCCTTATCTATAAAACTGTGCCTTTAAAGGGAGCTCTGGTGGCCTAGTGGCAAGAAGCTAGCCTTATCTATAAAACTGTGCCTTTAAAGGGAGCTCTGGTGGCCTAGTGGCAAGAAGCTACAGTGCAATCCCAGAGGTAAATGGTTCAAATCCACCAGGTGCTCTGCTGGAGAAGGAGGGGCAATCTCCTCCTGTACCTGTCAGATTCTATTTGACGGTACACACACACACACACACACACATAATAATAATAATAATAATAAGATAAATTTAAAAGACAACAACAACTGTGCCTTTAGATGAAACTGAAGTGCACTCAGCAGATGCATGCAGAGGCTGCCCCAGATGCTATGGCTGGGCCTATCTGGATCCAAAGACTCTGGAAAGACACGCCTACCTCACAGACCTCCCAGGAACCTGGATATGAGGTTGTCTATATCCACAAGAACATAGCCACTTGATTCCAAGACTCTCCAGAGTCCGTCACTTACCTCGTCCCTCTCTGTACACTTCCAAAGCCCACTTCATTAGGATATGGCAAGGAAAACTATTACAGCTGAAGAATTGCTCTGACATCCTCAGCACTTATCAGTATCTATTTTCCAACATTCATAAAATATTAAAAAAAAAAAAGAAGATAATCACACCCGATTTTTTAACTCAAACTAGGCCATTCATTTGATCACCTTGATCAACAGGATGACTCTATGTACAAATCTTCCATTCTGAACCCCAAATTCCCTTTAAAAAAATTTTATGACATTTTTATACCTAACAAGCCATTACATTTTCATTACTGAAGTAGTAATAGCCATTTACAAGGTTTTTTAAAATGCCATGCTGGCCACTGAAGGTTTTTCCCCTTCTTCAAGTAGCTCTTAAATGAAAGAAGTCATTGTCCATCAGAATTACTAGGTATTAGTCACAGGTCATAAAAATCCCCCGTCTATGCAGAAGTCTTGAGGGGTTTAAGAGGAGAGAAGAATAAAGTGCCCCTGAATCAGTTTAAAGCAACTCATTTAGGTTTAAGATTCTGAAGATGTCGTCAAAGGATTGTCTAGACCCCTAGCACTTGCAGCTTTTTGCAAACTAAGAATCAATAAGCTTAATTCTGGTCTTGCATTGCCTCAAGAAACTGTACCACGAGGAAGAGTTTACAATCCCTCCAGCTGAGGCCTCCTCCTCTCCGTCTGAATCACCCTTAAAATATTCAGACTGCTCTTGTTATAATAAAACTGCTCTCAAGCCATCTCCCCTTGCCCCTGCAGGGCAAAATCTCAATTTAAAATGTCTTCTTAGTAATTTTCAGAGTTTGTGAGGCAAATTATCTCAGGAGCTTTGGCAACTGAAGAACTGAGTACTGTGAGAATCAAAGCAAGAATCACGGATAATCTCCAGTGGAACTCTTCTAAGGAAAATAATGAAAAACAGACTCTTCACTCGTTTGGCTCACTGGTCTTGATATCTGTGACGTCCCCTGAAACCTCGAGGAGGTTTCCGTTCTTTATTGGTGTCTGTTTTCTATCCTGAGCAGACTTCTTTGAATACCACAGAAGTGGACTTTTAAAAGACAGAAAAAAACGAACAAACCTCAAAACGAAGCCCACTGTCATTAAGTTGATTCCAGGTTATGACAATTCCCGACAGAGTTTCCAAGGCTTTATGGGAAGAAACTGGCCATCTTCTGCGGAGCGACAGGTGGGTTTAAACTTACAGTGATCAACTCAACGTGTAACACATTACACTCCCAGGGCTCCTCACTGATACCCCAAACATGATAAAATGGTTCTCTCCCCCACCCCCACCCCCAAACAGAGCAGGAGAGCACTGCATGGTTGGGAAGGGAGTGTATCAGGGAAGTATTTTGTCTCCCTACCTATTCAATCTTCATCCTAAGCAAATTATCTGAGAAGCTGGACTCTATGAAGAGTAGTGTGGCATCAGGATTGGAGGGAGACACATCAATAACCTGCGTTATGCAGATGACACAGCCTTGTTTGCTGAAAGTGAGGAGGATTTGAAGCACTTGTTGCAGAAAATCAAGGGATGGACTTAGTCTTCAGTATGGACTGCATCTTAGTATCAAGAAAACAAAGATTCTTACCACTGGACTAACAGGCCGTGTCATGACTGATGGAGAGGAGACTGAAATTCAACAGCTTCATCTTGGTTGGATCCACTGTTAACTCCCTTGGTACGAGCAGTCAGGAAATAAGGAGATGCACTGCAATGGGAAAATCTGCATTTAGGGAAACTTTCCAAACTATTAAAGAGTAGTGATGTCAGTTTGAGGACTAATGTGCATTTCATTCAGGCCATGGTCTTTCCAATTACTAGCTATGCATCCAAGACCTGGACAATGAATAAGGATGACAGATAAAGAATTGATGCCTTTAAGCTGTGGTGTTGGAGAGGAGCACTGAACATCCCATGGATGGCCAAGAAAAGGAATAGATCTATCTTGGAGAGGGTGCAGTCAGAGTGCTCTTTGGAGGCAAGAATGATGAGGCTTCACCTAACATACTTTGGACATATTGCTAAGAAGTGCTAATCCTTGGAGAAGGACATGATGTTGGGAAGGGTGGAGGGTCGGTGAAGGAGAGAAAGACCCTCAACTAGGTGAACTGACAAGGTGACCGCAGCAATGGGTTCTTGTGTGTCAGGAAGTGTGAGGATGGTGCAGGACAGAACTGGGTTCAGATCTTCTGTTCATAGAGTCGCTATGAGTTGTACTTGACTCAATGGCACCTAACAACAACAACAACTTCCTTCTCTCAAAACACACAGTGCTTCACTCATTTAGTTTTCAACCACTTTATCCTGTTTCAGAGGCTCTGAGTATGTACATCTCTTGCCTGAACAATGTCCTATCCTGGACAATCTTCATCAACTCTGACATAACTGAGCCTACTGTTACAGTCACTGTGTCACTATGTCTTGTTGAGAGTCTTCCTCCTTTTTGCTGACCCTCCATATGTCTAAGTGTATGTCCCCCCTTCAAGTAATAGTGTCTTCTAGTAAGAAGCCCAAAGTAGGAGAGACAATGCTTTGCTTTCTTTATCCCCAAGCAGCACTCTGGCTGTACCCTCTCTGAGACCTGTTTCTCCTTTTGATAGTCCGTGGGATACTCGGTTCTCTTCTCCACCATCACAATTCAAAGACATCAACTGTATGATTGAGAAGGCCATGGCTTGACTCAAGTGCACATTAGTCTTCAAACTGACATCATTGCTCTTCAGCATATGGGAGGTCCCCAACTGCAGACTTTCCCATTGTATTGTCTCCTGATTTCCTGACACCTGGTTCCAAAGGTGTCAACTGTTGATCTAAGCAAGATGAAATCAATGACAGCTTCAATCCTTTCTCCATTGATCAGAATGTTGACTGTTGGTCCTATAGTGAGGACCTTTGCTTTTTTAAAAAAAATTATTATTAAATTTTATTAGTTTTAATGAACATTTACAGAGATTTTGGGTTCTCATTCATTGTTGCACTGTTTTCTCTACCCTCCTCCCAAGTTCGTTCTTCTTCCCCCCCCCCGAATGTCTGTTTTAATTGTCCAATTGCCACAGTGCTTGTCAAAGCCAGTTCTGATTAATCTTCTTTGTCAGTGTGTCCTTTGCCATTCCCTATCACTCCTCCCTGAGAGAGACTTCACCCTGAGTCATAAGGAAAAGGGGACGGCATATTCTCTTAGCTACTTCCTGCTGAAAAGGGACGCTGTGGGTTTCAGGGTGAAGATCTTCTCTCACTACTCTAAAGGGCCCCTTTGGCAGTAGGAAACACATAGACTATTATGGAGATTGATTTTGGAATTTAGATGCTCTGTTAACAACTGTGCTTAGCCATACATGTTCATATCCTTAAAGATGTATCATGGAAGTGTTGCAGCCTAGAAGACACAAATTTAACTAACAAGTTAAAAGTACATGAGTCAAAAATTAACAAGCAATAATATTCCGAGTAGAGGTTCTAGTAGTGGCACAAATCAAGTTACAGAGGGAAGGTGGTTCTTACAGTAAAAGGCCTATAGATTAGCACTTTGTCTATTATAGTGTACCAGTTAGGAACCACAAGATGTAGAGGCTCAGCTATGCCATTTATGATTCTTAAGTCCTGGAGCAAATTCCATAATTCTTACTGAAGATTGTAGTCCTTGATCTTCTACAGCAAGTATTTCAAATCTGCTTTACTTTCAGTAAGCAAAGTTGTGCCATCTGCAAAGTGCAGGTTGTAGATGAGCCCTCCTCAAATCCTCATGTCACGTTCTTCATGATCAAGTATGGTTATGTGAACTCTTTGCTCAGCCTACAGACTGAATAGGTATGGAGAAAGAACAGAACCTTGTCACACACCCTTCCTGATTTTAAGCCATGCAGTATTCTTTTACTCCATCCAGACAACAGCTTCGTGGTATTCTGAGCTCAATTCTTCCGGGACTCCTATTCTTCTCAATGCCAGCCATGAATTTGTTAGGATCCACACAGTCAAATGCTTCTGCACAGCCAATAATCACAAACAGACACTGAGAGTACACACCTATTTAAATATGCATGTTATTATGGCGCTTGTGTTCTGGAGAGTTAGAAGTGACTCGCAGATGATCCTTCAGCTGGTCTTCAGAGACTGAAGTCACACAGGAGGAGAATGTTCATCTTTCTCCCACAAAGAAGCTGGTGGAACGGAACCACTTGTGTTGGCAGCACCAAAACCACCTCCTATCAGTAAGTCACCACAGTTCCCTAAATCTGCATATATGTAAGAATATATTCCAGCCTGGAATCTATTCTCTGACCCATGTCATTTGATCCAATAATTCCTAGTGCCCTCAGAAGTCTCATATCACTTATTTCAAATTGCTCAGCTCAAACCACAGTTCTATCTTGTTGGCAGATGGACATTTTTCTCCACTTATTTCATCAGATTAAAAGATGACTGGAAGCTAGTACCTTATAATGACTCACAATAGACTCCCATCATCCATAGAGGAGAGCAGCGAGGAGGAGGTTATGCTAACCGTTTGATGGTAAAAGAGACATAAACAGATGCTATTCACAAGTCTCAATGTGTCGATAGCAATTACCACCTGTTCTGTTTCATCTATTAGTGCTTTGCATGAAAAAGCAGCTAAGAGAAAAAGACATGATGCAGTAACTCATCTTTACTACAGTTCTGCTTTAACGTCCTTTGGAAAAATACCTGGCATACAGAGTTACTCCAGAGCAATGCAAAGGGTCACTAACGGCTTCTCTCCTCTGGGCGGGTAGAAGATCGGAACAGGTGCAGAAGTCTCGGCTTCCATTCTCTCCTTCTTTTGCCAAAGAGTGGAGCAGGGTCACTTCCTTTATGCAGATGTTATTAGGAAAAGAAGCCACACAGAGCTGCCTCATTAATTCTCATTCTTAACAATCTAGAAATTTCTGATAACTCATGTGAGCTTGGGTACATTTAATTATTAATATGATAAAGAAGCAGCATGAGCTGAATACAAAATTATAAAAAAGTATGATTTTAACTCGGGAAAACGTGTTCCAATTTCTGTATGGACAGACTTAAAAAACAAAAGCCAAAGTATTCCAATACATATGTTAATGTAACACTGCTGTTGATTTCCACTAGCGACCCTACGAACAAAAGACCTGAAGCCTTTCTATAACCACTGTCATTTCTCAAAGTTCACAGAGCTTCCCAAGGCATGCTGTTTAGGAAGTGGATGCCACTCCTGCTAGCTTCTTTTATTTCATATTCATTCTTCCTTTTCCCTGAGTTTATGATAATAATTTTTCTTAGATGCCCTGTATTTTATTTTATAATGGGGAAAAAAATGTTGTTGTTGTTGTGAGGTCCCACTGTGTCAAGTACAACGCATAGCAATTTTATGGACAAAAGATGTGAACCTTGTCCTAGCCTGTGCCATCCTCAGTCTCTGACACCCGATGAGTACATGGCTGCAGTCACTGCGTCACCCAACCTGTTGGAGGGTCTTCCTCTGCCGTACCGCCCCTCCACCCTTCCAAGCTATTCAAGCTTTATGATATTTTTTTATCACCATCATGCCTTCACTCATTGACTTGAGTCAGAACTGTTCATAGCTGATACTCCAGCGGGTTTTCAGAGGCTGTAAAAATCCAAGGAAAGAGACCACCTATCTTTCTCCCTCAGAGCTGCTGGGGGATTTGAACTCCTTGCTAATACATACTTACTAGATGTTCTTTAGATGTAAACAGTTTACATTCTCACAAAAGTAACTCCAGAAGATAATGATTTTAAACTTGTGCCCAAGTTTTTTTTTTAAAAAGTATCTCAATAAAAAGATAATTCAGACAGGCATCTTCTCTGTGTAAATTATAGAAGTGTTGTTGCAAACAAAAGGTATATAGTTTTCTAACATATGGTATAGAAATATTAAGTCTAATATGCTCCCTATCTCAATAAAATAACAAGTTTCTACTGATTTCTGTTGTTCATAGGTTCGTTAGAAGTCAACTCAACGGCAACTAACAACAACAACAACAACAACTGACTTCTTTTTAAAAAGGTTTACTTACTGTAAGATTTTGGTTCTGTTTTTATTTTTAGTTTGTTCTGGTTTTGGCTTTTTGTTATGGAGTGGAAGTTTAGAGACCAAATGGCATCTCCCTTCTCCTCTCTGAAGACGGCAGTCCCCACACTGACAGTGCTCTTTCCCACATCTTCCCCATGTGTTTCCATGTATATAGATATATATCCTTATGCATCCCTCTGAACTTCTGAGCAAATACTGTCCTTTCTGTCCTGAGGGTTTGACTCCTCCAAAGCTCAGGCTCCTTCCCAGCATTGCTGATCACCTTATAGGCCAATTCAATTGGAAGTTCAGTCCCAGGCTTGAAGGGAGGTTCACACTCTTAGAAGGTGCGCCAATCTCTAATAACACTAGGAAGCCTGGTCTTTTTTCTTTTTAAAGGCTACCATCCTGATGCATACCTTTCCTGATTTTAAACCACTCAGTGTTCCTTAGCTCTATTTGTACAAAAGCTTCTCGGTTTAAAGATTTTTGTATGAGAACAAATTGGGGGAGGGTAGAGAGAATAGTGCAACAATGAATGAATGGAAACCCAAAATCTCTGTAAATGTTTATGAAAATTAATAAAATATAGAAAAAAAAAAGAAAAAAAAATAAAGATTTTTGTATGAGCACAATTAAGTGTTCTGGGATTACCAATCTTCTTCTTTTTTAAAAAAAAAAAATTGATTTGCTTACAAAGTTCTTACACATTGTTTTTCACCCTAGTCTTCATTCATATTGTGTTTCATACCATCATTCCCCTGCATTCTGTTTTATAAGATTAATCACCCTTGGACTTAGTTTTTTGTGTGATTTTTCTTTCACATTTTTCTCCCACTCCGATGAAGATCTATTGTGATCCCTCTCACAGCTATCAACAGAGGAAGCCAGACACCAACTAATACATCTGGTCTTAGGGTCCTGGAGGCAGAATCTTATGTAGTCTACTAGACTTTTAAGGAGGCTGGCAAGGAACACAGTGACCAAAAAGGTCAGTGGTTTGAATCCATCTAAGGGATAAATACGCACAGTCTCTGCCCACAAATATTTGTTTTTGTTAATGCTGTCTGGCTTCTCAGCCAGAAGGCCCCCAGAGGAGGAGCCAGTGGCAGCAGCCTTATCCTGGGGCAGCTCTGTTCTTGGGCAGCCCTGTCCTGCCCACCTGCTGCCTTGGAAAGCTGATGGAGGGCTGCTCTGAGACGGCATGAGCTGCACAGCAGGAGGCTGGGTATTTTGCTGTTGTTGTTGTTCAGTCCTTTAGACTAGGTGTTTGATTATTTCACTCCACTTGGCTACTTAGAGGGAACAATCGTTGCACCTTAGACGGCTGCCCACAAGCCTCTAAAAGCCCAGCTGCTCCTCACTGAATGTTTTCTTCCGTCATCCACATAATCGCTGCTGTGTTCAAGCCCACTGCCGCAGCTGTTTCGTTGGGAATTCTCCTTTGTCCAGAGACTGGTCCCTCACAATAACATGGCCAAACTGTTACAGACGATGTTATGTCAGTTGACCCTGACAACCCCCACAGTGAAGGTCCTGAACTCCCATATCCTCGAGGCATTTGGTTACGGTGAAGACGTTTTCATAATATTACCCCACGTTTGCTAGACTATATATATGGTTCTATTTACAGCACATACAGACACGCAGAAAAGTCATCTGCCACATTTATATGGTCTTAATTCATCTATGAAGATCTTATGTCTTAATGGCCATTTAATAATAAGGATAGATGAGGATAAACTGACAATCTCAAAAAGAAAAACAATAGGGAGCTCTGGTGGCCTAGTGGTAAGGAGCTGCAACTACAATCCCAGAGGCGCACAGTTCAAATCCACCAGATGCTCTGCCGGGAAAGGAGGGACATTCTCCTCCTGTACCAGTCAGATCTGATTTGACGGTATACTCACACAAAAGTAATAAAATAAAACAAAATAAAAAAGAAAAACAAAGAGAAACCAAAAGGAAAAATACATGGCCAGACACACAGAAACATTAAATTTCCCTTAAATGAATGCATTATAAGAAATTAAAAACGGCAAGTCAAAAGGAAATAAAAGTGTATTTATAAAAATAGCACGATAGGGAGAATCAAAGCATCACACAATTTGGTGGGTAGACGGAGGTGGAGTGAGGGAACTAGGAAGGATCCAGCAGGCACCTGTAAAGGCAGGGTCATGAGGGGCACGGTTTCATGGTGAATGATTTTACAACACATAATGAATAACAGTATGAAACACAATGTGAGTGAAGGATAATGTGAAACACAATGTATACAAACTATATGCAAACCAAGATAAAAGTTTAAAACATAACAATAAATAAAAACTTAAAAAGCCAAAGACAAAGGTTGCTGACCACAGCAAATCACAGCTTGCGCTTGAGTCGGGCAGTATGTAAAGACAACCCGCCGTCAGCAGTATTTCACCTTGAGCTTTCATTCACTTAAACCAATTCATTTAAAAACATGTTAACTTCAACAGCACCAACCAGAATAATAACTCCAAATAAACATTTATCCTTTAAAATAAATAAAAACAAACCATGTTAACTTCTCTGAGTATGAGAACCTATACCTCTTACAACTAGGAGCCCAAGCATCCCAGAGTAGCAAGCAGCTAAATTTATTTAATATGCTGGGGGGGGGGGACCCTACCACGACAGTCTTTCCAACCTCAACTACGGGCCATACTTCTCTGAAGTCCTCATTGCAGAAGGAACGTGCAGGCATAAACTCAAGCACGCAAAGTTAGCTCTTCTAAGAGAACTCCTTTCTGAATGCAGGTATGCAAACTGTCAGTTACCTTTCCAACCCTCACTCCAGGGTAGACAGAGGCATGCTCAATGGAGTCTCTTGATCTGGGCTCTTATCCTCATGTAAGTCTTGACAGCTGAGCTTTATGGGGCTGGAGGCTTGGGAAAGAGAGAAAGGAGGAAGAAAGTAAAGGCAGCAAGTCAGGGGAAGCCACATACCCACGGTGCTCACTATCCCCCCAACTCACAGGAAATTTAAGGCTTCCCTAGGCTTTGCCATGTTCTTTACTTTGAGTACGAAGATGAAATCAATAGGCTGAACGTTTGACATCCACTCCCTAAGCAGCATGCCTCTGGAAACTCTATGAACTTTGAGAAACAATAGTTATAGAAAGGCTTCAGGTCTTCTGTTCATAGTCACAATGAGTCAGGCTCGACTCAACGGCAATCAACAACAACTAGAAGAGTAATTAATGAAATTAGAAAAAGGTGGTATGGAGTTTCTCTGGTTACTTCCCCAAATTATTAGAACTAAAATATTCACTTGTACAATTTTTAAATGCTCACATTATTAGCAATACCATCAGCCCCACAGCCACCTCCACCATTAAAATGGTTTCCCGACAGCACTAGGCATCTGCTGGCAATAACTATAAAAAGAGTTAATTCTCTATTATCTGTGACACAGATTATTATACTTCTTAAAATACCAGGAAGTAAAACAAAGATAAAACATAAAACAAAAAAACCAACCAAAAAACCCCCACTCACAAACAAAAAACCACAACAACAAAAATACAAGTAGAAAATTGAAAGGGAATACTTTGATTTTTCAACATCTATCTGCGCCCACCCTAATAGGACCATTAGGTTTACTGCCCCAGAGAAGGCAAATGGCTATTTGGAAACATTCTTAGGAAAGTTACTACTTAGGATGCATTTTTGAAGATCAACAAAATAACAACAGAACTTTGGGGAATAAGTACTTACATAGGTCCAAACGACACCTCAAGCTATAAGCAAGGATCTTGTAGAAGACATATCATTCTTGAATGGAAAACCAATTTGTCCTGCAACTCTCAATCAAATCACGATAAAAGGTTAAGAACAAAAACATTATTGTTCTCATGCAGGATTACAGATGAATTTAGGTGAGAAGAATATAGCTGAAGTTAATGGGGTCAGCTGGCTGCTGGACATAAATGTGACACCAAGGTTGATCAGTCAAGAATTACCACTCTTGTCGGTAGACTTGGGCAGAGGGAGAGCCCAATCAACCTCTGCGAAGCAGGGATACTGGAAAGTTGCTTATCATGACACTTTTTATTTGGCAAAATGAAGAATTGAAAGGAACAATGTCCATGGTTACCACTCTATACAAAATGATCAGAGAAAAATACGCAATCATCAGGAGGGAATGATCATGTAATCATCAAGGTGAATTCTTTTTTTCTAATTTTTTATTACTTTTAGTGTGTGTGTGTGTGTGTGTGTTGTCAAATGGGATCTGACTGGTACGGGAGGAGATTGTCCTTCCTTCTCCAGCAAAGCATTGGGTGGATTTGAACCACTCACCTCTGGGATTGCAGTGCAGCTTCTTGCCACTAGGCCACCAGAGCTCCCTAAAGGTGAATTCTTGGCAACTATTTTTTAAAGTGCTTGCTTGATTCTAAGTTCCACCTGGTCGTAAGATGTGCCATCACTATAAAACTATTATGATTTGCAGGGAGGGGAGGGCTGGGAGAAAAATGCAACAACCAATCAATAGAAATCCAAAGTCTCTATAAAAGTCCATTAAAATTCATATAAAAACCCTAAAATTTAAAAAAACTATTATGATCCTTATTCAGCTTACTAGATTTTAAGTTGAGAGTATTACAGCAATATTATGCATTGTGTAGGAAGTGCTTAAAATTCACAAAGTTGATGTGCCATTTCGATCAGAAGATGAAACTGTATTTAGATATTCTAGAACAGATTTCTCTACTCAGGCTTCGTTATAAACAAAAAGAATCATATTTCATTACAAATGAATTCTCTAAAAAAGGATACCATTCATACAATATTATCAGTCCTCAGTAATAAATACCAAAGGTTTTTAAATGTTTCTGAAACACTCATTCTCAGACTCGTAAGAATAAGAACTCAATGAGAAGTTCTGAGTAGTTGAGTTTATTGCATATTTGAACAAGAATAAAATACAAGAAAATATTCACCCTTAAATTTAAACATTCTATATACATTTGGCTCTAACAACAACAACAATGAAAAAAAAAAAAAAAAAACAACCCAAACCAACACCCGCCAATGGTCTTGATAGTTGAAAAATCAGAGATATAAAGTTTGGAAAAATAAAGATTATGACATTTAAGAAATAGTGTAGGAATCATCATAAGAGTCTGGGAATTTTTTTTTCTTCTTAATTGTCAGGACAACTGCCTGGTTTGGGATGTAAAACCTTAACAACCGTCTGCATACACTACCCCATCTGTGCCCCCGCGCAGCAACTCCAGGAGCGCTCTGGTCACCTAACCACACAATTATTCACCTGGATCCTCTAAGCACCCCGTCATTTGCCGGACTTTCTCACTGCCTGCCGAGACTTCTCAGAGATCTTCCTAAATGTCCCATTATCCATCCATCGTAAGTTACAGGATACCAAAGCGTAAGAAGGCTTGCCTCCTTTGGGCCCATCTCTGATTGACTACAGTGACAGTCATGTTTTAATATCTTTATCTCCAGGCTGGTTCTGGTGGTCTGTTAGTGCACTCTCTAAGGAATAATTCCGTTTCATTCTTCCAGATTCTCAGTTCCAAGTCAGCAATTGAAAAGCCGACGAGGCAGTGCCTCATTAACCTAGGATCTGAAGGTCTATATATTTCTTGGACTGTTTGATGACCTATCTATATAATAAGAAGAGATAACTCTATAAAAGTAATGGCATTAGCCATCAGTGCTTCATAAGCTCAAAGCAGTCCTCTGATACTGAGGCAGAATGGGGCTGGAATCTTAAATCTGATCTCGAGTCACTCAGAACAGAAACTTGGTCTTCTTTAACGACAGTGCCATATGCACGCCCATTACTCTCTCCTGATATTACAAGAATGGTAAAAATGATCCTATTTTTGTTAGTACTAATTTGACATGTTTTCAACTGAGCCTATTTTGAGTTCACCTTCATTCTTGTCTTTACAGACTACAAATGCAGTCATTTTTGCCAGGATGAAAAGGAACAGAACTAACAATCAGCAAATAAGAGTGCTTTTTTATATTTGGTGGGGGGGAGACACCACACACAGACACACACACACACACCCCAACCACCTTCCCTGAGTTTACAATATGAAAAGCTAGTAGTGAACACTAATTGTTCTTCAGTGACTGAATTAAAAGATGAGAATAAAGTGGGGAAAGAGAGGGAAACGTGCTCTTGCATAAAATGTAAGAGCAACTCAAGTCCCAATAACAGGACCGTAATAACAAGAATAAAGACATTAAACCCTCAGTTATATACATTTCCAGTGAACTTTTACACATTGCGTATGAGCTCCTAGCACTAGGTAAACACACAACCACAGGTGGGAATGTGTTCCATTTAGCACTAGAAGCAACATCATGCTTCATTAACGGAATAAAGCAGAAAATGGTCAAGGAAATGTATATTACAACATTAAACCTTCTAGCAACAAAACTGCAAGAAAGTACCATAAGGGAGGTTTATGATGTTGTTTTACTGGGGAAGCCCAGTTTGTAAACACTTATAAACCACTGTTGCCCAAGACCACCTGGCAGCACAGGATTCAGCTGTTGGAACTATAAAGTCGTCAAGAATTTGGACTCCGTGGCTCTCGGTCTTATAGTGAGCTGTGCTGTGGAACATCACCGACGTGTCCATCCTGAAGAAGGGGCAGGTCTGGAATCTCGTTCACCCTCAGCACGTCGGCATAGAACAAGTAATGCTGAAGGCTTTTAGGAAGTGGCAGCTGAGAGATAAAACTCTCAGCTCGAAGGTGTTCTGGTTTCAGACAGGACCAAATTTCCAGGCGACAGAGGTGGGACAAGGACGGAACAGAAGCTGGGGTAAAGAAAAAAAAATAAATAAAAAGATTCTTTCAAAAGACTTATTAGTTAATCTGTGTGTAGTTAAAGTAATGTGGTGTGTCACTTTGACTTAAAAAGGGGGGGATCACGAACTATTTCGGGTGAGGCAACCACAACAAATCTTATTTTCATTCTTTTCTGAGTGTCCTCCTGGTTCCTCGACCTCTCTCAGTGTCGGCCACACATTCAAGTTTAGCATCCAGAACAGCGTTCAGCTAATAATCAAATTCAAACGATCTGACAATATACCAACCTGTATAAAAAAAATGGACCAACTAATTCTAGAAATGACAGCACCTGCAGCAGTCAACATGCCATGCCTCTTTCTGTTTCACTCGTCTCCAGATCTACCACAGTAAGAGAATGGTCATGTGGTTTACCAACATTTTCCTTTTTTTAAAGCACCATATAATAAACTTTTACATCAGTGCAAATTCATTTGGTGTCAGCTCTGCTGTATGTCCATGCACCTTCCATGTATCCTCTGTTGATCTTCCCACAGACTCGATGAAGAGCATGTTATCATGCTAGTACAGAGCTCTGGAGGCCCAGCCCACAGGGCACTGTGCAGCTAACCCAAAGAGCTTAGAGTGTTTCCTGAGACAGAAAAAAGATGGACGGCCACTGTTGTAAAATAGGACTGACATCAGGGTTGAGGGAAGACAGAGAAGGGGAGGAGGAATGATGTATCTTGCATTGAAGCAGATGAGGGAGAGATTTGTTTAAAAGGAATATATGAATGGGTATTCTCATTACAGAAGTCCAGAGTGAAGGCTACATAGTGGAGTGGACTTGAGGGGAGGGACTACATGACAATGAAAGAATTTTTCTTTCCAAGGAGAAGAGTGAATTGGGGGGAAGTGGGTGGGGAGGGAGAAAAGTGCAACAATGAATGACTGGAAATCCTAGGTCTCTGTAAACTTTCATTAAAATTAATTTTTAAAAATGAGGCTTAAATAAATTTCCAAGGTCCACACAATTAGTAAGTGGCACAATGATGATTCAAAATTCAAGTTTTAAGGAGCTCTGGTGGCCTAGTGGCAAGAAGCTGCACTGCAATACCAGAGGTCTGTGGTTTGAATCCACCAGACGCTATGCTGGAGAAGGAGGGGCAATCTCCTCCTGTACCAGTCAGATCTGATTTGATGGTACACATAGAAAAAAATAATAAAAAAAAATTCAAGTTTTCCTGACTCCAACATTGAGTGGGTCTATGTATGTGTGCTTGCGCACAAAAAACAACGCAGCCAAAGCTAATTCATAATTAAAGATTCCTCAATATTCATTCAGTGATTGTTTTTGTTATGTATCATGGAGTTAGAACCAACTCATAACTGACCATCCAGCAGGTTTACAAGAGACAGTAAATCACACAGAAAGCGACTGCACAACTTTCTATCGTAGAGCGCCTGGTGAATTCGAATTGTGTGCCTTTGGGTTGGCAGCACAACTACTTTACCAATATGCCACCAGAGCTCCCAGCACTCACTGATGGTAGTCTCATTTTCCAACACAAAAAGTGTTAACTAAAAAGATAACACCCCGGGAAGCTGGGAATCTTTTGTTATTAAAAAAATAATCTTGTCAATAAAACCTTGTGACATTAAAAAAAAATTAAACTAGGGTCAGAGAAGCAAAGGTAAACAGTGTGAAGAAACTGATAATAGGCTCAGCAAGTATGACTTCAAGTCTATGATCCTTTAAACCATAATACCTCAGAGGGTCCAAGAAAAAGCAATTCCTTAACAGCATTAGCATCTCTCAAACAAGTAAAATTTTACTCGTCCTTAAAAAAGGATTCAGATGCACACCCATGTTTACTGCTGCTATGTTCACAATAGCAAAGAATTAGAAACAACCCAAGTGCCCATCAACAAACGAATGGATAGGGAAGCTGTCGTATATTCACACAATGGAATATTATGCAGCACTGAGAAACAAGGAACTCATGAAATATTATACAAAATGGGTGACCACTGAGGATAAGATAACTATGCTGAGTGAAATATCCCAACCACAAAAAAGACAAATACTATATAATGCCACTGTTATAAAACAGGACTGAAAGGGGGCTTGGGGGAAACTAAGAAAAGAGGGAATAAATAATGCACATGGCATTGAAACAGAGGGAGAGAACTACATAAAAGGAATATATGATTAGATATTACTGGCATGACAAGAGTACAGAGCAGGAACTGCATAGTAAAGTGGTGGTGGTAGGACAAATCAAAGAACTTTTTTCCCCAAATCAAAAAACAAACTGGGAGGGTGGGGGCAGGGAGGAAAATGTGCAACAATGAATGAATGGACATTCAAGCTCCTTATAAACTTACAACAGAATCTCAATTAAAAAAAAACTAAAGTGTTTTCTCCTTTTTAATCTAAAAGTTAACATTATATATTTAGGATATATACCTACCTCTTGCTACATATGCTACAAATTTAACTATTTCCAATATGCTGATCCTACTTACTTGTTCTAGTATTTAAAATTTTGCAAGGTACAGTCTTTCTAACTTTTAAAAAAAACTTTTATTTTATTAATTGTAATGAACATTTATGGAGATTTTGGATTTTCATTCATTCACTGTTGCACTTTTTCCTTTTGCCCCCCACCCCCAGTTTGCTCCTTTCTTTGAAAAGCAAAAGATAAACTTTTTCGTTGGTTTACAATCCCCCCGGCACCCCCTGCAGGCCCCAATGCACTCCGCTATGCACCCTTAATTCTGGATTCCTGTGATAATCATAATGTACTATCATATATCACTTTTAAACTGTTCTCTCCCTCATCTGTTTCAATTCAGTACACATAATCTATACAGTTTTTTTCAGTCTTACCCTAACCCTGATGTCAGTCACTTTCTACAACAGTGGCACCAGGTAGTATTTGTCCTTTTGTGACTGAGATATCTTACTCAGCATGTCTTTGTAACTTAACTGTATTATGGAGTCATTTGTGAGAAATAAATCTTGGCTGTTAAAAAAAAAAAAGGATTCAGAGCTATGGAGGTGAAATGCACAGGAAGGACAGCTGCACAAACGTCAAACAATATCCCCAAAGTGTAAATGACGGTTTTGGACCAGCAAGCCCAAGAAAGCCTTATCAGGTAAGATGAGATTCAGAACTGCTAGGTTAATGTAAAGTCACTTTAGAGTAGATCAAACTCACGTGCACTTCAGATAGAAATCATCTCCACTAAGCAGCATCAGGGCCATCATTTTACTCTCTTAAGTCTGCATTTACAGACGTCTGAGAAGCAAAGCACATGCCTAATCTGTCTCTAGGATTTTCTCCCTCAGTTGTCTCAACCACATCTCATGTCACATCCAGTTTTGTTCAGTGTTCACCCTCATCAAGTTATTCTACAGGTAAAGTTTTGCTGCAGATTTGGTCAAATCTCTTAAAATCTTCACTTTATGAGGTTTGTTATAAAGGAGCAAGCGCCATATAGGACAGAGTTTAATAGAAACAAAGATTTTTCTCCTCACTCTTATTTCACAACTTGGAATTAGAGTACTTAACTATGGTCTCAACTCGCACCACCACTGAGTCAGAACCAACTCATAGCTGACCTGAAAACCTCCAATGGGTTTTAAGGAAGCTAGAAATTGCATTGCTGGAGATGGAGAATTTTATTTTTTCCTGCGTAGCTGCTGGTGGATTCGAGCTATCAAAGGAATGTCCATTTAGGGCTAGGAGCACAACTTCCTACAGACTACATAACTATAAAGCACCACGCAGTCAGACCCTCCCACGGTTGCCCCTCCAGTGGGTTTTTAGATGCTGTAGAACCTACGAGAGGACACGGCCCATGTTCCTCCTTCAGAGCAGCTGGTGGAGTCAACGGCGTGCCTGTGTGTTGGCGGCACACCGTATCACTAAGCCGGCAGCTCCCTGAACTGCAATAGTGGCCCAGACACAACACTGTGTGGATAGAAAGAACTGATTCTTAGCAAGCCCACAGCTCACATGGTATGGGCAAGCACACTGGCATACTGGAGAGGACCCTACTAGCTGGAAATCTCAAAGATACTGTGGGCCAGTCAGATGGCAATGACCAAGCATCACTGCAGGGCCTGGGTGGAAGTGGGTTGTCTTAGCATTACAGGGTCACATGGACATCTTAGTCAACTGGATCTCTTCATTCTGCACATTCTATTTGGGTGGATACTCACTATACATCCAGAAGGAAGATACAGGATGGCTGTGCAACTAGGAGGGAGAGGTGCTCGCTGCAGGTTAAGGACCCTCAACACGTCTCCAGCGGCTCTCATTTAACAGACAGACCCTAACACACTTACAAGCCCCCGGGCCGTCTCACAGGGTCCGGAGGGGCTGAGAAGCCTTACAAGGTCACCTGTCCATAGTACTGTAGTCCTGGGTTTGAAGCTAAATAAATGGTGCTTGTTTATGCTAATACGCGTGTGGGAGTTAACTCAGGCAGGATGACACTGTGCCCCACGCTGGGCCAGGACATGTGTCTGAGAAATTTCAGTATTCTGTCCCCTGTGGTACGGGACATCAACAGCAGAGCTGGGATCAGACTGTAGGAGTTCAAGTCTAGGGTTCTGCACACTGTGGTAAGCCTAAAATATTCTTACATCTTTTCTCAATGACTGAAATGGTCTTAAATTTTATAAGATTCCCATTTAGGGTCCCAACTTGACGGTACACAACAATAACATGGTTACCTCCAGAAGCCCTGCTGGTATAGTCTTCAAAGTGCTCAGCTGCTGACCTAAAGGTCAGTGGTTTGACCCCACCAGCTGCACAGGAGGAAGATGAGGCAGCCTGCTTCTGTGACGATTCCAGCCGCAGGCACGAAATCGGGGGGCCGGGGGGGGGCTTCTACTCTGTTTGGCAGGGTGGTGGGGCTGCTCAGAGTTGGAATCAACTTGACAGCAACAGGATTTTACACTTATTTCAGATACTACAATTTTAATTATACAGTTTTGGTTTTCTGCTGTGATCATAATAAATCACTGACCTGCTGAACTATTTCAGTTAAGAACTGTGATCATTAGAACTGACGGAGGCATTTCATCTAGATTATTAAAAAGACAATAATACTCCCATCAGTGCCATTTTGGCTTAATATGCCAGTGAGTACTGAGGGGATTTTATAACCTTATACGCAATATTCCAAAGCACGTAAAACTCCTATGGAAGTTTTAATGATGCATAGTATTTCCAGATGTGTTGCCACTAGGCTGAGAGAAGATCAAGTCATGCCTTGAATTTATAATATAAAAATGCCCCAGCAGCGGTGTGTAAAATATACTTTGATAAAAACCTATTAATCCCAGACTTTAAATTGTGAAGTCTTCTTGAAACGTGGTACTTGATCTGAGACTAGAAAATTTGAGCCACTTTTCGTGCCCAATTATTTTCCACTAACCATGGGAAGTCCAGCTTTTCTACATGTCTGTTAACAGACAAGCAGAAATTGTGTTCGTTTTGTAGACTATATTGAAAACACAACCAAATAGAAGGGCATATGCTATATGGCATTTTAGATACTAGAAAGGTGGCTCAAAGATCAAAAGAAATCTCTTCATTCTTAATTCATGATGTTTATTAAAGGCAATTTTCTTAAAGCACCAGCCTTTATCTATGCATATACAACCCCTACCATTCATCTGAAGCGGCTCAGGCCTATAAGCAAAAGATCTTTCTGCCTTGATTGTATTTCTCTGGTTCTTTTGCAAGGCTTTTCCTAATGAGTACATATTCCTTTGACTTCTGGGATATCTACCACAAATTATGCTTCCATCATCCATGCATTATCTTCCTGGTTTGCTTCCATACCAATTTTGACAAGTCTTTCTTAATTTGTTCATTCATCTTCTGGAATAGAAAGAAATACTTCTTACATAGAAAACTTGTGTAGTTGGCCATATGGTGTAAGCCTGCTACAGTCACTCTGGTTACTGGGTACAACTAAAAACTATACAGACAAGAACAAGAACTATAGACAAGGCTGACACAGAACCGTGACCCACAGAAGACAGACTCTAACTAGGTTGACTGATTAGAAAATATCATGTTCCAGGGAATTTTAACACCACACAGTCTCACAATATGATAGTCAAAATATAGATGCTACAATTATTAATTAGTTGACATCAATGCAGAAAATCAAAATCATAATAGAGAAAAAACAAAATCCACAAACTTCAGAGGACCCAGATGTTGCATTCAAAGACTAAAGTAGCTACTTTAGCCACGAGGAAAAAGATCCCTCTTGAAATCCAAGTAAGACAAATATCCTCAGCAGAGAAAGAGAAACTGTAAAAGAATCCAACAAGAACTTCAGATGGGTCCAAGAAACTAAGGGAAGCCAAAATAGCATAAACCCAAGGAAAACCACGAACCTAAGGAATAAAAGGCCCTGACAGCAACTAAAACAAAGAGCACAACACATTACACAGCAAAGAATAACTATGTGAGTGACTGTAGAATCTACGTAAGCCAAAAAAGAACAGAACCGTGTAAAGGGCTACAAAGAACCATCAAAGAGGAACTGTACTATCCAGATCAAAGAGGAAGTCACAAAACAAACCAAAGAACAGTATGAACTGAGTGAAAACATCATCTTGGGACAGTGTATGGAAGGAAATTTGGAGCACTACATGGGAGCTTTGGTGGCCTCATGGCAAGAAGCTGCGCTGCAATCTTGAAGGCATGCAGTTCGAGGCCACCACCTGCTCTGTGGGAGAAGGATGGGCAATCAATTCCTGTGCGCTTAACTGCCTCTGAAAACCCACCGAAGAACAAGTCAATAACATAATCTTTCACTTTAAAACCTAGAACGCAGCAAATTAAACGCAAAGAAGAAAGGGTGGGGGGAATCAACGAACCAATGAAGTTAGGGGGGTTTTAAAAAATACTATAAAAATGGTAAATTCTAGACAGTCTAAGTTATTCTTGGGCTTTCTGAGGGCCTGTTATCTCAGAAGCCGACGGCCCGTCCTGCTTTTGGTCAGCCGTGCTCAGCAACTTCACGTATACCCTGCCCGTCATAGGTGATCCTGTGGGGACTCAATCGCCAGGGTAGAAAATGTTCAGAAAGCCAGAAGAAACAGCTGCAGACATCCATTACTAACTGAAACATGGATGGAAGAAACAGGAATCCAGGAAAATTGTTAGCTGTAAAAATTCAAATGGAACAAAGATCAACATTCTAGGCATTAGTGAGCTGAGATGAACTGGAGTTGGCTATGTGCAGACATACACTTCAGTACACTGAAAATGAAAAAATACAGAAGAACGGTTGCATTCATGGTCAAAAAGAACATGCCAAGATCTATCCTGAAGTGCAATGCTGTCCATGATAGGATACTACCCATATCCATAAAAGGAAGACCTGGTAATATGATTATTATTCAAATATACATGCAAACCACTAAAATCAAAGAAGATGAAGATATCCACCAACTTTCGCACTCTAAAATGGACCAAACATGAAATCAAGATGCAATAATAATAATTATTATTTTAAAAGATGCATTAATAATAATAATTGGTGATTGAAATGCAAGAGTTGGGGGTGGGGGGAGAATAAGGAGCGGAGAAAGAGGAACTTGGTGACAGAAATGAGGCTGCAGATGGAATAATGCAGACTGCTGATGAATCTTCCTCTGATCACGACACTACTTCACAGAACCCAGCTTTAAGAACGATTGGCTCAGCATACAGACTGACTAAGTATGGAGAGAGGACACAGCCCTGACGCATATCTTTCTTGATGTTAAACCAAGCTGTGCTCCCTTTTTCTGTTTGAATAACAGCTTCTTAAACTAGGTATAGATTTCATGTTATTGTTGTTGTTGTTATGTGCCGTCAAGTCGCTTGTGACTCATAGCGATAGGAGCACAATTAATTAAGTGTTCTGGGTTTCCCATTCTCAATATTAGCCGTAGTTTGTTAGGATACACCCAACCACGTGACTTTGCAAAGGCAATAAAACAACAGATTTTTTTTTACCCCCCCCCCCTTGTATTCTTTGCTTTGAGCCAAGATCCATCTGAAATAAGCAGTGATATTCCTGGAGCCATGGACTCTTCTAAACCCAGCTTGAGCTTCTGGTAGTTCTTGATCTATGTACTGTTCTAATACTTTTTGTAAGATCTTGAACAAAATTTTATTTGTATGTGATATTAATAATATTGTTTGATAATTTTCACAGTGTTTTGGATACCCTTTTTTGGGAATAAGAACAAATATGGATCTCTTCCAGACGGTCGGTGGGGAAGCTGGCTTCCAAATTTCCTAACATAATCTGGTGAATTTGTTCAGCGTTGCACCTGTCAGTTTGTATCCTATCAATTCCTGGAGGCTGATTTTTTTCCCTAATGGCTTCAACGTAGCTTGAACCTCTCCTATTGGGCAAGTCTGCTACCAGGGCTCTCTCCAAAATACTGAAGAAGAATAAGGATGTCAGTCTGAAGACTAAAGTGTGCCTCATCAGTCCAGGGTCTTTTCAAACCTCAGAGATCTGGACAATGAATAAAGATGACAGAAGAAGAATTGATGTCTTTAAGTTGTGATGTTGGAGAAGAGTACTGAATATCCCATGGACTACAAAAAGGGCAAACAAATGTATCTTGGAGAAAGTGCAGCCAGAGTGCTCCTGGAAGGCAAAAACAGCAAAACTTCGTCTCTCATTCACTGGGCATCTTGCTAAGAGAAGCTATTCCTTGGAATCGGACATCATGTTTGAGAAGGTGGAGAATCAGAGAAAGACAAGACCTTCAATGAAATGGACACACACAGTGACTGTAGCAATGGGTTCAAGAGGTCAGAGGTGATGAGGAGAGATACCATAAGACTGGGTTCAGGTCAGTTGTTCATAGGGTCATATTCACCTCAACTGCACCTGACATAAACAAGCACCACTACTGCTGCTGCTGCTACTACTACTAGTATTACTAGTACTACTAGTACTAATTGGTGTACATCATGATTGTATCCTTTACCCTCACCAATTTAATCTGCATGCTGAGCAAGTAATTCAAGAAGCTGAATTTAAGAAAAAGAATGTGGCATCAAGATTGAAGGAAGACTCATCAACAACTGGCTTTATGCAGACAACACAATTCTGCTTGCAGAAAGTGAACTGGACTTGAAGCTCTTGCTGCAGAAGAGAAAAGATAATGGTTTTCCATATGAGTCATAATCTGATTGTCAAGAAAGTAAGAATCCTTCCCACTGTCCCAACAGGCAACAAGATGAAGGGAGAAAAGACTGATGTTAAATATTTCATGTTGATTGGACCCAACAATCAACACCTACGATGACAGCAGTCAAGACATCCAAAGATGTGTGGCCATGGGAAAATATGCTATCAAGGATGTCTAAAAAAAAAAAAAGACTATGGTGTGTCAGATACAAGCCATGGTATTTTCAATTCTTTCCTATGAATCTGAAAGTTGGATACTGAATAAGGAAGACCAAGAGGAACTGATGCCTTTGATCTGTGGTAATGGAGAAGAGGACAGAATATACTATGAACTGCCAAAAGGAACAAGCAAGTCGGTCTTGGAGAAAGGGTAGCCAGAGAGCTCCTTTGAGGCAAAGATTGTCAAACATTATCTCACATGCTTTAAGCATGTTGTCAAGAGGAGATAGTCCTTGGGGAAAAAACACAGTATGTCAGGAAAAGCAGAGAATCAGCCAAAGAGAGGAAACTGTCAATGAGCTGCACCAACACAGTGATTACAACAACGGCCTGAGCGTAACAGACTGTCACATAGCACAGGATGGGCCAAGCTTCAGGTCTGTATATTCAAAGGGTCGTTATGCGCCACAGTCAACTTGACCCACTTTCCCTGTCACAGTGCCCCAGCATAAATGCCCTTCTCTATTTAGACCGAGCTCTTCCCTCTGCAAAGCACACGTTCCCAGCTCTAACACTTGTTCATGCTCTTCTCTCAATGGAGAAACCTTTCTATTTCCTACATAACGATCCAAATCCTTCCACCCTTCAAGCCATTTAGCATCCTCTTCCTTCATCTCAGGATGGCCTCTCTTCCTTTATGGACTACAGAACAACATGAGCCTCTTAGTCATACTGACGTTCAATCATATTCCAGTGGGGTGTGTGTTTTCATAGCAACCACACTGCTTATTTCTAGAAGGCAAAAGCTGCATCACAGTTCATGTGCACATAAAAAACACAACGTGGTATAGTGATACTTACTGGAAGCTCAAGAAATGTGTAATGGAAGAAACAGAGGAAATGTTTACAGTCAACAAATGTTAGAACTACCTTAAAAATAGATGAAAAGCGAGGCATCACTATGGCACGAAGAATCACGCATGGTTCTGGGGCTGGAGAGCGACCATGACCCGGCGGTGGAACTGGCTGTCCATCTACAGTCTGAGACATCTCCTGTCACACTCCTCTTTCTAGAGATCAGTCTTGCTTGATGACATGCCCAAAGTCAGTGAAAGTCTTGCCATTTTCCCATTTACGGAACTTTCCGTCTGTGCCCCTTCGAGGCCTTACCTGTTCACTTTTTTGGCAGTGCTCAGTACAGGCAATATTCTTGGACACCTATCATAGTTTGAATGCACCGATTCCTCTGTTTTCCCTTTTTCACTGCTCCAACCTTTGCATGCATATGAGGCAATTAAAAAGACCTTGGCGTTGTCTCAGACACTCCTTAGCCATGAAAACAACATATTTGCTTTTTAAAACTTTTAAAGAGTCTTTTGCAGTCGATCTGCCCAATGTAATACATCATCTGACTTCTTCACTGCTGCTTCCATGGGCTGCTAAACCAAGTAGAAGAAAACCATTAGCAAGTTCAATTTCTTCTCCATTCATCATGACGTGTTGTATTGGTTCATTTGTAAGCATTTTCGTTTTCTTCGTGTTCAGGTATAATCCACACTGACGGCTGTGGTCTTTGACCTTCATCAGTTAAGTGCCTCAAGTCATCTTCATTTTCAGTAAGCAAGGTTGTGTCATCTGCATATTAAAGGTTATTAATGATTCCTCCCTCATCACGCTGGTGAAGGTAATTGAAAAACAAGCGCAGCCCTTTGTCCACCTGGACTTGCCAAACTTCAAGCTGGATTCAGAAGAGGAAGAGGAACAAAGTATATACAATTGCTGTTTATCATTTATGCCCCAAAGCAGAGAATATCTGAAAGATGTTGACGTGTATTTTATCAATTTGGGAAAAGCATTCGGCTGTGTAGATCATAAATTTTGGCAACACTGTGAAGAATGGGAAGCCATATATGCCACCAGAGGCAGCTGTTTGATCAAGGTAAGCGGATAATTTGCAATTCAAACCTGGAAAAGGCATGAAGCAGGGCTGCATCCTTTCAGCTTCGTTAGGCCCCCTGAACAAAGCCTCTGGACTATCTAACCTAGTGATCTCCAGAGGTGTGAACTGTGCATTTGCTTAGTAAAAAGTTATGGAACGTACTTTTCTCAGCACATACACATTTGTTTACATATGAACTAAATGTGTACACATGTGAACTATACGTGTATACTCGTAAACGTGCATCACTTACGCTGTGTGTTGTTGCGTGCTACCTAGGTGGAACCAACTCACAGCTGACCCTCCAGTAGTTTTCAGAGGCTGTAAACCACAAGGGTTTACAGCGCGTCCTTCCCCCCACAGAACAGCTGGAAGGTTTGAACCTCCTGCTTTCTGGCTGCAAGTGCAACTCCACACCACTAGGTCACCAGAGTTTCCTTATATACATTATAAAACCCACAAAAAATTAAAATAGTGGAAATATGTTTAAGACAACCTCATTTGTATATTGCTGCTGTTAGGTGCCTTTGAGTCGAATACAACCTATAGTGACCCTGTGAACAACAGAGCTGAGCCCTGTCCTATCCTGTGCCATCCTCACCCTTCCTGACACACTACAGCCCACTGTGGCCTCCATCTATCGTGATGTTGCCTCTTGGTCCAGTGGTAAAGATTTTTGTTTTCTTGATGGTGAGATGCAATCCATATTGAAGGCTGTATTCTCTGATCTTTTGCAACATGTGTTTCAAAGTCCTCTCACTTTCAGCAAACAAGGCTGTTTCATCTGCATAACAGATTATGGATGAGTCTTCCTCCAATCTTGATGCCACTTAAATACAAAGTCTTGGTACAATGTACGGCACTCGAAGACATTACGGTGACTGAGAGAAATCACAGGAAAGACAAATGTCATATGACAAGAAAAGGCAAATGTTTTTAGTTTATCAAAGTTTATCTGTGCTTACTAGAAGTAGGAAGGGAGTTCTGGTGGCCTAGTGCTAAGAACGTGCATTGTCAACCCAAGTGCACACGGTTCGAATCCACCAGCTGCTCTGTGCTATAAAACATGGACAATCTACTCCCATCCAATTTACTGCCTCTGAAAACCTACCAGAGCGTCAGCTATGGGTCTGTTCCAACTTGGTGGTATTTTACAACAACAACAAGTCAGAGAAATAAAAGAGGATTTAACAGTGTTAGAAAAATCACACTGGGGTAGGGGAGCACACTGGCAAAATTTCATGGTAGATATAATAATAGCCATAAACAAACAGAAGAAGTAAGCAGCTCAAGTATAATGAAAGCCTAATGAGATGTGGTTCACTGGTTTGGAGGTTGAAGGTTGTGGTTTCAAGAGGTATGGACCTAAGAGCATGATTAGTGTTTCTGCTTCACCTCCTAGTTTGGCATTTGGTGTGTAGTGCTTGGGGTTTTAAAATCTTATCGTTTGCTATCTAAGATACAACAAATGATATCTCTCTGCCTGGAGCAAGAGAAGGAGGAGGAGAATCAAAGCTCAGAAAAGGATACAGACTATGTGGAGAACTGCCTCCAAGAACAATAGTTTCCTTGGCTATGAAATCAAAACAACTGGATGGTGCCAAACTACCATTACAGAACAATCTGACAAAAGAATCTACAGATGAATCCGATCAAAAGAGGGGAAATGTAGACTAGAATTTCAAATCCTCACGGGCTTCACACTGCCTGTCACCATGGAAACTGGATGAACTCTGATAGTACTGCTCAGACAGATTCGAAACTTTATACCAAAAATAGTTCCCTGAAGTTTTCTTAAAACTAAACAATAATCCAGCTGAACTAGTTTGCTTAGTTTGGATGTGAATGAAGAAAAGCATGAAAAACAATGTATATGACTTTTGTATGCAAACCAATGTAAAATAAAAATTTCTTGATAAGTCATTTTGGGCATTATCTACATGGGGTCAAGTTACCAATATGGTGTTATTGTGTACTGTGGAGTTTGAATCAACCCATAACTGACCCTGCAGAAGGTTTTCAGAGGTGGTAAATCACACAGGAGGCAATTCCCCATCTTTCTCCCCGAGAGCAGTTGGTGGATAAGAACCGCGTGCTTTTGGGATTGCCAGTGCAACTTCTTACCACTAAGCCACCAGAGCTCCCTAAGTTAACAATGACAGTATCTGACAGTAGAAGTATCTGACGAGAGCCTTAGGGGACAACTGGTTTACACTAATAAGGGAGCAACAACTCAGAAAAGGAGGGTGAGAAAGGATGTATTAACTTGAAGAATATAATTGAATGGCACTGAATTACACGTGTAGAAACTGTTGAATTGCTGTGTGCGTGGTTGTGTATACTTTCTTTTTCGTTTGTTTTATTTAAATTTATTATTAATTTCAGTAAAAATTTACAGCTACTTTGGATTTCCATTCATTCATTGTTGCACTTTTCTCCTCTCCCAACCCTCCCCCCTAGTACACTACCCTCTTGGAAAAGTAAAAGAAAAATTTTTTCATTGTTATACAAACCCTCCTCCCAGGTCCATTCCACCATGTAGCCTATGCTCTAGACTCCTGTCATGACAAAAATATCTAATCACATATCCCTTTTAAACAGTTTTCTCCCTCATCTGTTTCAATGCAGTATACATTATTGAACCCAACTTTCTCAGTCTTACCCCAACCCTGATAACAGTCCCATTTTACAGCAGTGGCACTACGCAGTATTTGTTCTTTTGTGACTAAGATACTTCACTCAGCCTAATGTCCTCCAGGCTCACCCATTTTGAATAATATTGCATGAGCTCCCTGTTTTTCAATGCAGC
>NW_006399761.1:11943954-11955236 GCF_000299155.1 Elephantulus edwardii
GGTGGATTGATTCAGTGACTGGGATAATTGGGATGGGAGTGTCAGAGACAGTGCGATTGGCACAGGACAGAGCGGAGTTTAGGGCTGTTGTACACAGGGTCGCTATGAGTCGCAGGTGACTCGACGGCACATAACAACAACAACAACAACAATTAGTCTTTTGATTTCTTTTTTTAATTATTATTTTTGTGTGTATGTACCATCAAATTGGATCTGACTGATACAGGAGGAGATTGTCCCTCCTTCTCCAGCAGAGAACCTGATGGATTTGAACCGTGCACCTCTGGGACTGCAGTACAACTTCTTGCCACTAGGCCACCAGAGCTCCAGTCTTTTGATTTCTTGACTGTTGGTGCCAAAAGTGTTGACTGTGGAACCAAGCAAACTGAAATTTCAATTTTTTTTTTTCTCTGTCTATCATGATGCTGCCAACTGGCCCAGTCGTTAGAATCTTTACTTTCTAGTGGTTTGGCTATTTCAACACCTGGTTATGTTGTTATAAGATGTTGTGAAGTCAGTTCTCCACAACTAATTTAGGCAGCTGATTTTAAGGCCTGATGTAGCTACTTACAAAAATATGTCACAAAGGCCTGGAGATTCAAATGGAAGAACAACCTGGTTTGTTTGTTGTTGTTATGTGCCGTCAAGTCGCTTGCGACTCATAGTGACCCTATGTACAATAGCCCTGAACTCTATTCTGTCCTGTGCCAACCGCACTGTCTGTGACACACCCATCCCGATTACCCCAGTCACTAAATCAATCCATGAACAACCTGATGGCCTAACTAAATTAGGATACCAGCCTTTGTCATCTACCCATTATATATGAATTGTTCATAAAATGTATCTGATAAAAATGTATCTTTTCTGGTATCAATCAATTCACTAGTTTAATTAGGAAGTGTTGCAATTTTACATATTTAGAAAATGTTTTCAGTAAGGAAACAAAACAGGCAATTTTATAGTTAACACACATTGTTTGAAGCAAGAAAATTATAGAATAGAAACATTTCCAAATGTCTGTTTTCAAAATCGTCTCCCCATAGCAAATGTTTCTTTCAAAAAGCTGATGCATTCTGATTCAGTTAAAATGTCATCTTTACATTAGATCAATAGAATTTTTGTAAAAAAAATACGTGTTGGGTTTCATACCACTATTTATCCCCAGGAGAAGAAAAAGGTTAAAACACTTTAAATAATGGTGTTTTTTAAAAGAAAAAGGCATAATTTATCTTCAAATTCATGGACCCTTTTAAGGGAGCTCTGACGGCCTACTGGCAAGAAGCTGCACTGCAATCCCAAAGGTACGTGGTTCAAATCCACCAGATGCTCTGCTGGAGAAGGAGGGGCAATCTCCTCCTGTGCCAGTCAGATCTGATTTGACGGTACACAACAACAAAAATTCATGGATCCTTTTACAGAATTTGTCCTAAAATGGCAAAAAATCTGTGTTGTATGAGCAATAATCGTATTAAGTTCCATCTCATTACAAAGTACTATAAAGACTTTTATTTTAAAAGCCATGATTTTATAAAATTATCCACAGTCCATTACTTTCTACAATTCATTTCAACTATTTCTTGTATCAGCTGATAGAGTAGCCTGATTCCACACATGAGCTGCCCTCATTATCTGACAGATCCTTCCGCTGAAAACAGCCACTCCTTAGACTCGACTGTTGTTGCCGTGAGGACCCAGTGAGCAACTAGGACTAATAAGGACCCAGTGAGCACTCGATCTGCACCCTGGCTTTTTCTGCACCATCCCACCATCTCCACCACCTCAAGCCCATCGTGACAGCCAATGTCAATCCAGCTCACGGAATCTTCTCCTTCACTGACTCTACTTTTCACAGCATGATGTCTTTTCCCAAGACTGGTGCCTCTTTGTCAACATGTCCAAGCACGTGAGATGACGTTTCATCAGCCTTCTCCTTACAGAGCTGCATGTCCTCCAAGTCAGAGATGCTTGTTCTTTAGGGAGTCAGTGGGAGAGTCAGTAATCCTCACCAATGCCATAATACAAGGACATCACTTCTACATCTTATTCATTATCCAACTTTCAGACACACAGAAAGCAACTGAAAATACTTGGACTTGGATCAACATACTTTAAAGGGGCATTAGAAATTTTATTCACTTTGTGTTTCATATGATCATTCCCATATACATTTTGAATCTTTCCTAGTCCCTTTACCATCTCCCTCTACCCACCAAACTGCAACCCTGTGATTCCCCCTTTCCCCACTCTCAGCACCCCATCCGCTCCCCTTCCTCTTTTGATATCCATGCACATCTTACTAGTTATTCTTCTGTTTTTACATTAATGGTCTTGTGCACTATTTGTCCTTATAAACCTGCATTAGGTCACTCAGCATAATGCTCTCTTGCATCTCCCATTTTCTATCATCTTTTTCAAAATCATTGCTCTTGAGTGCTACATGGCGTCCCATCATGTGAATGTACCCAATTTCTCAATCCAGTAATTTAATGATGAAAACGTGGGCTGTTTCCATGTTCTTGTGCTTGTGAATAATGCTGCTATGACCATCAGTGTACAAATCTCCATTTATGTCTCAGTTCTGTTTTCCTAAGGTGTAGAATAGCTGGGTCATGTGGAATTTCTATGTTGTGTTTTCTGAGGAAACACCAAACTGCCTTCCAGAGTGGCTGTACCATTTTACTATCCCACCAACAGCGTATTAAGAGTTCTGATCCCTCCACACCCTCTCCAACATTTATTGTTTGCTGTCCTCTTCAACTTTGTTAGTGCTACTGGGGTGAGATAGTATTTCGTTGTGGTTTTGATCTGCATCTTTCTGACTGCTTTTATTTTGAGCCTTTCTTCATGTGTTTGTTGGCCATTTGAATGCCTTGCTCTGTGAAATGCTTTTCCATGTCTTTTGCCCATTTTGTAATTGTGTTACCACTCTTTTTCTTGTGAGGCCCTGAAGTATTCTGTAAACTTCTGTTAGGAGACCCTTGTCTGGTATGGCATTGCCCAAAGGTTTTTCACAGTCAGTGGGTGTGAAGGTCCCATTCATCAGTATCTTCTTGTTGTGCATAGGATGACATTCTTGTTCCTCTGCACTTGAAAGAGATCTTTGACAGCAGGTTTCCCCAATTAAATATCTTTGATCTTGAATGCTGCAACCATGAGCATTACGTGTAGATTCTAGTACAATGAAATCTGGGATAGCTTCACACTTTTCTTCATCTATCAAGATGTTTGGTCCAGCCGTGAGGATTTCTGTTTTCTTAAAGCTGAAGTGTAACCCATATTGAAGGCTGTCATCTTTAACCTTCTTCAGTAAATGAGTAAGGTCTTTTTCACTTTCTACAAGCAAGACTGGGTCATCTGGATGACACAGGTTATTAATGACACAGGTTATTATTCGTTTTCCTCGAATCCTGCTGCCACATCCTTCTGTAGAATTATTTGCTCAGTGTTGAATTGAACAAGTATGGGGAAAGGACACAACAAGGCATCCAGCTTGTAGAATTCTAAATCATGCCGTATCCCATTGCTCTGTTCGAATACAGTTTATGACAAGGTTCACATTAGCACAATTAAATACTTGGGAACTCCTAGTATCCTCCCAGGGTTCTTGTTGCTGCTGCTGTGTGTTGTGCAAACCGACTCAGGGCGGATCCTCCAGCAGTTTTGCAGAGGCTACAAATCGCCTGAGAGGAGAGTGCCCATCTTTCTCACATGGAGCAGCTACTGGATTCCAACCGCCTACCTTTGGGATGGCAGCCCCAACTCCTCACATTAAGCCACAAGACCTCCTAAAACTGGCGAAACTATTTTCTTTCTCTGATGGCCTAATGGATAAGGAGTTGTGTTGCCAAACTGAGGACGGGGGTTCAAATCCACCAGCTGCTCTGCAGGAGAAAGATGAGAATATCCTTCCATGTGATTTACAGCCTCTGAAAATTCACTGAAGTCAGCTACGAGTTGGTTCTGACTTGACAGAAATGAGTGAGTTAGCTCCCCTAACACAGAGAAGTTGGTAATTAATGGAGGGGTAATAAAATGTTCAAATTCATTCATACCAACAGTACCACTTCCAACCTCCACCAGGCCGGTTCATTTAGATCGCAACTGATTTCTCACAAGAATGACTGTATCATGTAGCCTGTCAGTCGACACTCAATTTAATTTACTTCTAAGCAAGACTTGACCTCCCATCTCAAGTAAAAATATGAACTATTCTGTTGTTTACTGACTCACAGCTGGCCCGCCAGTGAGTTTTCAGAGGCAGTAAATCGCAAGGCAGGAGACTACTGTGCATTTCATGGAGCTGCTGGTGGATTCGAACTGAGTGCCTTTGGGTTCACAGCACAATTCCTTATGACTAAGCCACCAGAGTGAATTCAGTGTATTCAGTGAATACTGAACTCTCTCATTTTCTGAGCTTCTGTTCCTCAACCTATAAACTCCAACCTGATCTCTCCTCCCCTTCTCAAAACAGAGGGGTTTTATATGAGGCTAAAAATTTCATCTCACTCTAACCTATCTCAAATGTTATAACTCTTTCTCCCCGAATTTTTAATGTTCTTTTACAGACTTGAACCCTTTGTATAAACATTCTCAAAGCTCCCACATATTAAAATAAAAAAGGCAACGGTCCTGGTCTTTCATCTGTCCTTTCTATCCAATGAATTAAAGAATCATGGTCACTTTATTCTCTCACTCACAGTCTATTTTCTCATTCACAGAGTCTACATTAGTGTCTGATATATAGCTGACATGAAGGAAAATAATTCACTCATCGAGGAATTAAAGGATGTTACAGTTAAGATTTGGAAATCCTGCCTACAAAAATATGTATGTGGTAGTTTCTCTTCACTGAAGACTTCTGCTTGTGATCAACATCTGGAACTAATTAAAATGATAAACTGAGTGGATCTTAAACGAGCAAGCTATTAGACACTCAAAATTCCACCTTCAGTAGCTTCATATCAAACTAAGTAATCATATTCCTCTAAGCTCAATATTATTACTCTTAATATTCCCTCGTGTTTTCAAGAGTAAATATTACTTAACTCAAGCGTAAAGGAAATTTTCAGAATTAATGTCAGATAGTTTTGTAATTACTCCCATTGCCCTCTATGATACATGTACTTTAACGTGTGGACACTAACACACGGGCAGCAAGTGGGCAGCAGTGTCCAGGCTTCGGAAGCTCCTGCACTCGTGTATCTCTGGGCAGTCCCCTACGTTCCTGGGAGGTTTCAGGCAGCATCTGATAGGATTAGGTTCAGAAGGGTTTTTATGATCATATGAGATAATGCAAAAAAGCGCTCTTCTGTTTTTAAGGTGTATTCTCTCAGCATTGGCAAATCCAATGCTGTGTGAGAGGTATGCACAAGACACTGGGGGATCAGGGGAGAGGTCCCTATCATGACCAAGAGATACAGGAGAGAGAAAATGGTTGGAAGAATGTCATGAAACCTGCCTGCTGGGTTTTGCTGGTAGGTGTCATCAAGTTGACTTCAACTCACAACAACCCTCTGAACGCCCGGTGTGAACCTGGCCCTATCCCGTACCATCTTCATCGTCCTGAATAAGAAGGAGCCCACTGTGAACAGTCACAGTGTCAACCTACTTTGTTGAGGTCTTCCCTTCTTTCTCTGTCTTTCCAACTTTCTTGGTATGTTTGGGTTTTTTTTTCCCCCTGTCCCCAGGGTCTGCCTCTCCTAACAACATGCCCAAAGTATCTGAGGGAAATATCTCTAGGAGGAGATTATTTGGGACTGAATTAATAAAAATGAACAGGATTCAGTAAGATTAAAAGACAGAAAGGGAAATGTTAGTCATAGAGACTTAAAGTCGTAAAGAAAAGTAAGCAAATCTTGTAGGCCCTAGTCTTTGAGAAAATAAAGGTTTCCTTACAGCCTTGTGGAAGGAGGGCACTGCAGGGCTCACACGATGCAGGGCCTTCTATTCCTTGATACAGAGTCTGATCTTCATTCTCAAAGAAAGGAGTTCCTGTGATTTTTTTTTTTAAAAAAAGGAACACGCAGACCCAAACAGATGTTTTAGAAGGATAACTTAACAGTGGTTTTGAGAATGACATTATAGGTGGGGAATTCAAGGAGGAATACTGAGATCAAGTAACTGGGAAATTATACTTGCAAAAACCGCCGATGCAGTAGTGAGAAGACTGAACCTGGTGAGTACTTCCACAGAAGATGAGTAAGAGGCCCTGGGTTCTTGGGTACAAATGGTACTCTCCTGCTAACTGAAAGGCTGGAGCCCAGCTTCAGGCACCCTGGAAACACGTCTAAGATCCACCTGTGAGAAATCACTCATTGGAACTCTCTGGAGCACAGTGCTGCCTTGACAGGCATGGGGTCGCCGTGAGAGAAAAGTGACTTGATGGCAAATGGATTTTTTATTGGGTAGAAAGCAGACGTGAAAAGGACAAAGGCACTTAAGAGTGATGAGGGTTTCTCAAAAAACTGTACAACTTTTCCACTTATCACTGGCAAGGCTGACTGGGATCACTGAACTAAGAAACAGAGAAAATGCAGAGTGTCACTGCAGAAGGTCATGTTTTGGTTGACTTTCTAAGTTTCAGCACATTCTAACCTCCTAACCTTTCCCTATTTGTACAGTTCGGTGGTCTGTTATATTAACAGTCACTGGGAATAACAGGAAAAGTCATGGTATGGAAAAGTCAGACCATAAAAACATGAAGATTAAGGTTGCTTCCCTTCTCTGTCTAGATCTACTCTTTGGTTTATCAAAATGAATGCTACACAAATGCTAGATCTCTGTCCAAATAGTAAGCCACATCATAAAGAATTCTCTCCCAGAATCACACGCTTTACAATGAAGATAACACATTTAACTTAGTAGAGAAAGTATCTTGACTGACGTCTCATAACATTTGGGCCTCTTTGCTGTTAACTCTGGACTCTTGCCCTCACTCTCCAATTCTACGCCAGGACGCAGGAGCCAGGTGTCTTACTCAGTGGAGTGTTCGTCCAGTGGCCCTGGTCCGATCTGGATAAGCAGCGGTCACATGTAAACTCCTCTAAAGGCATCCTAGGCATGTCCAAGAGGCAGAAGGGAGGGAGCAGCCAGCTTCTGCCTTTTGATGCCTCCTCACCAGATACTCAACTCCTCTTCCCTTTCTGGGAAGCCAATCATGGAATATGGCCTCCTCCCAACATCTTACGGTCTGCGAAGAAGGTTGAGTAAAATGAGATCTCAATAGGGTCAGTCCTTTTATTTCTTGAGGGTTCTTTTTATTCTCTAAGACTGTGTCCCAATGTCATAATTCTGGTGTAGCAAGAAGGAACAATCATAAAGAAAATGATAGATAATGGCTCATTTCCAAAGCAAGGACCACGATTCTCATCTCAAACCCAAACTTCAGTGTTTTCCTCAAATAACCACTCCAGCCCGTGTTCACCTCATAGTCATGGTTTTAAGCCTCCATGGATCTAGTCGTCAAGGAAAAAGTATAGACCCTATTTCTTTTACTTGCAAAGGGGCTGATGTTTACACAGTTGTTACATCTTTCCTTCTAGCTTATCCAGGTCCTACGAAGTTCAATATTTATTTCAAATAGAAACCTACTAGGTTTGGCTAACCATTCACATTTTTCATTTTCCTTAGTACTATATTTTTGTGTCATTCATATATAGCTTATACAGCCCATCATTTTGGAAGACTGACTAAGAGTTAGTACCAGGTCTACTGGGATCCCATCTGAAGCCATTAAGGACTAATAAACGCCTTTCCTCTGGAGAAATATCTTTAAGAGGGCTATATTAATTTTAATAGAAAACTTCTAAATGGATCAATTTATCTTAAAGGTGGAATCAATCTAGAAAGATTTTTACTCATGCAATTACAGATATAAGCATCCTTAAGTACTGCAACTCGAAGCCTGAATTTGTACTTCACTTCCTTAAGCTTAAGAAATGCTGAGTGTGTTTGTCCTTTTTAGTTTTTAAACTCCATGTCTTTCCACATTTCATTTTAATACTATACTATCTCTTCCCGAGCTGCCCTTTGAAATCTTCTGTTCAGCTCCCTAACTTCTTGATTTCTTCCCTTTCTTTGATTTGGCTGCTTGGTGCTCTAGTGCAATACTCAGAATTTCTTCTCACATCAATCTTGGTCTTTTCTTTTTTACTCCATCTTTGTAATGACCTTTTACATCGTTCACAGATGATATTCTTGATATCCTCCCAGAGCTCATCTTGGTCTTCGCTCACTCGTGTTCCAAGGCCTCGAATTTGATGCTGAGATGTCTTTAAATTCAGGTGGGATAGTCTCAAGGTCAAACGTTGGGGTATTTTTGGAGTTGATTTTATTTTCTTGAGCTTCAGTATGAACTTATGTATGAGTACTTGATCATCAATCAGCACCTGGCCTAGGTTTCATAACTTCTCCAATGATTTTCTTTCTCCACTCCCCCCAACAAATGTAATCAATCTGATTCTGGTGTAGCCATCAGTCGAGGTCCATGTGTATAGCTGTCGCTTGTATTTCATATAAAAAGCATCTGCAAGGAATGAATCATTGATTATACAGAATTCTATCATTCTGTCTCCGGCCTCATTTCTGTCACCAAGATCCTTCTTTCCTCTTCCCAACTTTTGCATTCCAGTCATCCATTATTATTAATTCATCTTGGTTGCGTGTTCAATCGATTTCCGATTCCAACAGTTGGTATAAGTCATCCATTTGTTTCTTTGGCTTTAGTTACTGGTGAATAAATTTGAGTGATAGTAGTGTTAACAGATCTTCCTTGTATGTGTAAGGCTATTATCTAGTCACTCACAACACTGTATTTCAAGATGGCTCTAGAGATGGTCTTTTTAACTATGAATGCAACTCCTTCTTTTTTTTTCATCTTTTCATTTCCAGCACAGATCATACAGGAGAAGCTGATCTCTCTGAAGCAGAATGTGGCATCAGGACTGGAAGGAGACTCATCAATAACCTTCATTATACTGATGATATAACCTGCTGGCTCAAAGTGAGAAGGACTTAAAGCACTTGCTGCAGAAGATCAAAGACTGCAGTCTTCAACATAGATTGCATATTAATGTCAAGAAAACAAAAATTCTCACTACTGGACAGATGGAGAAAACATTGGTCCTCTTACTTAGATCACAATCAATACCCTTGGTACCAGCAGGAGGAGATCAGAAGCTTTATTGTACTGGGAAAGTCTGCAGGTAAAGAGCTCTCCAAATTATTGAGGAGTAATGATGTCAGTTTGAGGACAAAGGTGAGCTGCCTGACTCAGGCCATGTTCTTTTCAATCACCTGATATGCATCTGAGGGCTGGACAATGAATAAAGATGACAGAAGAAGAACTGATGACTTTTAATTATGGTGCTGGAGAAGAGTACTGAATGGATTGCCAAAAGAATAAGCAGATGTGTCTTTGACAAGGTGCACCCAAAGTGCTCCTTGGAGGCAAAGGTCATACATACTTTTGGCATACTACTAGGAGAGGTTATTCACTGGAAAGAGACATCATGCTTGGGAAGATGGAGTGAGGGTGAGAGAGAGGGAGACTCCCAAAAGCAGTGACTGCAGCAGCAGTGGGCTTAAGTGTGCCAGAGATGGTGAAGATGGCACAGGCTAGGACAGGGTTCATCAGATCTGTTGTGCATGTAGGGTCATTATGAGTTGTACTCGACTTAACAGCACCTAAAAATTACAAAGATCAGGTCATCAGTATTATTTGTATTGTAATAGAAAATTTCTAAATTAACTCACTTACAAAAAGAATGTCAAAGTAAAATGAAAAGTAGCCAGAAAAATCTTTGCAAGTTAGCTATAAAGTTCTCATTTCGGGGGGGAGCAAAGAAAAAACAAAGGGCCTTGTTCTCAAATCTAGGGTAAACTGCAGGACGTTGTTTTAAGCATAGTACATTTCTGCTAAAGATTGTGAAGGTTATTGTGAAGGACACTGCCAAGGTCTAGGAGACTAAAAGCCTTCTATTTCACAAATGCGAAGTCACATGTCTAATTTCTGCAAGATAGCATTTACTAAGTGGATCTCCAGTAGCAATGCCTCATCCTGAAATAGGATTCAGGTCTTTGGAGTACGTCACCACTGTTGCTAGCGGCCTCTGATTCTTACTAAGCAGCTAACCTTTTTAACTCTGTGTATGGCCTCATGGATAAACATAAAGTCTAACTTACTTTCAAAAGGCAACCCTTTAATATCTCCACACACTGCTCCCCCCTCTTCTAGACTTAAGAATTTGGGTTTACTGAACATTGCATCTAAACACAGCCATTCGCCTTCTCGCCATCTTTCCCTCTCATCACCACGAGACACATGAGCACCCTGTGCAGCTCCCATTCTCATGAGCATCAATATGCTGAGAAGAGAGGTGAACACGAGGTTCTTAGCACGCTGTGCTCCAAGCACACCTTATGGTTTCTAATTACGATGGTGAAGCATGGCTACACTGGCAAATTTGAAATCACTGATAATCACAGAGCTGGGGAAATTAAGAACTGCACAGGCAGGTTAAACAAACGTGGCATCATCAGTCCCAAATCTGACATGCAACTCAGAGATCTAAGAGAGTGGCAGAAAAGGCAGCATCATTGCTTTCCGTTGCATTGAATGGTGCAGCTGGCATCACGGAGCACAAGGAGGCAAGATAAACACACACAAGAAACAAAATTTTGTATCTTCAGAGAATTCTGTTAATTCTCTAAACAGAACTGTTAAGGGGCTTGACAGAACTGTTAACTGTGAAGAAGCAGCAACAGTGGGCTCAACACAGCATCAGTGACGGTAATGACGGTGCAGGATTGGAAGCGTTTGGTTCTGTTGGAAACAAGCTCGCTGTGAGGTGGAGTTGATTCAACGGCATGTCCCAACACCACCTGCTTTCTCAATAGAACCTTTCCGTTTTCTTTGAAATGGTGCGTCCTGTCACTCTGTCCCTGCTAGTAAGCGCATAGGTAATTCTTCACACTGTGGACATGCCATTTACTTGGTAAAAATCCTCCTTTCCAGACTCTCTTCCTTACAGAATGTCGAGTATGAAGTCGAGTTGCTATTTTTAAGAAGTATATATAACATAGATAATTTTAAAACAAGAATGTTAATAGAGTTGTAACTATTCCATAATTTTATCTGGATAAACTTCCTTTCTAGTACAAGAAACATTCTAAAGACAAATCTGACTCAAAAGTTCAAAAGTCTCTGGTGGCCTAGTGGCAAGAAGCTGCAACTACAATCCCAGAGGTGCATGGTTTGAATCCACCAGATGCTCTGCCGG
>NW_006399761.1:11955336-11956267 GCF_000299155.1 Elephantulus edwardii
AGTATCCTGGAAAACCTACAACCAGGAGAAGATAAAATAGATGAATGGGATCTTCTAAGAATCAAATCCCCATACACATCCAAAAACTTCTCCAACAGGGTACAAAGGGAAGCCAGAGACTGGGACATTCAGATGGCTAACAAGCACATGAAGAAATGTTCAAAATCCCTAGTTCTAAGAGAGATGCAAATCAAAACAACTATATCATCTCACCCCATATCAAAATTTAACAGAAGAGCAAGCAAATGCTGGTTGTGTATATTTTGAACAATGTTGTTGTTTGCTATATGCTGCTGAGTTAACTACGACTCATAGCAACCCAATGCGCAATAGCTCTGAACCCTGCTCTATCCTGAGCCAATCTCACTGTCTCTGACACACCACCCCTCATTATCCCAGTTACTATATCAATTCATCTCAACCACAGTCTTCCTCTCCTGTGCTGTCCCTCCACCCTTCCAAGCATGATGTTCTTCTCTAAGGACTGGTCCTTCTTGGCAACATTCCCTAAGTATGTGAGACAGAGCTTCAAAATCCTTGACTCCAAGGAACAGCCTGGTTTCACCCTCTCCAAGAAACACCTGTTAGTTCTCCTGGCTGTCCATATTATGTTCAACACTCTTCTCCAGCACCACAATTCAAAGGCATCAAGCTTCCTCTAACATTCTTAGTTATTGTCCAGCTCTATAATGCATAGCAAGTAACTGAGAAGATCATGGCCCGGATCAGGCACACCTTGGTCTCTAGACTGACACTTCTGCTCTTCAGCCATTTTGGAGAGGTCCCTGACAGCAGATTTTCCTAATGTAATTAGTCTTTCTCAATCTGGCCTTTCTGGCCAATGTCAAGAAGACAAAGATTCTCACCACTGGACCAATCGGCAGCATCAGGATGGATGGTGAAGAGATTGAGATTGTTCACAGCTTTAGTT
>NW_006399761.1:11963870-11967918 GCF_000299155.1 Elephantulus edwardii
ACACACACACACACACACACACACACACAAATGTCTAATGCAGGCGAACCATGCACATAACAACAACAACAACAACAATGCAGGCAAGCTCTGGTGGCCTAGTGGCAAGAAGTTGCACTACAATCCCAGAGGTGCATGGTTTGAATCCATCAGATGCTCTGCCGACGAAGGAGGGACAATCTCCTCCTGTACCAGTCAGATCTGATTTGATGGTACAATGCACACACACGAATAATAATAAAATTTAAAAAAAAATGTCTAATGCAAAGGGAGCTCTGATGGCCTAGTGGCAAGAAGCTGTACTGCAATCCCAGAGGTATGTGGTTCAAATCTACCAGATGCTCTGCTGGAGAAGGAGGGACAATCTCCTCCTGTACCGGTCAGATCCAACCTGACGGTACACGCCAAAAAAATAACAATAAAATAAAAAATAAAATCCTTTTTAAAAAATTGTCTAATGCAAGTGGGACTACTTTCTGTAAGGACAAAGGTGTGGAAAGGAGGATTTTTACTAAGTAAATGGCACTCCACAATGTAAAGAATTATCTATGTGCTTGCTAGCAAGGACAGAGTTGCAGGAAGCATCATTTCAAATAAAACTGAAAGGCCTCTATTGACAAAGCAGGGGTAATGTCATGATAATAACCTCCAGAGAAAGCAGCTTCAAAGAAAGGCCAAGCTATGCATAGAGAGGTTAGGTAAAGAGCAATCCTTCTGGGCTAATTCCCAATGACATTAACCTGACCAGGTTTCTGTTTACTAAATTTACTAGAGATCCTAATCCCACAGAAAAATTCCAGGTGAAGGAGAGAAGAGCCAGTGACCAACAAGAGAGCTAAGAGCCCAACAGAGTCCTCACCCATAGAAAGGCCAAGAATGACAGTCCCATTTCAAACTCATGCAACCGAGCAGATTCTTCCCTGTCAGGCTGAATAAAATCCTACCAACATAATGCCTCGAGCTCTGCAAAAGAGCTGACAGAACACCCTCAGAGACCAATGGACCCGGGAGGAAGAGCACAAGCTTCTCCAACAAAGTCTGCAATAAGGAACAAGTTAAGAACCTTTCCCAAGTTAGCAGTCACAACTCTTAAGACCGAGAAACAAGAGCCATTGTGGAAGAGGGCTCCTTACATTTGGGCTCTTGCAATCTGGGCTGGATCATTTTTTTGGTGTGAGGGCTCTGCCTCGTGTCGTAAATGATCCTCTGGCTTCCACCCACTAGAGGCCAACAGCAGCCTCTCTGTGATGGTCAAAAATGTGTCGAACATTCCCTGAGGGGTGGGGGGGTCACTCTAATGAAACCACTGCTGAGGATGAAACCAGTCACAAAGAGCCGCCAGGGATAAGTCACTCTCCTAGTGAAACCACTTCACCTCCTGAAACAGACATGGGCAAAAGAACAACAGAATCTGTTAAAGGGGAAAAAAGGTCATTTCCATTTTGAGTATGTATGTTAAACTATAGGACAGTAAATGGGGATGTCACAAAGGTGGTTTGTTAGAAAGATCTGGAAATCAGGCAAGGAGGCAGGTCTTGGCTATAAAAATAGACCGGAAAAGCATTAGCTAGATAGATGAATACCTCTGAGAAAAAGCATTTTCAAATCTTGAGCCAAAATAAAATCCTCTTAAGAGATGATGATTATCACCCTACACAAGGTCTACCTAGCGCCTAATTAAACAAGAACCCCTTGATGGATTTAGTCTATCGGAGGGTAATGTACTTGTGCACAATTTGTACCTTCGTCTGGACAGACTTGCCATATGTTAAGGCCTTCAGAGTAAACGTGCGCATATCCTCACTAATGGATAAGCTGCTTTAATGTTCCCATTTGGCACATGCTCCTTTCTTTTGCCTCTCTGTTCCCAATTCCACTGTCCCACATTCTGTCTGTTCTGAATAGATACTTGCAGATACACAATTAGGAAAAGCCGGCGCAATTCTCAAGATTAAGAATTATACGCAAGTGAGTTTTCCCAACATTATCATTAGAGAAATTCTGCACTGGGAGGCTCGGAGATGCCGAACAGATTACTTTTGCTTCAATAGAAAATCTCTCTAACAGCTTGAATACACCTCAGTTCAAGAGCTTATTTTCTTGAATGTCTGTTTTTGATTGAGAAATTAACTCCAACGTAATTTTCAACACGATTAGAAGATCCATTTCTACATATGCATAAGCTCACTTGTTAAACACATATTCAAAATGTTTTCTGAAGGGTTGTATTTCATGTAAAAATAGTGCAGAAACTCTTTTTCTAGCTCAAGACATATAATCTAGTTAACAAAATATATTCACAGTAAAATAAATTTGAATAATAGGAACATTTTGCATATATTTAGTCCAAACTGGTTTCCCTGTGCAGAATCACCTCCTACTGTGTGATCTTTACTGTTTTAACCAAATTAAAACCTTCTCAATTAGTGAAATTCAGCCTAGAATTTGTTACAGTCATTTTATATACCTGCCATTTCACAAAAACTGTATCTAGCTCATCTCCATAGTTGGATCATACCAATATAAAAGCATCCAGTGATGACAGATATAATTAAAGACCGATGATACCTTTCAGAGAGGACAAAGAACTGCAGAGAGAACAGAATTCTATTTACAAAATTAGGTTTAGTAATTTTCTGACCACAAGCCAAATTCACTCTAAAAAAAAAACAAACCTTTTAGGACGCCTGGCATAAATCTTACTAAAAGTAAAAACATTTCTTTAAATAAAAATGTCAGCAAACATCCAAGTTTCTTAATAGGTGCCTTAGACTAAATTTACAAAATCAGATATCACTTTTGTTGAAGGAAATTTCTATCATACTACCATTCCCCATAATCTTCACTTTCTCCAAATGCAAGAAAATGCCAATGATATTCGGTAAATGTTCTCTAATGAGTCTTTTCACCTAAAATTACAGCATAGGTTGAGAGGGAAGGGAAAGTAAGTGTGTTAAAAAATTATGCTGTCTTACCAATATGTTTCTGCAGGAGCCAAGAGGAATGTGAGGCACGAAGAGAGAGCATCTCTTCAACAGCAAGAGGAAGTCTTCTCCAGTTCGTAAACTCCAGAGTAAAGAGAAGGATTTCATCACTGACTGAGTCAATCCTGAATCAGAAGACATTAACATGCCATTAGATGCACATATACCAAGGGTCTGTCTTAGCAGCAGACAATATCTACCGAGTCTTACCACATCGGACTGAAAAAGGATGAGTAAAATCAGCACAAAGACTGTATTCATGGAACTAGAGGCTGTGTCACTGGATAGCGATAATTATCCACAGGTTCCTACCAGAAACTGAACTATGTATTTCTCCCCTAGAAACATTCCCATGTTAATAAAAGGTAGGAATGGTCCTTCCTATTCCTCAAAAACAGTGGTAAGAAGAAACAGAGAGACAGTTCTAGTGTGTTCACATGATCGGAGATTTTCTCCTCCTAACTGGACCACCTTTTACTACACTTGCCATCTTCAGCCCTCAAAAAGTCTAAACACCCAAATTAGGGACGGTATTTCTGGACAACTTCCCTAAAAAGCTTCCCCATGATTGACCGATAAAGAATACAGCAAAATGAGATTTGTCTTTAAGAAGTGAACAAATGAATTCAAGACAAAAAGTTCTTACTCCACTTTTTAAAAAATAGTATCAGATTTCCTACAAGTCTCCCAAAAGAGGCTTGCCGAAAATGTCATAATTTATAGGATCACCTCAAAGCCGTACAGATGATAGACACCACTGGGGCCACTACAACCCACAGCAGTCCTAGAACAACAGATCGGAACCTTGCCCTTACCCTGTGCTGTCCTCACCATCTCCGAGTGCTCAGGCCCGCTGTTACGGTCACTGTCAATTCATCTTGTTGTCGGTCTTCCTCTCTTTCACTCACCTTTCCCGGCACGACGTCCTTTTACAAGGACTGGCCCCTCCTGACAAGCCCAGAGCATGTGAGATGAAGCTTCCTAAATTCTGTAAGCCCTAGATTCCAGTCTCTAAAATGAAAACAACACTTAACTTGCCTACTTCAGAAGTAAATAAGCATGCT
>NW_006399761.1:11968018-11972664 GCF_000299155.1 Elephantulus edwardii
GGGGGGGTGTCATCTAAATATTCGCAAATCACTGGAAGTGATTGCTGTGGACCATCAAGTGAGAACTGACCCACAGCTGACCCTCCAGAGGGTTTTCAAAGGTAGTTCACTCACTGCACGGGAGGAGACTGCCCATCTTTCTCCCAAAGAGCAGCCGGAGGATTCGAACCATGTGCCTTTAGGATGACAACACAGCTCCTCACCACATTTTCAAAAAGCCTCGTAACATTAAACAAGAAAATTGAACCAAACCTTCACGAGAACACCAAATCCTAACAAGATCACCCATTTGCCTCTTGCTCCTCTATCAATTTGTTGTTTGAATGGAAAAAAATTAGTAAGCTTATAGTAATCACCGTAGGCATTAATAAAAACAAACTTTGTCGAGGTCCTTAAAAAAAGTTTCATCATTTCTTCAGACATAGCAAGTGTCAAATCAGGAGTAAAAAGACAGCTAGAGAGGAAAACACTGACAACTACTACTTTAAATCTGTCATCTCAAAAGTCATTCTCTTTGGGAAATTGAGAGAAAAAGTATTGTTGAAATGACTGATTACTGAGTATGAAGGTGATTTCCTAAAGTACTTAATTCTCCAATATACAAACACAGATAGAGAAGAACTTAAAGAGCTGCCCATGTACAATGGGAAAATGCTGTCCTTGTCAGGAACCTCTCAGTGAAATCAGAGTTTACCAGAGATGAGCAAAAACAAAAAAATATACACATACATGTATATACGTGTTTTATACACACACACACATAAATACAAATAACAAAATATGCATATACAAATACAAAGGCAAGCAATCTTCTTGGGCTCTGTAGGAGCCCTAGACCAAAGGCCCTATTCTTAATGCTTTTCCTTCCCTTCCTCATAATGTGCTTTATGTCTGACTGAACAAATACGGACTGACTTTTAGGCAGGTATCGGAATGTACATGAGAAGTAAATCTGTTTGCACAACTCAGCTAATATAATGGTGAGTTTATTTTACTGACATTGATGATACAACTAAAAAGCGTATTGTTATTGTGCTACAATGACCGTCACATCCTGTAGAGCAGCAGCACACCCTTAAACAGGTGACGCTAAATGCACAGATAACATTTACTCTTTGCTATTCTCCTATAGCACCCCGAGGGGAATAAAATCTGGTCTTGCCTTTAAAGCTAAAAAAACACTCCAGCTTTGTAGATTACATTGTGACAGGCAATTATTCAGCCAGATATATTTTTAAGACAAGCAATACCTAGGAAACACATTTTTAATTTACATGACAAAGGATTAGCTAACAAACTGATATGTGATAGAAAATAAGATAATACAAAACCCACTTTAACAACATACTGGAATTTTTATAGGAGGATTGTTTCTTAGAACAACTCTTTGAATGCAAATTTGATCAGAGAAAGTAAAACATTCATCATGCTCAGCTTAGACTCTGGTTTCATCCATTCAGTAAAAGATTAGTGAACAAAACTTTGACTATGTTAAGCATTTTCATTGTTAAAGTAAAATTTCTCACCATATTTTTTTCCTAATGGATACAAAGTGACTAAAGTTATTCCTTCAGTCTATAAGATATGAGATTGGCATTCTCCATTCAGACAGAGCTGAAAGTTCTAAACTCTGTTCAAGATAATTTGTGGTTCACGGCCCTCAAGCCCTTTCTATTAACACATCTAGTGAATGCCATACACCCAGTGGTTCAATGCCACAAAACTTCTTAACTGAATTATCTTCTTCTTGTTATGTACCACTGAGTAGGAAACATCTCACAATTGACCCTCCTGCAGGTTTTTAGAGGCTACAAAATGTATGGGTTGAAACTGCCCATCTTTCTTGCTCAAAGCAGCTGGTAGATTCAAATTGCGTGCCTTTAGATTGGCAGCACAAGTCCGTACCACGAAGCCACCAGGGCTCCCTTCTTCACACTTAGGGGGGCCATATCAAACTGGGGATGGAGGGCAAATTTTATAGAACTTTCCAGACAAATAAAATATTCCTTATTGTTATCAGAGGTACATGTACTTGGCTAAGAGGAAAAAGAAAACAGGCAATGTTTCGTTTCCATCCCTTCCTCCCCGCCCCTGGACGAATTCCGCCTAATTTAGCTGTAAGAAGAAGAAAGGAAATTTCACATAGGTTCCACAGTTCAGACAAAAACATATTAAGGTATCTAAAATTAAATAGGGTGTCAGGGTATGGCTAACTTGTAAAGCAAGACCAGCAAGACTAACTCCATCTTGGCTAGAGTATCTGCTTGGCAATAAACAACTCAAAGAAGTAGGATGTTAATGAATAAGAATGACCAAATGTCTTAAACCTTCAGGAATGTAGTGTCTTAATCAACCGAAACCATTTATTCCTTAGAACACACAATAAGGTATTCTGGAAAACATCTTTGTATTGTGCCGAGGTCTGTGAGAGTTAATGTTTGACCAGACAGTCAACATCTTGGGATGGAAAGAGATAATGCGATTGTTAGAGCAGATGTGCTTCTAAAACCTATATAGGCTATGTCTGAAAAATGAAATATTGCAATTCGCCATCAGCGGTCGCCTCTCTGCGTCTTCATTTAATCCTCGTCCCTTCTCTCAGCAGAACTGTTGGACCTAACGGGGCAGGACTCTGTTAATTGGGCATTAGATAATCCCTGTGGAGACACAGGCAGGATGGCACTGTAGTCAGTAGCACAGACTTGAGCCCCAGTACAGGACAGCCTGGACGCATATCCCAGCTCTAGCTATGTGAACATAGGCAAGTGCGTTAAATACTCTGTGCTTCAATTTCTCTTCTTTAAAGTAAAATTAATAATAATACCGTAGCTTGATGAAAGGGAAGAGGACTTGAAGCACTTGGTGCAGAAGAGCAAAGACAACAGCCTTCAATACAGACGACAACTCGACACCAAAAAGACAAAAATCCTCACCAGTGGACCAATAGGCACCAATCGTGAGAGTGAGAGGAAAGAATAGAGCGGTCAATGATTCCAATCAGCTCGGATCCACAATCAACACCCATGGTAGTAGCAGTCATGAAATCAAAGAGCTGTGTTGCATTGGGAAAATATACTGTCAAGGACTTCTCCAAAATGCTAAAGAGCAAAGATGTTAGTTTAAAGAAAAAAGTTACACCTGATCCAAGTCATGGTATTTTCAATTGCTTCCTCTGCCCCTGAAAGTTGTACAATGACTAAGGAAGCCAGAAGAACTGATACCTTTAAACTGTGGCATTGAAAGAGAGATCTGGTGGCCTAGTGGCAAGACGCTGCACTGCAATCCCAGAGGTATGCAGTTCAAATCCACCAGATGCTCTGCTGGAGAAGGAGGGGGCAATCTACTCCTGTATCAGCCAGATCTGATTTGACAGTACACATAAAAAATAATATAATAAAAATTAAAAAAAAATAAAATTGTGGCACTGAAGCAAAGTACTGAACATCTCACGGGCTGAAATAAACAAATCTATCTTGGAACAAGGGCAGCCAGGGGACTCCTTAGAGGTTAAGAATGGTACAACTTTGTCTCACCCATTTTGGACATGTTCTCAGTAACGGCCAGTCCATGGAATCAGACATCATGCTGGTAAAGGTGAAGGGTCAGAGAAAGACAGGAAGATCCTCCAGGAGAGACAGACTGAGGCAGCAACTACAACTACGGGCCTCAGCATGATGGGATCATGAGGGTGGGGCATTGTTTAGAGGGTCACGATGAGTCACAGGGGTCGAGGACAGATCTAACAACAACTCCACCTGACTATCAAACAGGCCAAAAGCAGTAAAGAATGTAAAACACTGCTCACTATGTACAAGGCACTGTGCTAAGTGCTGCTGTTGTTATGTGCCATAGCATCGCTTGCAACTCATAGCGACCCCACATACAACAGCCATAAACCCTGCTCTATCCTGGCCAATCGCACCGTCTCTGATACACCCACCCCGATTACCGCAGTCACTGAATCAATCCACCTCATAGAGGGCCTTCCTCTCCTGCACTGTCCCTCCACCCTCCCAACCATGATGTCCCTCTCCAAGGACTAGACCCTCCTTGCAACATGTCCAAAGTATGTCAGACAAAGCCCCAGAATCCTTGCCTCCAAGGAGTAGCTTGGTTTAACCCTCTCCAGGGTGAATCTGTTTGTTTTCTTGGCAGCCCAGGGTGCATTCAATACTCTTCTCCAGCACCACAGCTCAAAGGCATCAATTCTCCTTCTATCCTCCCTAGTCATTGTCCAACTCTCTGATGCATAACAAGTGATTGCAAAAACCATGGTCTGTTAAGGAAATAAATAATGATCCAGAAGGAAGCATAAAGGTTGATAGTATGAGTCAGGATTTCTAGTCAGAGAATTAGAAGGACTGGGTACTGTGGGGACAGGCGGCATCTAAAGTCGGGTGAGAAACTGGAAAACAGGTGGTGAAAGCAGTCTGTGGAGGATGGCATTCCAGTACCAGCTAGCAGTGGATTCTAGAGTGGGGAGGGGCTCCTGCACAGTCAGGCCATTCACTACCTGCTGAAGAGCAGCCTGGCGTTGCTAACGGCAAGCAAGGCAGTCCCACTTAGCTGAACACTGATGTCTCAGTAATGCGGGAGGGGTTGGGACAAATAAGCTTATTTTTATTTTCCCAATTTAAAAAAAAAAA
>NW_006399761.1:11973374-11993546 GCF_000299155.1 Elephantulus edwardii
AAAAAAAAAAAAAGAAAGAAATATAGTCAACAAGGATTATAACTACTGCGTACATAACCTTGCAGTATTAATGATAATACATGTTCCTCTGCTAGTAGACATATGGGCAGAAGGCTAGACAAGCAGACATGGCCAGGTGGAAAGGACTACATCTCTGTTGATACCAGGGTTGGGTAGGTGATATGTCCATACTCTTATCATAATAAGTTATAACTCAATTCATGTACATAGGAGAAGCAACAGGGGCAAAGCTCTGTAAAGTTCTTCCTCATAATCAAACCCTCTGAGAGAACGAGCCGCTGATCCTGGGTCCTCTGCACCATATTCTTGGGCAACATCAAGGTCATAACACAGCCCACAATGTTCTACATTCTGCTTTCGTGACTGGCAATTAGGGTCTTAAAAGTTTGTGAGCAGTCATCTAAAATGCAGCCACTGTTCATTCTCTCCCAGCCCAAGAAGAAAGAGAAAAGAAAACAAAGAAGAAGTAAATCAACCACTCCAAAGACTAATGGTCTCAACTTTCTTACGGACCCGAGACCAGGAGAGCTAGATGGTACCTGGCTACTGTCTACCATGGCTGACCACGCTAAAAGGGTCAGTACAAGATCCTGGATCGAGTCAGGGAGGCAATGTGGCACAATAATAACAAAAAGAAAAGAAAAAAAAACCAAAACAAAAAAAAAACTCATAAATCATTTTAAACAAAAGTTAGACTTACTGGTCCAACAGAGACTGGTGGTACCCCCAAGCGTACGGTCCTTAGTCTTCCCATTTGAACCTAAAACAAAGCTCACCCTCATGGCTCAGCTTTCATCCATATGACAGACAGACCTACGAGGCGATCACTCAGATCAGGGATGTGGTTCACTCCTGAGAATAACTAAACACCTAAGGTCAAAACAGCAGCATCTGCCCAAGGAAGAAAGAAGACCAAGAAAGGCAGGACAGAAGGCTTAATGGCAGTATGAATTACAGGGAAAGAGGAGAACAACTATACCATATGTATTGTAATTCATGTTATAAAACCAAATGTGATGATTGGTTGAATGGGAAAGCTAATTCTCTTTGTAAACTTTCGTTCAAATCACAAAATTTCTCCAAAAACAAATCCACATTCTCAATAAATATTCAATCATATTTTTATTTCATTCAATTACCTATAAAACTAAACTGAACTGAAAAGTATCTATTGACTGGCTGCTGAGAAAAGGGGAAGACATCACCAGGGATGCAGCCTGCTGTAAACCACAGACCAAGAGTAAGCGGGCAATCTGAACACATGTATCAACTTTGCTCTTACTTCTACACTCTCCAAATCATCTACCAGAAAGAAATTTTTCCTTATAAACCACACATGTGAAATACTCAAGTTACTTACGCTATTTCAAAAAGAGATGGCAGTTTCAAATATATACTTTATGCTTTGTAAAAATTCCTGCAATCCATGTAATAATAATAGAGACACATACAAAGAAAGTGGGATACTGTCAAGAAAAAAATCTGTTCCTGAGACATTCTACCAGGTGGGGCCTAGTCTGCGACACGCCTCGCCTGCAAAGAGGACCGCTTTTAAAAAGAGATGTTTAAGGGGAGCTCTGGTGGCCTAGTGGCAAGGAACTGCAACTACAATCCCAGAGGTGCACGGTTCAAATCCACCAGATGCTCTGCCGGGGAAGGAGGGACAATCTCCCCCTGTACCAGTCAGATATGATTTGACGGTACACTCACACAAGAATAATAAAAATTTTTTTTAAAAAAAGAGAAATGTTCAACACAACAAGAAACCAAAGAACTTTCCTGCTGAAATACATTATCTCAGTACTTGTCAAACCGTTATTTTTGTGAACACTAGTTTCAAAATCCCAAGAGGAAGTCGTCTAGAAGTTTCACAGAAGAATGTCTATAAAACACACAAACCCTCTATTTTCTTTCTGGAATCGAGTTACCCCGTTGCGAGCTCTATCGCTGCCACATTTACCTTCTCCGCTTTATCTGCTGCACAGTAACAACTTTTTCCAAGGCTGGAGGCTGGCAGGGACAGTCTTCCTCTCCTTGCTCAAGAGGAATCCTGACTGAACATCAACATTCTCACTAGTAGAGGACTGCCATTCTAGGAGAATGATGGGAAGTGACCAAGCTATGTACATGACAAATTTTAATTGGAAAAGACATTGCCAGGCAGGAGTTTTCAATCGAGTTGAGTTAGGAATGATGGAAATCTCCAAAGCGGCTTCAATGCTTCCTCCTCCTGTGCACGTGAAGTGCATTTAGAGTACATGGGTAGGATGGCCCTCCAAGAACAGCTCCCAGGGACTCATCCCTTCCCATCTCCTTCCAGCTCCCTCTAACCTCTCCCCAGGACCATACCTGACACTCAAGCTCACTGTTAGCAGCTCCAACTCCTTCATCCTCAACCAGTCATCACAGTCAACACACACACAACCTTTGCCAAACACAGGGCTCTAAGAAATCAAGGTCAATCAAAGGCAGTGCATTCCCATCAAAAGGCTAAAATCCTCTGCAGTCCGACTTCTTACCAAGAGCTGCACAGTAGATTCAGTGGGTCAAACCCAGCGAGCAGGAGATGAGGCAGCCATTCCTTGTAGCGTCCTTGGGCTTCAACCGCGTGATTTATGAATTCAGATAAATGGCTCCACCCTGTCAAGGGGCAACCTTTCTTCAAAAAGTAGCGGAAGACCGAAAACTTCTCAAAGTTCAGGCAGCAGGCTAAACGCAGTTCATTTAGCTGGGATCCATACTTCAAAAGAATATTCACAATCCCAAGGGCCTCACAGCTGTTCCACCAGATTACATGTGTAAATAAAAAACAAAACAAAAAAACAAGAGGTTAGAATGTGACATAAAATATTCTCCTGATAAACGGTCACCCTGGTCAACAATGGGAAAGAACAGCAGTGGATAAGAGAGTGGGAGGTGAGACTGGAGGACAAGGAGGTATTTATATTTCACTTTACATTCTCCTTCACATTGCTATTGGGTGGGTGGGTGGGTGGGTGGGTGTGTGGGTGCATGTGCGCGCGTAGGATCTTTTTAAGGAGAATTCTTACTTCTTAAAAAAAGATGGGTAATCTCCCGTCATGTAACTTACAGTCTCTGAGAAACCACTAGAGGGTCGACTTCAAGTTGACAGCATTAAGTTTTTAATTTCTTCATGTTCAACTATGAACAAGTACTACACTCACAATCTTTCTCCCAAGGAGTGGCTGGTGAATTTGAACCACCGGAGAGGTAGATGTCACCACTGGGCAAGCAGGGCAGTGCCCTGCGGGCTGCACCACCAAGACTTCGGTAAACTTTAGGTGGCTCCTTTAAAGTAAATGTGTCATTTTTAAAATTATTGTTGACATATAGAAATTGTCTCAAAAACTGACTTTTTTTGGTATAATTAAGTATCTCTAACATAACGTACTTGCCAAACAGGCTCTAAAGACAGATGACTCATTCCAAGACTCTCAGAGACATCATTTCTCCTTAGCAATGTTGTTGTTGTTGTTGTTGTTGTTGTTGTGTGCCACCGAGGAGACTATGACTCATAGAAACCCAATCCACAACAGCTCTGAATGCTGCTCTATCCTGAGCCAACCTCACTGTCTCTCACCTACCCCCATTACCTCAGTCAGTTGAATCAATCACCTCACTGAGGGTCTTCCTCTCCTGTGCTGTCCCTCCACCCTCCCAAGTATGACGTCCCTCTCCAAGGACTAATCCCTCCTTGCACCATGTCCAAAGTATGTCAGATGAAGCTTCAGAATCCTTGCCTCCAAGGGATTATAAGACATTATGATTAACTGCATTAATAAAGTATAATTAATATTAAAAACAAAATATATATATTTTTTAAAATCAATATAATTTGTAAACCTCTCAAATAAAAATGAGAACAAACAATGCAAGAAATAAAAAAGATCAGTATCATTAGATAAAATCAGGTCAGCTAAGCCCTAGTTCCCCTCTTACTGCCACAGATAAAATACATGAATATTCACGTGAACTGTCCTGAAATCTCTCAGGTTCCTTCTGCTTTCACCCATTCCTGCTAAAGGCATCTTTTTCTTCCATTTTCTCATTTGAGCTGAATAGCTCCACTGTGCCTGTGAAAGCCTGTCTGCATGTTCCTGCAGCTGTTCACTTTTTTGTCCCAAAGGGCAGATACTGCTTTTGCTTCTGCTCAGTACGGTGGAGGAGACATCTTTCCTATAAGACTCGGAGTAGTGGGAAGGGTTAAAGGTCACTGCTTCAAATGGAAGCTCAGCTTCTCAAAGGGATTGCCAGCAAAAAATGTTCCAGAAAGCTGATCCTGGCCTAAAAAAATCAAATAGACTGCATAATAAAAATGGAAGAAAACTTGAAGGGCAGAGACATTGTTTATATTTACTATTTTCATTACTTTTTTACATGAATGGTCCCATCTATTAAAGGAAGGAATTCTCTTAGGAGATAGCAGGCCAATAGTGTAAGAAGTCCCACATACAGTGAATTTACAGATCTCAAAAAAGTATTAGAAAATATCTAGTGGCCTAGTGGGTAAAGAGTTGCACCTCCAAACCCAAGGACAAGTCGTTCGAATCTACCAGCTGCTTTGCAGGAGAAAGGTAGGCAGTCTCCTCGGGCGTGATTTCCAGCCTCCAACTCCATGGTAAATAACAACATTACAAACGAGAAGATATAAGACTGTGACTCACTAATACCGCAAATCAAGTTACTATTGAGTATCTTTTTATATAATAAATGTACACCAAATTCCTGTAACAACATGTCAAGCAATTAAAAAAATACCATTTCAAAATTTACACCACTAACTTCATTATCCGTAACCAAATCTGTAAAACTCCAAACAGAAAATATTTAGTTTTAGAAAGTGGAGTCTTTCAACTCCCTTGGAACCACTTCTGAAAGCAAAAAATAAAATTTTTATTATTAACCAGTAAATGAGATAAAGAAGTTGAGGCACTATTTCAATAATAAACCGTTTAACAAGAAATAGTTCTTCTTAATTTAAATAGATACTTGATTATCTTTGTTATCTGAATGTTAATTCTAACGAATGAAATTCATTTTTAGGTATGTGATTCTACTGAAGATAAATCTTAAGATACTCTTCTATTGAAAAAATATGACAAAAAAAGCTAACCACTGTTGCACTGGGTTTCATCCTTGATTTCTCTTTTTCCTTAGGATCTGGTTTTATTTTGCTCTTGATGAACTTAGGAACATAAAGTCTACTAAGAGAATCTAAGTTTTCTGGCTTCTTCAGCAAGTTTTTGTACAGAGCCTCCCAATCATCTAAATGATTTCCACATTACATTTATACTGACTGACATACAAGCTAACAGCCAGACGCCAACTTATATAAATGCACCATACAGAGAGATGGATAACGGCTATCAAGCTGATCTCAGCTCACATTGAGCTTACAGGACACAATGTCCCCAGAGCTGTGTCGTTCCCACAAATACTGGCACAGTGAAGGCCAGAGCTTTCAAAGGTTGTGGTGAGCTGGTGGCAGATGCAGGTTCACATGCAGAATGAGGGGAGCTACTTCACCTCTATCTCCAGGGTTTCTAGGGTTCTCTGTATCTGATTTGTAAGACAAAAAAAAATGAGGTTTCTTCTGAGGTATTAGCTGCTGATGCTACTGCTGAGACTCAACTCATGACTAAGGCTGTCCTCAGGGTCACATCATGAATCAACGAAGATGTTAAAAAGAAAATGACAGTCACTTCCACACACGTCACTCCTCCAGGTAAGTATTTTCATGCTATGTCTGCTTCTGGTTACATTACAGAGGACTCAGAGCTCTGGTATTTTGAACAGTTTTAATTGTAAACAGTGAGAAAGAGACTGTCGTGAGCTTATTCCATCTAGGCTTCTGAAGAATTTCTTAGCAACACTGAGCTAACACTTTTTCTTTTTTTTTTCTCTCTCTCTCTCTCATAGCTCAGCAGCTAGGAGAAGTAAATCAACCACAGGTAACCACATTCACCATCAGGTTTCCTGGGCTATAAATCTTCGAGAGGACTCTACTCATCCTTCTCATGAAGGGACTGATGGATGCAAACTGTGGTTGGATTCTATGGTTAGCAGCTTGTAACCTGATATATTATGCACTACATCGAGAGAAAGATACAGACAGATAAGACACACATGCATGCACACACAGACAAGCCAGAAATACAGATGTTAGATGTAGTACTGATAAAAGCAATTTTAAAAAACCATCAACACCGCCTTACTGAAAATAGTGGTCTTCCATTTAGAAAGATAAATCTTAAAGGAGTATTCCATGACATTCTATGATATGATGCAATTTCTGCAAAGAAATTTTTCATTAATGACATCCCCACAAACTCAGTGTAAAATGCAGGCCTGGTGCAGTAGTGCTGTGCTGAATTACTGGTTTGTGTGTAACCACACAGGCCCATAGTGTAATAAGGGTCTGTGCACAAGCAGTGGCAAGGAGCTACTTTTGTTCTGAGAACTGTGAGAACTTGGTGGGAAAGTTCTCGGAGGCTCACAATAAGACTCGTCTTCTTGCAATTAGTGTGGAGTTTCTTGTGTATGTGCTTGGTGGGGCTCGAGGCTCCCCTGAAATCTACAGAACTGCAATAAAGAGACATTTAAGTCTGGGGTGGGGAGTATGTCTGGGAGCTTAAGTTCAGGATAAATAAGATGGTTATTATTTTACATCCTTCGAAGTGAAGAGAGGAAGCTGTATCTCATATATCAGCTAGGCATCTGGTACGAGATAGGACCCGTCCCTAGAGAGGGAGATCATACTGGGTCAAGCAGATCAGCAATAAAGGTCCTCAACACACTGGATGAACGATGGCTTCCAGTGCAGCAGTGACTGTGAGTCAGGGCAGGACTGAGCAGTGTGTCTGTCCCTTAACACAAAGGATCACTACAAGTCAGAACCAGCTCGACTCCACCAGGCAGCAACGACCACATTTTTACACACAGCAAAGGTTCACATTTCATATATGATTAAATGAATGATAACAACTGAAAAGGTTAGTATATAAGCCTCCAAGAAATATTTAAAATAACTTACAAGAAAATGAATACAATTTTAGGTTTGCCTGCAACCAGTTAGCATTAAAAACTAGACATACTCCATTATTAAAGAGATCACAGATACAACTTGATATGACTGTTTTGACAAATAGCCTTATTCCTATTCTCTCTTACAAAAACGTAGGCATCTATCTTACTTATCTGCTGCTATAATGGAAATATCACAAGTGAATGGCTTTAACAAATGGAAATTTATTTTCTCGTAGTTTAGAAGTCCATACTTACCATGACAGCTCTAGGGTAAGATTTCCTCTCTCTGTTAGCTCTAGGAAGGTATCTTTGTCTTTTTTAGCTTTTGTTTCTGTATGATCTCCACAGAGCTGGACGTCTTCCTCCTGGGTCCCCCTGGACTAAAAGACTCTCAGTTCAAGGAGCCCGGGTCCACAGGGCACACTCCACCTAGTTCTTCCTATGTGGTAAGAGATCCTTCCTTTTCTGCTAACTTCTCACTCTTTTTAACTCTTGTAAGATAAAAGATAATGCAAATCACAGCTCAGGGAAACTCTCCTTACAAGACAGCAAGGCTGGGACTTGGGTGATGATGTTGCATCCAACCTAACCTCCTTATCACTCTCGCCCATACTACAGAGGATGATCACACCATTCCACAATGCTGATCACCCACTGAGAATCACGACCCAGACAAAAGGACACATATGTGATGGGGACAAATTCAATCCATAAAAGGCTCTCTCATACACAAGCAGCTGGTCAGAAACCAGGAAAGCCGCAGCAAGTCTTCATTCCTATTTTTTTACCCCATGGAATCATGGCCCACTGGTAGAACAAATATTTACATTTTTCCTAAACTTAATTACACAAAGAAGTACTGCACACCAAATGCCTTACAAATGCAGTAAAGCCCACAATATTAAAGTGTTATCCTAGGCACTGAACGTATCTTTTAAATATGCATTTCAAATGATAAATAACAGCCAAAAATAGTCACTGCTTTACTTAATGAAAAGTTCTATTTGTAATCCTTAAGCTGTTTGGAAGACTATCATAAAATAACTGTTCCTACTTTTAATAGACTGAAAGTATTTCCTAAAACTAGTACTTTAAAAATGTAATTCAGCCTTTCTACGAAGATGGCGCCGAAAGCGAAGAAGGAAGCCCCTGCCCCTCCCAAAACTGAAGCCAAAGCAAAGGCATTAAAGGCCAAGAAGGCGTCCTGAAGGGCGTCCACAGCCAAAAAAAAAGAAGATCTGCACGTCACCCACGTTCCGGCTGCCTAAGATGCTGAGCCCCCGACGGCAGCCCAAATACCCCTGGAAGAGCGCCCCCAGGAGAAACAAGCTTGACCACTCTGCCATCATCAAATTTCCCCTGACCACTGAGTCAGCCATGAAGAAGATAGAAGATAACAACACACTTGTGTTCATTGTGGATGTCAAGGTCAACAAGCACCAAATTAAACAAGCTGTAAAGAAGCTCTATGGCATTGATGTGGCTAAGGTCAACACTTTGATTAGGCCTGATGGAGAGAAGAAGGCCTATGTTCAACTTGCTCCTGATTATGATGCTTTGGATGTTGCCAACAAAATTGGGATCATCTAAACTGAGTCCAGCGGGCTAATTCTAAATGTAATAAATTTTTCTCACCATAAAAAAAAAAAATGTAATTAAGATCTATAGAGGGAAGGGGGGGAAACCGTAGTATTACCTCATTTTTACAGCTTTACTGAACTATTAACCTATTTCTCTGTTTTCTGTATTAACAATTTAGCACTGCCAAAGATACTTAGCTTCATCATGAGAGGACGTCACTTGGGAATCACTCTCCAAAGCTGCTGTGGTGGTTAGTAAACCGGAGTGAGTGTGAATTCATGGCAGCCCCGTGTGTGCAGGAGGAGCTGTGTCAAGTCTTCTCAGCTGTGACCGTTCAGAACCAGACCGCCAGGCCTGTCCTCCTCAGCACCTCTGGGTAGTCAAGCACTTAACCATTCCCACCACACAAGGATTCCCACATAAGTACAACAAGAAATAATAAAAACATAGCAAATATACATACTCTTTCTGGAACGCCATACACATGGGGGAATTGACGCCAAAGACGAGACACATCTGGGCATCAGGGCTGTAGCCATTCTGGAGCAGGACTTCTAGGCAATCTTCATGCCCTCCGTACACAGCTGAGTAAACAGGGCTCACTTGATCAGGCTCCGTGTCACAGGCCCGGTGAGTAACAGGTATTAACAATTCCAAGACCCTGCAAATACACAAACCCAGAAGCTGTTCATGATTTACATGTACAGGTAAACCTTTCTACCACCAGTTATCTTAATTATCACTGACGGATTCTGAGAATTCTATCTCCAGTGAATCTTCTACCTACATCAAAATTACAGAATGCTACATCATTAGTGCAAAATGTTATTCACTGTTGCTTAATATATCGAGTCCTAATTATCTAAAATAAAATTATATAAGCCAAGTACTGGTTCTGACTTGATGGTATTCAACAACAGATAAAGTAATTCTACGTTTCCCTTTCTATTCTTCACGAGTTCTTTGTCTTCCCACCAACAGCATTTAAAATGTCAGTGCACTACACATAAACTTGCCTCGAGAAAACACTCTTCTCTTTCAAGTCCCAAGTTTCATTTTTCTAATCATTAAGCATTTTTAAAGATGATGAATGACACAAAATGAAGAACTGTCTTTTCATCAGGAAAGTCATGTAGTGAATTGTTTTGTGGCCCCCAAAATACATATATACACATGTATAATGATATAATGTGCAAGCTACATAATAATCCTGATAAACCAAACAACTATAGGAGTATTAGGTGTGAAATGCACCACACCCTGCTTTCACACAACCTTAATCTGAGAGTTGAGAGAATTTGCCTTGGTGTGGCCAGTATGACCCTTTATCTCCTCTGAGGTAAAAGCGGAGAGAAATAAGCCTGAGAAGGGGTGGGTGATGAGCCAACCAGTAATCATCACTAGGAGGAGACTGCAGTTTCCAGACCGAAGCCCAGAACAGAAGGAGGTCTCCAGGACACACTGGGCCCGTAGGTAAGGAGGACTTTCTGTCACAGTCTGCAGAGAGAGTGGGCCTTCTCCTAGAGGCAGCACCTTCAGTTTGAACGTCCACACTCCTCAACTGGTAAAAGAACAAATTCTCATTTGTGAAAGCCTCCACTTTGTCTACATTTTAATAGTCTTAGATAACTAAAACACAGAAGATACCAGAATTTCTCCTTATGTTATTAATAATATTCTATTTTCTGAAAATAATATGAACTCTTTAAAAGCAGGAAGCATTGGTGGCTTAAGGAAAAGAGTTGCAGCACCAACTCAAAGGTATGCAGTTTGAATCCACCAGCTGCTCTGCAGGAGAAAGATCTGCAGTCTCCTCCCGTGAGATTAACTGAGTCTGAAAACATGCTGAAGGGTCAGCTATGGGTTGATTCAAATTCAATGGTACACAACAGTTTAAATGCAAGGGTTTGCTTAGACATTGTAATAAGTTAACTGCATTGCCTAGGAATGTCTGAAAAAAAATGTTATCTGTAAACTTTCATTCAAATTAAACAAGATTTACAACTACATTTTTTTAAAAAGTATAAAATTCAACAACCTTTTGTTAAATGCTTTTTTAATTGTGATTTTAAACAAAATTTTACAGAAAAGTTGGATTTTCTTTCATTCTTTCATTCATTCATTCACTCATTCATTGTTGTATTTTCTTCCCTAAACCCGCAGTTTACTTTTCCTAAAGAAAACATTCATCATTGCAAAATTTCCTCCCTCACCTCCCCAATCACACTAAACGTTTTCTTAACATCTCTTAAATTTAGTATATATATATTTGTTTTATCAATAAAAATGTTTAAAAAAAAAATCACTATTCCAAAAGTGACAAACAGCTACATTTGAGGAAATGGTCAAATCAAGTGCCACCTAGTGGCAACAATCACCAAATTGCAGACCTTGCTTCCCTCCTGCACTAAACAGTTGAAGTCCTAGCAGACTCAGAGCTGGGCAGCTGGTCTCTGAAGCAGTCCCGGCTCTTCTCCCACGGACCTCCTGATGGGTTCGAACCGCCAGAGAGGCACCAACTTTTGGGTTGGTAGTGCAACATCCTACAGAGTAAGCCACCAAAGCTCCTTACATAAAGCTTCCTATTAAAAAAAACAAAACAAACCCCAAAACATCCTACAGGGACTTCTGCTGGTGCAGTCCACGGCAGAATGCACCGCTAACCCAAGGGTTTATGTCTTTCTGACAGTTCAAATCCACCGGCTATTACATAGGACAAAGATGGGCAATCTCCTCCCGGGCAATTTACAGCCTCTGAAAACCTAGTGGAGGGTCAGCTACAGACACAAAATATTACTATAAAATGATGACTTTTCTTCTAGAATTAAAATGCCACAGAATTGAAACAATGAATCTGTAGAAGCTATTCGATGTCCACTTTATGTAAAGCCTGTCGTCGGTTGTGGGTGTGTGCCATCGAGCTGGCACTAACTCCTCTGCCCATCTTTCCCTCTCGGAGCAGCTGGGGGGTTCGAGCTGAGGGCCTTTGGGCTGGTCAGTGCAACTCCTGACCACGAGACCAACAGAGCTCCCTTCGTTAAAGGCTGCAATGGGGAAAACTTTATGGGACAATTCGACTCTGTCACAAGGGGGCAGCCCAGGAATAGGAAGTAGCTCAATCGTGCCTCGTAATAATATACTCTGTTCTAACAATATTATTGCTGTTGCTGCTGTGCACCATCGAGCTGGAACCAACTCAGAGCTGACCCTCCAGCAGGGTTTCAGAGGCAGTAAATCACATGGGAGGAGGCTGTCCATCCTTCTCCTGTGGAGCAGCTAGTGCGTTTGAACCATGTACCTCGGGTTAAATCACAATTAAAAAAGAAAATATTTAATAATTAGGTTTTAGAATTGTATCCTTTTTTTAGAAAAATGTATTTTTAAATCTTGTTTTATTTGAGTGAAAGTTTACAGATCACATTGTTTTTCCAGACATTAACAGGCAATACAGCACAGTTCATTCCCACCAGGCCACCAGAATGCCCTGCAACAGTACTGTTGTGGTGGTGGTGTGTCATCGAGTCAGCACAGACTCAGCGCTGACCCTCCAGCAGGGTTTCAGAGGCAGTTAATTGCACAGGCTCATGCTTCTCCCATGGAGCAGCCGGTGGATTCGAACCACGTGTGGGACTGCAGCCCAGCTTCTGACCACTAGGCCAGCACAGCTCCTAATAATATTAGAAATCCCAATTTCAAGGAGTTCAAATTTTACTTAGGTCTCTCTCCAGTAATTTCATGGGACCTTTTAGCTCATAATGAATAATAAAAGAGGCAAGGGAAAATGTTGACTTGAACTTGAAACTAGAGATGCACCGTCAAAGGGTTTAAGACGGAAGGGCTACCCAGCACATGCCAAATAAAGACTGGATTCTAATAGTGGTTAGAAATGCAAAACCATTCCAGGGCCAGGAAAGTAAACGAAGTAAGAAAGCAGTCAGACGGCCACATTAAGACAATGAGGTTAAAGTTGGGAAGAAAGAGGAGATTGTGGCCATAACTACAGAAACCAGAAGAAGATTCTTCCGACTGAAAGATTTCCTGGTATTAACCCCACCTCTAGTCATGCTGGGAGCTCTGGTGACTCAGTATTAAGGAGGTGGGCTGCCAACCCAAAAGCACATGGTATGAATTCCCGAGCTTCTCCAGGCAGTGAAAGATGGGAGACCGCCTCTCGGGATTAACGGCCTCTGAAAACCCACTGGAGGGTCAAGTATGAGTCGGTTCTGACCCAACGGTACACACAACTAGCCACTCTAGCTCATACCAAAGGTAGAAGACTAAGATGAGCTGGACAGACACAGGACACAGATTAGGGGTGAATCAGTCAGTCAGCTAATTGGTTGGGAAGAGAGTAACAAGATTTTTTTTTGCCTGGAGGTAAAAGGGTTGGCCCAGAGTATTTATTAACTCTTGACTGTGAGGTAATTTTTTAACACTTACTTTGCATGGCCCATTTGTGCAGCTGCGTGAATAGGTAACTGCCAATTGTCCTCATTACAATAAAGATTAGGATCTGCCTTGCTGGACAGCAGAAGTTCCACGCATTTTAGGTGACCCTCCTGAGAAGCAATGAATAATGGGGTAGCTTTGTCCAAGGCTTGGCAGTTGACATTGGCACCTAAGAGAAAACAAAGGGTTTAACAAGTAATCCTCATTTATGCAGCAAAAGACCATAATAAAGAACACAGGTTTCAAAGCATAAAAAGGTTTCACAGCACAATAGGTGTCTCTCTCAGTGGATATTCTGAAATAAACATATTTCTTTTGTTAATTTGTTAATAATCACTTAAACTGGTTTTGCTTTTATGTTGTCAAAAAAAAAAAACAAGTGGCTAATAAATCGTAATGCATTTTTAAAATAAAAGAAATCCAATTTAATGAAGGATTCATTTCATTCTAATCCCTTCCTTAATTACTAGCATGCTATGAATCTAATAAGCAATTGTTTGAAAAGGAAAAATGGAAATCATCAACTATAAATCAAGTTCATGATAATTACTAAAAAAGTTAGAATACCAAATTAGGACACTTTATAGAAGCAACGCCTTATTTCAGCCTAAAGTTTATGAAAATAATAACTACTAGCAGATAAGACATATTGTCGCTAGGTCTGAAGAGGGTCCTTACTCCTCTATGGACGAATGATTAACAAATTCTTTTAAAAAATGAAAGTCCACAATAAAACGGAAAAAGTCTACATAAAAGAGTGAGTAGATTTTAAAAAGTGTACCTTCTGGCAAGTTATTTAAACATCAGTATGTAAAGATCTGAAAAGCTGAAAAAGACTTGAATTTTTGTAAAGCTTTTTTAAAAAAAGCAGACATCTCAAAGATGCCTTAGTGACAAAGAACATGTTATGTTAAGTCTGGCATTATTATATATTACCGTGGAATATTCACATATTCTACAATCTATCCCAGTGGGAAAATAATTACCAAGGAGGAAACAATTTATTTGTTAACAATTGCATAAATTAACCAAAGCCCTAAGATGGGTAAAGATTATCTAAAACACAAATGGTAAATTTCCATTTACAGGAACTTGTGAAATCTCAGATGGGCATTCAACTTGTCTAGACCACTTAAATCTTCCTGGTTCAACCGAAGCAGCTGCTTTGTATTCTGCCAGACTCGGGAGAGTGAACACATTACCAAGAAGGGATCAGCTCACAAAACAAGCCGCTCTGCTTCACGTGGCTTTAAATCAATGCTTTATTTTGACTGGTAATTTCAAAGCAAACTCCGGCGGCCTAGTGGCAAGAAGCTGCACTGCAATCCTGAAGGCACATGGTTTGAGGCCACTACTTTACTCCTCTGCGATTAAGTGCTTCTGAAAACCCCCTGGAGGGTCAGCTATGGGTCGGTTCCAACTCGAGAATATACAACAACAACAACACAACAATTTCAAAGTACCAGGAAAAATAAGGACTAGAGATGAAAGGGTAGGAAAAATGATAGGGGAAAAGAAACCCTTTATGAAGTTGGGAAGTGCTTGCTTCAACAGCACACGTTCTACAACTGAAACAATACAGAGATCAGCACAGCCCCTGTGTAAGGATGACGTGCAAATTCGTGAAGGATTCCACTTTAAAAAAAAAAAAGAAAGCACAAAAAGTTGAAAAGTAATGTTACACACGAACAAGTGCAACATACGAGTTATGTAACACACATACTTTTCTAGTTGGGGGGGCACCAAAAAAGGACAAAGCAAAAGAGGTGCTTAGCACGCCAGTGTTCAGCACAAGGAAAGAGCACTTAACGCACAGTTTAACTTACGTCAGTCTAACTATTAGTTAGGTGGTGGTGGTGGTAGTTTGTACCACAGAGTCGGAAGCAACCCACAGCTAACCCTCCGGGTTTTCAGAGGCAGTTAATCGCACAAGAGGAGGCTGACCATGCTTCTCCCATGGAGCAGCTGGTGGATTCGAACCTCGTGCCTTCAGGATTACCGTGCAGCTTCCTGCCACTAGGCCAACATTAGTAAGTAGAATTAGGCTTACCTGGATCTACAATCAGCACCCATGATAGCATCAGTCAAAGAATCAAAAAGATGTGTTGCATAGGGAAATAGTGCTGTCAAGGATCTCTTTAAAGTGCAAAAGAGCAACAATGTCAGTTTAAATATTAAAGTGCATTTTATCTAAACCTTGATCTTTTCAACTTGACAACACATTCCAACAACAACTGGAACTTAAGGGACTAGAAGTTATAAACTAAATTAGGACAGACTTCAAGAATATACCTAATAGTAGGAGGAGGAAGACTGGAAATAAAAAAGTTAGATCCAAACCTTAATTCTGCCAGGAAATAATTTCTGGATCTCTGGAAAGGCACTTCTTAATATCTTAGGACTTGGGATTTTTAATCTAAAAAATGCTCATCTAATTAACTGATTTTGGAGATCCTCTCAGCTCCAAGATTTATAGTCACAATACTGACTATAACAGATACCTTAAACTGGCACTTAATGGATGTTTGTTTATTTTACTATGTCATCTCATCAGGTAACATAGGGAGAAAGTAGAAATAAGAAAATGCATGTTCTTCTGTCTACATAGATTTTTATTTGTACATTTAAGGGTACTTTTTTAAAAAGGCAAAATTTAAAACAGAAACAACAAAATCACTGCCACTCTGGTAGTCTGTCCCGTCGTCCGTGTGTGTGTCCTGTTGTCCTCTCACGCCCTCCCCCATCCTCAGTGATCTGTCTTCATCAGGTAGCGCCATGTTTGCATACATCGTGTTAGGAAAGAATTTAAAAGCCCAATAAGGTTTAGGAAGAATATGTAGTCACAGATATGCCATCGAGTAAGAACATCTCCTCAACCCTATCTTCTCTGGCAATGCATAATATATCATGGTGGTCATGAAGGAGATTTTAATAGGTTTATGTTGTTGTTAACATAATCAAATCCTCCCATTCTTTAAACCTATTCAAATAAGCACACAATTGATAAGAACATACAACTCAAAGGGGTAATACACATAGGAGCTTTCAAATAAACTAATTAAGCCTGAGATATTCTTGTACACTGGAGACTATGAACTGCTCAGCTTCCTCTGAAGGAGGACAGCCCATCAGTCCACTTGTCAATAAACCTCATTTAGTGACAGACCCCTGTGTTTCCATGGAGATAAATCGGTACATGTGTATTGGACTATGTTAGTCAAACACAGTAACCAAGCTCACGTATCAACGTGCATTTATTTTTATTTCTCATTTAAGTAAAACCAATACATTTCACAAGCGGGTTTATATCTGGTCAAGAATGAGTCTTTAGGAAGTTAAAACTCAGCACCTTAACCGTACAAGGTCTAACACATTCGTCTTACCTGACGCAATAAGCGCAGTCAAGCTTTCCAGCTTGCCATACTGAGCAGCCACAAATAAGGGCGTGATCCCAAAGTCATCCTGGCATTCCTTGTCCACTCCCTTTTTAAGAAGCAACTTTATGATCTCAACATTTTCCTGAAACACAGTTTCAGATTTTCAGTAAGAGAAAACAAAGAAAATAAAAGATGATCTTTTTACTATTGCTCTCTTTTCTCTTTCTCAAGTTTAAAAAAAAGGCTTTTTAGAAATGTATTGCAGTGGGACATCATGCTGGGTAGAGTGGAGGGACAGCGCAGGAGGGGAAGACCCTCTAAGAAGTGGATTGATTCAGTGACTGGGATAATCGGGATCGGAGTGTCAGAGGCAATGAGATTGGCACAGGATAGAGCAGGGTTTAGGGCTGTTGTACATAGGGTCACTATGAGTCGCAAACGACTCGACGGCACATAACAACAAACAACAACAAAGAGTTAGTTAGTTACTCTAGAACAAGTCTTTTATCAGATACCGGTTTTGAAATGGTTGTGTTTTGTCTTTTAATTTCTTTGTGCCTTTTTATGTTTTGATGAAAGGAAGCTTCAAAATGTTGGTGAATGTTAACACTTCACCTCACATGCTTTGAGTGTGTTGTCAGGAGGGAAAAAAAAAAGACATCCTACTGGGAAAGGCAGAGGGTCAGAGAAAGAGAGGAAGACCCTGGACAAGGTGGAGTGAGTGGCACAATAACTGTGACACTGGACTTGAACATGAACAACAACAACAACACTGCAGTGGGAAAACACTGGCCACACAATCAGATGACCCTACACCTTTGATTAGCTCATTAAACATAAATATATGAAACACTGGCCTCTATAAATTATAATCCTTATAAGCCCGCTAAATTAGCTTGCTAGCTGAGGCAGTCAGAGCTATCACGGCTTCTAAACACGGTTCTAAATAATGTAAGCCATTGGACTTTATCAATTTCTACTCCAAGCAGCCTGATAGTTTGTTAACTTTGCTTTCAACGTTTCAAAAACTTGGATAATTCCTGCAGCCCCAAACCCACTACAGCTGCTAGAGCAGCTGGCTGGCTTGGAATGATCATGAGCACTTAGACTGCCTCTCTGTCCTGAACTGACTGGCCACCATAAACCACAGGCAAGCAGGAAGCACAAAACTGTACAGATCACTCATTTGAGAAGGGTAAAACACACAATTTACATGGAAATGAAAGAATAAATTCAGAGATTACCTGATACGCAGCCTGGTGCAGGGCATTCCATCTACACATAGAATGGGATCCATTAACATTTGCTCCATGCCGAAGCAACATTTTTAACACATCCATCTGCCCATTTTCAACAGCTGCAATACAGTAGTAAAAGAAAAAAGAAGAAAAAAAATCATGTGTCAGCAAAAAGGCATGTATGTAAGCCTTAGTCTTAGTCTAAACCTATAAACATATACCTAATTTTTTGTATACACAAACAAAATTATCTTCAATATTTTTTTAATTTATTTATTTTTCATTTCAATGAACATCTACAGAGATTTTGGAATTCCATTCATTCATTGTTGCACCTTTCTCCCCGCCCACCTCACCTCACACCCACCCCCCTTTGCTCCTCTCCCTGAAAAGCAAAAGAAAAACTCCCTCATTGGTACACAATCCCCCCCGCACTCCCCCCAACCCCAAATATAATCCATTCCGCAACCCTCATTGCGCTCAGAGGGGAGCTCTAGTGGCCTAGTGGTAAGAAGCTCACTGCAATCCCAGAGGCATACGGTTCAATCCACCACCAGATGCTCTACCGGGAAAGGAGGGACAATCTCCTTCTGTACCAGTCAGATCCGATTTGACGGTACACACACACACGCACACACAATAATAAAATTTTAAAAATATTATAAAGAAAAAAGATGATAATTCAGGAACACTCAAAATGCACACGAGAAATGGAAGCAGAAGGCAAACATTTACTCTCAGGAAGGCAACTGAGTGGGAGGGGGCAGAAGAAGAAGTGGTGGAGAGGTAGAGTCTCCAAGGGTGTGGAAGGTGCGTGTCATTATTATTTGGCCCCAGGCTGTAAGAGTCACCGACAAAGCGAAAGAGCAACAGCTCAGGCTCTGCACCTTAGTTACTTTTATTGTTCTAGACAAAAATCTTCCTTAAAATGATGTTCTTCTAGGGAGCTCTGGTGGCCCAGTGGCAAGATGCTGCACTGTAATTCCAGAGGTATGCGGTTCAAATCCACCAGATGCTCTGCTGGAGAAGGAGGGAGCAATCTCTTCCCGTAACAGTCAGATCTGATTTGACGGTACACATAAAAATAATACAATAAAAATTTAAAATAAGGCGAGCTCTGGTGGCCAAGTGGCAAGAAAGTGCACTGCAATCCCAGAGGTGCATGGTTCAAATCCACCAGATGCTCTGCTGGAGAAGGAGGAACAATCTCCTCCTGTACCAGTCAGATCTGATTTGATGGTACATGCACACACACAAAAATAATAAAATAAAAAAAATTATGTTCTTCTATCCAGGCAGGAAAACAGGGTAGAAACTTCTGGAGGCTGATAAATGACAAGCATATCAGTAACAGTAACTTAACCCCCAACCACATGAATCCTAATGTTAACTTGGAGGAAACAAGTTATGAAATAGTACAGGAATTTTATTTGATTTTCATATCTAATCTCATGATAGTAAGTTCCTTCCCCCTTTTGGGAATTTCACCCATCTCCCTTGACCTTGGACACCATATTCTCCCCACTTGTAAGTGGTCTTCTTACACTATCATCCCCTCAATTTCTCTCACTGCCTCTTCTCTACTAGGCTCTACTGTTCAATATGCAAATACACTCCCTAAAAATAATAATCTAGGGAGGAAAATGGGCACCAATGAATGAATGAAAAATCCAACTTTTCTGTAAACTTTTGCTAAGTTCAAAATAAAAAAGGTAAAAAAAAAAACTAAAAAGAGCAAGCTGGGGAGATGGGAGAGGGAAAACAGTGGGGAGGGAGGGAAATGTGCAACAACGAATGAATGAAAAATCCAACTTTTCAGTAAACTTTCGGTAAAATAGCAATAATAAAGGAAAAATTTAAAAAAGAATGAGCTGGGGGAGAGGGAAGGGAGGAGGAGAGGGAGGAAAATGTGGAACAACGAATAAATGAATGGAAATCCAACTTTTCTGTAAAGTATTGCTAAAATTACAACCAGAAAAAGAAAAAATTAACAATTTCTCATCACTTCTCCCATCAACATGCTATTTTCCTTTGTTCTTTTTTTAAACCATTTAAGTTCTCAAGAGGATGTGTACAAATATGCAAAAGGGGGAGAAGGGGTGTAGAAAAGGGACAAAAGAGAGAGAATCACTAGAATCGTAGAGTTTAGTGGGCGATGGGGCTGGAGGAACAGGAAGGATTCAATGGGGACTGAAAAGATGGGTGACACTAGGTATCAATCAACAGTCATTAACTGTATACAATCTATAAAAATGACTGTATAGCACGGTGCACAGGAAAAAAAAACACTATGTTAATCAACGTTTGTACAAAACATATGGACATGAGCAAAACATGATTAAAAAAAAAAAGTACTTTTCAAGGCTACATTCAGCGTTTTCTCTTGCCATGAGACACTCACTCACTGATTTAGCCAATTCATTACCAAGTGTCTAATGTATATTATGCAATGTTCTAGA
>NW_006399761.1:11994156-12004783 GCF_000299155.1 Elephantulus edwardii
CCAGTGGTGAGAATCTTTGTCTTCTTGACATTGAGCCTCAACCCATATAGTACAAATATATACCAAAACAAGTGAGCAAGAGAAACAAAATTTCCTGCTTCCACGAGCATTCATAATCTGGGAAACTGCTTGTATTCTCAAATAATTTTTTTTCTGTTTAAAGTCACGTGAATTGTGGAAATGCTACTAAGTTTATAGAAGTATGCACTACCAAATTGTTGACGGAAATTCCTTTAATTCAGGGTCTAAATTATATATAAATACACATGTATAAAATACAATCAAGTAGAAAATAATATCCCCTCCACCAACTGTTCTCCCGCTTTACCATAACAATTAGGTTGCTGAAGTATTTTGTCATGACACAAGTTATTATTAGGTTTCTAGGATACCCAATTAAGATTGGCACTGACTGTAAACCCATAAACTTAAAATTGTAGCTGCATGTTCCAAATTCAGGCTACAGGAGATGAATGTCTAAGAACGAGTGCTGGGCGTGGACTGTGGAGGCACCCAGGAAATCTACAGGCACTGACCAGTAATGGGATCTTTTGCTGGACTTGGAAGAAAGCATTTGTGGTGGTTGGTGACTACTGAGAATGTCACTACAGACCACCTCACTATCTCGACACGGCCATTCAGAGAGCACGTGGTGAGATGCCTTGAACTTTATCATAGAAAGCCTGTCAAGATCGGTCATCGTCACCAAATGCAACGTATCCTGAATTACAAAAACGAAAACAAATGATACTATCATAAGATTCTAAGTCGTGTCTTTGGGGGCTGTGAAAACAATGCCAGGAAATGGACATACAGAAAGACAGATGATCTTATGTTCCTAACTTCTGCCTACCTATAGGCCTACTTTTTGGAAAAGAGAAAAAATTGGCATGTGAAAGGCAGGTTATAGAGACAGTGACCACAGAAAGGTGTTTTAAACTTTTTTTTAAAAAAATCTATTTGGCCAACAGGACTGTGGAGGAGAGAAGGTAAAAACACCCTTTAAACCAATAAAGTCATCATATATAGCTATCACTTGTTGGTTGCTGTTATTGTTATATGCCTTCTAGTCAGAACTGACCCATAGCTGACCCTCCAGCGGGTTTTCTGAGGCAGTTAATCTTACATGAGGAGACTGCCCAACTTTCTCCTGTGGCGCGGATGGAGGATTCAAACGACGTGTCTTTGGGATTGTAGCAGTTTCTTACCACTAGGCCACCAGAGCTCAGCTATGACCAGAAGTCAATTGAATTGGGTAATAAACCAGGGAACCTAAGAGGCTGAAGAGATTCTCTCCTGACAGGGTCACTAGGATATACACTGTTTGGAGAGTGGATGGAAAATGCAGCAAAATAAACTGTTGGATGAAGGTCCTGCAAAGGGGAGAGGCTGCCTGTAAGCGCGGGGCATAAAAGTGACATATGTAACTAGTCAAAGACATCTTTCATCTCAAAATAACTGGAATTATGGTCAATTCCTTACACTTGTGTAGCTAAGCCCTTGCATGACCTATCTGCAGGGCTTATTAGCAGCAGGAAGAGGTAAAGGATAGACTGAAAGAGCATTTATTAAAATGCCCACGATTTTTATGAAAATAAGTTTTCAGCCACTAAGTGCAAGTCTAGTAGTCTGAGTCAGAGGTGCCCTGACAGAAAGGTATTCTGCTCTGCACACATGGGGTGACCAGGAGCTATGGTGACACATCAGTTTGACTCGATGGCAACTGGAGGGGACAGTGAATCTTCATCGGACTTGGCTTATTCATTAGTACATAATTCCATGAGGTAAGCTGGACCCTCACTTTATAAGTCTGGAAACAAAGGTCAGAGAGTAGTATCTGGGGACAGAATCTGGATTTGGTGTGTGTTTGGGTTTTCTTCCTATTAGAGTTGGGGCACTTGACCTTGATTGTGATTCTAATATGCATGTGCTAGTTGAGCACCGTGTCATGAACCTGTGGGTCGCACATTCAAAGGAGGACAGCTAATTAAAGGTTATCAGGAGGCTGGTTTTACTTGGGTGCCTTAGAGGCGGAGGGGTTAGAGGGAGACGAGGATGAGAGAACAGCATGGTGGTGGTCTGGCTTCACGGGTTCATATTTGAGCCCTGGAGAGAGAGGAGCTGCAGACAGAAACTGAAGGCATGGTTTCCAGAAACGCCTCTCAGAGACACAGGGTAGGAGCAACCCTGCTCCTAGGAGGCCCAATGACAGCACACAGGACAGGCCGGGGAGGACGGCACCCTCACAACACAGCACCTCCCCAGGGCTTCCGGGAACTCTCATCAGTAAGACATCTGGCATATTCAGGACGGGGAGCTAAACAGAAACTATGATCCAAGTGTCATTATTCTCATTGGTTCCATGCCAGATGAAGCCTTCGTGTGGATTTTACAGTGAACAGACATCCACGCGATGTCTCACAGCAGAAGATGACAGAACTGTTTAGGAAATCAGAAATGCTCAAAGGGGAGGCAGTTTTCAGGTCTGGATTATGTTTCATGCAAGTGGGTCTACGAACTGGTGAAAATCACTGTAGTTATGTGCCGTCAACGTCGACTGCCAACTAATTGCAATCCTATTAAAATCTGTTCTACCCATCTCACTGTCTCTGACATACTTACCTCCATTATCCTAGTCACTGATTCAATTCATCTCATCCAGGTGTTCCTCTCCTGTGCAGTCTCTCCACTCTTTCAAGCCTGATGTCCTTCCCCCAAGACTGGTCCCTCCTAGTAACATGCCCAAAAGTATGTGAGACAGAGCTTAAAAGAATTCCTTGCTTGCAAGGAGTAGCTTGATTTCATTCTCTCTTGGACGGACCTGTTTGTTCTCTTGGCAGTCTATAGTATGTTCAATATATGCTCCAGCACCACAACTCAAAGCCAATAATTCTTTTCCTATCATCCTTAGCCATTGTCCGGCTCTCTGATGTACAGCAAGTAATTGTGAAGACCATGGCCTGAATCAGGCACACTTTAGTCTCCAGACTGGTATCATTGCTCTTCAGTACCCTAGAGAGATCGCTGACAGCAGATTTTCCTAACGCAATTCATCTTTTGACTTTCTGACTGCTGGTGCCAAGAGTGTTGATTGTGGAACCAAGCAAGTCAAAACTGTTAACAATCTCAATCTCTTCTCCATCAATTGTGGTGCTGCGGATTGGACCAGAGGTGAGAATCTTCTTTTTTTTGATGTTGAGCTTCAATCTGTATTGAAGACTAAAGTCCTTGACCCTCTGTAGCAAATGTTTCAGGTCCTCCTCAGTGTTTCAACAATCAAATGGGTTTCATCTGCAGAACACAGGCTGTTAATGAATCTTCCTCCAATCCTGATGCTACATTCCTCTTCATAAAAGTCCAGCCTCCTGAATGATCTGTTCTACATATAGATTAAAAAAGTACGGAGACAGGATGCATCCCTGACACACTCCTTTCCTGATTTTGAACCACGCAGTGTATCTCGCCTCTGTTCTAAGGATCACTTCCTGGTCCCTGGTCCAAGTATAGGTTTCACATGAGCAACGCAATCCAGTGTTCTGGGATTCCCATTCTTCTCAAGGTTAGCCACAATTAAAAACTTTTTTTGACTGTGAAATATTTAAAGCATACAAAAGTAGAGAACAGAGAGTATAATGGAACGCTCATGTAAACATCAGCCAGCTTTAACTATAATTAAATTATGTACTCAAATACCTTTCTCCACAGATAAAAAATTTTGGTTTACAATTACCACAATTTCAGTCATACGCAAATGCTGATGTTGCTGGGGACCATTGAGCCAACTACATCTCACAGTAACCCTATGAACAACCATGAACCACGTCCCATCCTGCATCATCCTCACACTTCCCACCATACCTTATCCTCACGCCAGTGAGTCCAAAAGGAACTCAAGATGAAGACAATGATATATTATGTTTTACATAGTTACACCCTAACCCCTTTCAGAAAGAATGGGAAGTGCGGTAAGGAGTTGTGCTGCCAACCCAAAGGCATGCAGTTCAACTTCACCAGCTGCTCCATTGAAGAAAGATGGGCAGTTTCCTCCCGTGCAATTTACTGCCCCTGAAAACTCGCTGGAGGGCCAGCTACGAGTCGGTTCCAACAACAATAAAGGCAAATGTTACCTACCCACCAGATGAGTAAAGGAAAACAAAGATGCCAGACGTGCTCGGTGTTAGGGCCACGCGGAGCTGCTCTGCTGTTGGTGTTGTTACATATTTTCAAGTTGAAACCAACTCATAGCTGACCCTCCAGTGTTTTCAGTTTGAAAATTGCCTAGAAGGAGAATGCCCATCTTTCTTCCACAAAGCTGTTGGTGCATTCAAACAGCCTGCCTTTGGATTGGCAGTACAACTCCTTACCACTAGGCTACCAAAGCCCTCTTTACAAAAGTACTATATAACAGAGGCACTGTACCAAAAACAATTGGCTGACACAGAGGGGGGAAAAAAATAATAAAAGTACTATGTAATAAGCTATCTGGTAACAGAAAAGACTGATTTTATACAATGAAAACTGTATATCATGAAAGTGAATGGCCTATAATTACAGGCAATAATATGGGCACATCTTATGAACAAAATGCTGCATAGAAAATAAAACATACGTAAAAAGATGTACAAATTCATATGATTCTATACAGAATTAACCTGAGTGCTAGTTGCATAGTATCCTCTGTTTGTAGAAATGTATGAAGCTTATAATTTGCAAGTAGACTAACTCTTGGAAACAAAGGAATGAGGATTCACTAATAAAGCATTTGAGTTTCACTGTGCCAGAAAATGCAGGTTAAGAAAAAACTGTAATCATCTGGAATTTAGCTCTGTGCTTCCTGACAGGCAACACAATGGGGAAAGGTACTAAGCAGCTGGTGGTGTTGCTGTTGTTGTGTGTCATGCAGTCAGACCGACTCAGAGCTGACCCTCCAGCAGGTTTTCAGAGGACAGAAATCACATGGGATGAAACTGCTCATCTTCTGCCTTGGAGCACCTGGCAGATTCAAACCACCTGCCTTTGGCTTGGCAGAGCAACTCCTTACCATTCCTTACCACTTACTAGGCTACCAGAACTCCCTTTCTAAAAGTCCGTATTTGTCATACCTACCATTATTTGCTATAGTGAAACCAAGAAACAATTTTCTGGATAAACAACACAAAGGCAATTCATTATGCCAATACCTGTACTTCCTGAAAATAAGGCCTTTGAGGAGTGGCAAAATTTATACACATGAGGACTGAACATAAGGATTGGAAATGGATCTATCTGCTCTAGCCAGGAGGTGAACTCCTAGTGCAGACACCTACAGGATACCACGACCTACAGAGAAAAGCTGTCTAGTTTAAAGGAAAGTGAGTGCTTGTTCCAGTCCAATGTTGCCAGGTTTCTAGATTCTTAAATACAGGGTTATTGGTTTTGGTTTTTGGTGGGTTTTTTTTTTGTTTTGGGTTTGTTGTGTTTTGTGGGTTGTTTGTTGTTTTTTTTTTTAATATCTCCATTTTAAAATGTTGGCATGACTACAAGACAAAATTAAATTAAATACATCTGGGAGTGGAATCTATCTGGAAAGCTGCCAGCTTCTGGCCATAAGCAGATTATATTTATTTGGTGTTTACAGAACACACATTTATAAACAGTCAAAGGCGTATGTTCCTATCTGTGTGAAAGAAGAGTTCAGAGTTACAGCCCTTCCTGAACACGCAGATCTCTGCTTACTATGAAGCTGCACTGGTGTCAGCAGATATCTGAACTCTCTATCTGCCTCACAGTTCCCATTATTGCCCCTCACCGTTCCATCTGCAGAGTTTACGATATAATTTAGGATCAGAAATCTCATTAAAGATAAGAAAGTACTCTTTATTCTGTAATTTTGAATTAAATGAGATTCTATTTAAAGGCAGATACTAATTTTGAATTAACGGAGATTCTGTTTAAAGGCAGCTCCTTAACAGAGTACTACCTATTGATAAGGAATTTATATACCTTGGAATAAACCAACTGCAAAATATCACCACATAATTTATTTTTTAAATACCATACCCAGGATACAAAATTACTAAAAATGAGAGGGAAGCTATTACAAGCTGAAGAGATGTATCCATACTAACAACATAAAAAATATTTTTTATTTATTATATAGGCCACACGTGAGTAAATTTCAAGAAGAATGACCCCTTTCCATATATATTATTTTTCTTTCAGAGTTCCTTGTGATTCTTTATGTATACACAATTTTTATCATTTACACAGAAAATTTTATTTATGTTATTGTTGTTGTTGTTTACCCTAGAGTCAGAACCAACCCACTGCTGACCCTCCAGGGAGTTTTCAGAGGCAGTTAATCACATGGAAGGAGACTGTCCATCCTTCTCCTAGAGATCCACTGGCAGCCTCGAACCAGGTGCCTTTGGGATTGCAGTGCAGCATCCTGCCAGTAGGTGGGTGGGAGGGAGGGAGGAAAGAAGGAGGGAAGGAGGGAGAGAGAAAGAGAGAGAAAGAAAAAGAAGAAAGAAGGGAGGAGGGAGGAGGGAGGGAAGGAAGGAGGGAAGGAAGGAAGGATGAAGAAGGAAGGAGGGAGGGAGGAGGGGAGGAAGGAAGGAAGGAAGGAAGGAAGGAAGGAAGGAAGGAAGGAAGGAAGGAAATTACCATTTTAAAAGGCTAGTTCTACTCCATGGAACACAGAATAACCCACATCCAATTCAAATGTTTAATTTAAGCTAAGGAAAGCACTATTTACATTCCAGTACCAATGGTTAAAATTTTGCTGAGATTCGGAACCACAGAGCTGGCTTCAACTCAAAGTCACTCCAACAGGAGAGAACCCAACGCTGTGCTATCCCAGCCACCCTCACAGCCCCTGCTGTGTCCTCTGGCACAGCCACGACACTGTCTATCTCCTCGTGAGAGTCCCTCGCAGCTCCTGCTGTGTGCACTGGTGCAGCCACGATGCTGTCCATGTCCTCGCGAGACTTCCTTGTTTTCACTGACCCTCTACTTTCCCGAGCATGACCTTCATCCAGGGACTGGCCCCTCCTCCTGCTGGCCCACTGATGTTACTCACTGTGTCCTACATAAAGCTGAGGAGTTAGGGACGTAAGCATTCTATCACTAGTAATCCTTGAAGGGATGGAACCAACACACAGCTGATGCTCCAGCAGCTTCTGGGTGGCCCGTAAGTCACATGCGAGGAGATGTTCATCCTTCTCCCTTGAAGCTGGTGAGGGGTTCGAATCTCCAGAAAAGGACAACCTCTTGCTCAGTCAGTGCAACTCTACAGACTATGCCACCAGGCAGATGACAAAGCCTCTCTTCCAGCAAGCAAAGAAGGCTTCATGCAGTCACTGAAGAAGATCAAAGACTACAGCCTTCACTATGGGCTACAGCTTAATATCATGAAAACCAAAATCCTCACCACTGAACCAACAGGACACACCATGATCGATGGGAAAAAGTCTGATGCTGACAATTATTTCATTTTACTTGAATCCGCTATCAACACCCATGGTAGCAGCAGACAAGAAATCAAAAGATATAGTAAAACATGCTGTCAAGGACCTCTGTAAAGGACAAAAGCGCAAAGGTCGCAGGTGGGAGACTAAAGTACTACAGATAAAAGCTATTTTAAAAGCTATTCTAAATTGCTTTGCATGCATCTCAAAGTTAGACAACGAAAAAGGAATACTAAGGAAGAGTCTCTTACTGTGTTCTCATGGCAAATAGTATTGGGTACCACATGACCTGTCAAAAGAACAAACAAATCTGTCTTGAAGAAAGTGCAACCACAGGGCAGGACGGGGAAGGACTTGGATCTCCTGTTCACAGGGTCGCTAGGAGTCCTAAAAGGCTTAATGGCACCTAATAACAACAACATCGCTAGAAAACTCATCATTTTCATAACTACTTATGACATTATTCCAAACAGTATCTTTTTTTTTTCTTTTCAAACAGTATCTTATTTTGAAGGTCTGCTAAGTAAAATATGTGAGCATTTTCTTGCCCTATTTCATATTAAGATTGTAAAATTACTTAGGGACTTTGATTAATGATCACAAGAACAGCATTATTATAACAAAGTTATTAATGTAAGAAATGTGAATTTTTGCAATACTGTTTCAATTTTTTTTTTATTTCATTTATACTTTACATTTTCTCTGTTAATTATAGTCTGTTTACAGAACTATTGCCATCTTCATGCTTTCCTTAGTAACTTTCATGAGTTCTGAATTGGTACCAAATCACTGATATTTGGTACAAAGAGTTTTCCTTGACACTTGTTTTCTTTGTGGGTTTGTAGGGGTTTTTTTTTCCAATTATTCCACAATATCATTTCAGGAGAGTTCTAGGGACCTAGAGCGCTCCTGAATTAACAGCATCTAGAGAGACTGGTGCTGTTAACGAAAAGGTCCAGCTTCTGGGGGATCAAACCCACCAGTAACTCCTAGGGAGAAAATGAGGCAATCAGCCTCCCTGGGATCAGCCTTAGAAACCCAATGGAGACTCAGTTATGATTCAGTCCAAACTCGACAGACCTCAACGACATTTTCAACTCAACAATATCTTGCTTGCACGTGACAGTAATGTTATTTTCAATAACTTCCACATTCTGTTGGATCACCTGTCTTGGGAATGGGAACAAATATGGATCCCTTCCAGTCAAGCCAACCAGGTAGCTGTCCTCCAAATTTCCTGGCACAGACAGGTAAGCATGACTAGGGCTGCATTTCTTATCTGGAACATGCCAACTGGCATCCCATCAATTCCTAGGTGCTTATTTATTCTTGCCAATGCCTTTAATAATTCTTTGAACTTCTTCTTTCATCACCACTGGCTTTCTTTCAATATGTTACTTTCTGAAATATTTCCGTGTTGATGATTTTTTTTGTACACTGACTCTGCATATTCCCCAAAAGTAGGCAGTTCAAACCTGGCAGTCTCTTCAATCAACAGAGAAAGCCGTGCAGTCTCCTCCCAGGTGATTTAAAACCAGAAGGTCAGCCAGGAGTCAGTTCTGACTCGATGGCACATAACAACTGTGAGTCAAAAGATGCTGATAAAGCCAGTCAAAGTGGTGATGGTTTCGTACGTGCTGGAAAGCAAGTCAGGCACGCTGCAAATGTTGACAGGAAAGATGTAAACAAAGGGAAAGACTTTTACCCATGAACAAGCAAGGGCTTGATGATTTAGAAGACATCACTCTTCTAACAGACAAGGCAAAACTTAAAAAATCATTTTCAAGCAAGTATTTCTGCCCAGGGCACTACCAGAAAGAAAGTTGTCTAAGGCTGAAATCAAAGAGGCCCTTTGGATAACCCTGTAAACAAATGATTGTATACAAACCAATAAAAATAAAATACTAAAAAGAAGTTTTAAAAAAGAAAGATAGAGGAAAAACAAAAACAACCATGCCCTTTGTCACCACTACTATTCCATATTGTACAGAAGGTCCCAGCTTGCGCAATAAAGAAAGGAAAATAAGAGGCAAAGAGGAAGTACAATATCTTTTGCATATATTATGATCTTGTATGTAGAAAAACTCAAAGATTGAGCAAGGAAATTACTAGATCTAATTAAACATTCCATAAGGTGGAGGATACAAGGTGAAAATGTAGTAAAAGATTCTTTGGATTCCTCTGCAGAAACAAAGAGAGCTACAGAAAGAAAAGTGATGCTATTTGCACTGGCCAAACAGAAGGTAGAGCGTTTAGAAATAACAGCTGACCAGAGACACAAAAGACCTATCTAGAGGAAATGAAAAACAAAACAAAGGACACCCGTTACCAAAGAGTCAATTCTGAGTCAGATGAATACCTGTGCATCAAGGTAGAATTTAGAACGTAATGTAATGGCTGTAATTTTATGAAAATCTTTGACAACTTTAATCTTTTCTCCATTGATCATGCTGTTGTTTACTGGGCCACTTGTAAGTACTTGTGATTTTTTTCAAGGTGTGATCCAAACTGAAGACACCAGTACAATAAAAATAACTTACAACTACAGCTTAAACAAAATAACTACAGTGCAAGTATAATCACCTACAATCTTCCACAAAGTCTACTTGCATTGATTACGAATATTTTTTCTGAGGGAAATCACATTTTTACAATAGTGAACCTTCATATTATAAACATTATACATATTTCTTTACTTTTTCAGGCCTTTTATTATTCTCAAAAGTATTACACTCAGTCCTCTAGTTATGCATGAGGCATGTTGATTTTAAGGAAAATACCTGGATGAAAATGTATGCATTATGGGAGTCTCAGGGAAGACAGAGACTATAGGGAAGAAAGATTATCTGATAAAATAACACAAAATTTCCAATACCCCAAGCAAGATAAACAAACAAAATTTGCCACCAAAACACATTTCTATAGAACCCTCGCAAGAACAGAAAATCTTGAAAGCAGAAGATTAAGGGATTCTCAATAAGACTTAAAACACTGATTCTAAATCAGTATCATGAAAACCAGAAAAGCTGGGGAGAGGACATTTAAATTGCTGAAAGAAAAGAACTGTTAACCAATAAAGACTTCTATATCCCGAAAAACTATCCTTCCAAAGTGAGTTATAACACAATAACACTGTAACACAATAATATAGAATTCTTTTTTTTAAAATGTATAATTTT
>NW_006399761.1:12005019-12013227 GCF_000299155.1 Elephantulus edwardii
TCAGTCCCTCATCTGTTTCAGTGCAGTATACACACTGAATTCTTTTTTTAAAATAAAATTTTTCTTTTATTCTGGCTTATTTACAAAGTTTGTATACATTGTTTTTCACACCAGATTTTTCCCCTTTCCTTTACTCACCCCTCCCTCTACCTATCAAATTGTGTGACTCTATGATTAAGCCCCTCCAATATATTAATTCTTTTAAAAAAATAGTGTATGAATAAAGACATTCTTAGACAACAAAAAACTGAAGAAATATGTCTGTCCCTGTCTTGGACTTGCCCTATTTTCTTATGCTAAAGCTAGGCGTTAAGATTGGGGGGTGAGGGGGAACAAATGAACCACAACACTAGAGGATAACTTAAACGCAAATAAAAAAGACAGGGAAAAAATCAACAGTAATTGAAAATATTTAAAATATAAGCATGAAGTTCAATGTAATAGTATTTTAGCGTTGTAACTGTATCTATTATGTCTTAAGGATTTCAAAGACAAACACATAAAATATAATTACAAATCAATGTTACTGGCTACACAAATGTATAAAAACATAACTTGTGACAATATAATAGGAATAGAAATTTTTCTGTATTACTGACATTAAAGTTGTAGCTATTTCAAATATGTTGTTATAAACTTGGGACACTGCCTGTAATCCCCATGGTAACCAGAGAAAACATATATACAAAAAGAAGTGATAATAAGAGATGAGGGGAGGGAAAAAACCCTGCTAGGGCAGCATAGATTAGTGGACTTACAGTAGCAGGGTGAATTACCAGGAATGGTGCAATTGAGATTTTTTTATGAAAAAGGCATTGATCAATAGTCATTACCTATACAAAACACAATTTATATGAATTATATGAATAATTGTACAAAAATCAATGCACATGAATGAAGCACAATGTTTATGAATGACTGTATGAAAACCAGTACTTTAAAAAAAACCTAACTGTTGGAAGACAGCTCTACTGACACCATGTAGTCACCATGTTGTTGTTGTCAGGTACCACTGAGTCCAGTACAACAATGAACAGCAGATCTGAACCCTGTCCTATCCAATGCCTTCCTCACCACCTCTTGTTGCAGTTAGTCTGTCAGTCTGGCTGGTTGAGGGTCTTCCTCTCTTTTACCAATCTTTCAAAGCATGTCAGTTTCCAAGGAATAACCTTTCCTAGCTCTTAGCCTCCAAAGAGCACTCTAGCCTCGCCTTCTCCAAGATATAGCAATTTGTTCTTCTGGTACTCCATGAAATATTTAATACTCTTCTCCAACACCACAGACATCAAGTCTTCTTTCATCTTTATTTCTTGTCTAAGATATATAGCAAGTGAATGAAAAGACCATTGCCTAACTCAGGTGCACCTTAGTCTCCAAACTGACATCACTACTCCTAAGTACTTTGAAGACGTCCCTGACAACAGACTTTGGGTACAAAGCAATAAGTCCTTTGATTTCTTTTTTGTCTTTTCAATTCTTGATTGATGGTGCCAAGGACACTGACTGAGGATCTAATTAAGATGACATCACTGACAATTTCAAACTTTCCTCCATGTATCATGATGTCACCGATGGGCCCAGTGGTGAGGACTTTCATCTTCCTGATGTTGAGATGCGATCCTTACCGAAGGCTGTAGTCTCTGGTCTTCTAAGCCAAGTGTTCTCACTCCCCAGTTTCAGAAAGCAAGATCATGTCATCTATATAATGCAGGTTGTTGGTGAGACCTCCTCTCCTAATACCACATTTTACAAGCCTGTAAAACTTCACAGGAGGAAACTGCCCATCCCTCTCTCATCCAGTCACTGGTAGTCTCAAGCTTCAGCACATGGCCTGCAGCACCCCACTCTGTGGACCAGGCCACCCGTTCCCCTAAATCTAATTAGGAACAGAAAATGAGCAGCATTATTCAATCCAGCATTTACATATACTAATGAAGAAATGTTTGAGAGAGGCTCTTAAAATGCTGTAATTAGGGTGGAGGGAGGAGGCGGGAGGGGCGGGAAGCAATGTACATGAATTATACATACAGATTTTTTTTAAATGTTATAATTACTAAATGCCCTTTTGAAAAATGCTTGATTCAAGCCACAGTCTTTCCAATCAGCTGCTACACATCTAAGAGCTGGACAATGAATAAAAGATGACAAGAGAAGAATCAATGCATTCAGGCTGTGGTACTGGAGAAGAGTACAAAATCCCAAAGACTGTAAGAAGAACAAACAGCTCTGTCTTGGAGAAAGTGCACCAGGGCGCTCCTCAGAGAAACAAGGACGGTGAAGCTTCGTCTCTCATACTTTGGTCATGCTGTCAGGAGAGGCTAATACCTGAATAGGAATATAATGCTTGGAAAAAGGGACGGTCAGTGAACAAGTGGAAGACCCTCAATGAGATGGACTAATACCAGTGTCTAAGACAATGGACTCAAATACGTTACAGGGGGTGAAAAAGACAGAGCAGGATCAGACAGGGTTCAGGTTCAGTTGCTATGAGTCATACTCAACTCGAAGGCAATTAACAAGAGGGACAATGGTGTTCTAGAGAAACATTACAGATAAGCTTCCTGTTTCATATAAATCGCAGGGAACTCGAGGCTTACCACTACCAGGCAGAAACATACTCTTTTATTCTAAGGCTCAGTTTTGCTACTGAAGGACAGCTTTGTCAGTGAGGCTGTAATGAAGGTTTGACCGCAGGCTGTCCACGCCCTCTAGTTACAACAGCAGCCTGGTGATTTCCCAAACAGCCTCAGAGATCTCCTACAGGTTCTAGTAGCTCATATGAGTAAATATAAGCATCTGTAACTGTATCTGTGTTGGAGGAAGTGCAACCAGGAGGCACAGGTGGTGAAACACCGGCTCATACAGTCTGGGCATCTTGCTGTCAGGACAGGCCAGTCCTTGGAAAAGGACATCCTGTTGGGAGGGGTGGAAGGGTCAGAGGAAGAGAGGAGGACCCGCAACAAGATGGACTGGCAGAGTGATTATCAGGATGGACTTGAGCAGACCACAGATGGTTAGGACGGCACGGGATAGGGCAAGGGTTTTGCTTTCTGTTTTTCTATGAAGATAGAGTTTTGATCTGTGGTTCACAGGGCCACTATGAGTTGTAGGCAACTCAAAGCCCCTCACAATAACAACACGCTTTTTTAAGTTTAACGCATACACTATTCTGTATTACACACTTCATTTTTCTACACAGTAATGATTCGATAGTAAATAATCTTTCCATTGTAGGCCTGATCCCCGTAGAATCTTTCACGAAGTAAAAAACAGTCTACATACAGCCATTTAGCTACTGCAGCGTCTTCTACTCCTAGGCTTCCACTGACACCTGGTGGCACAGGAAAGAACTCCACACCAAACAGAACAAACGGAAAACAACTCCAACTGCCTGCCATCAGGTCTGCTCCCCCTCCCAGCAATCTGCCACTGGGTTTCCCAGACTGTAAATCCAAACAGGAAGAGACTGCTCAGCCTCCTGAGAGGGGTGGCTGGTGGTCTTGAGATGGGCAGTCGGGTGGTCAGCAGGGAAACACCCTAAGACCTGGGCCACAGCAGAATTAATGCACAATTGTTTCTCAGGTGACCAACCTTACATTTTCTATAAGGATCTATCTACATGCAAGGCAGTGAGACTGTTTAAAATATCATCCTAAAGATAAAAGACCTTTAATGTATATAACAGTTACTAACTGCTGCAATGCGAAGGTATGCGGTTCGAATCTGCCAGTCGCCGTACGAGAAAAGTCCAAGCAATCTCCTCCTGTGTGATTTACTGCCCCTGAAAACCTGCTGGAGGGTCACCTATGGGTCGGTTCCAACTCCACAGTACACAACACCACAACCCTTCTCTTTGGCAAGGATACCGAATGCACTGTCTCAAGAATGTCACTGGGTAAGCAGAACTGTCCACAGTTATGCATTTCTAAACTAAAGTGTATGGTTTTACAGCTTAATCAAAACAGTTATAATCATAGTCTCACACCACTGGCAGTATTATAAATAATATATTTAGATAGATTTCTTTGTCTCAGCTAAGAACTGATGCTTGAAATGGGGTATCTTATAGATACTAATAGTTTCTCTAAAATTGTAATGAAATGTTACATTTGTGGCTCAGTTAAAAACTATCTTAAAATATATAATGATGAAAAAATCATGACTCTACTTGCATTACATTCATTATGTGTGGAGTAAAATAAGCAGAAAAGTGTCCTAAATACCCAAATCCAATTCTATTTGTCACTGACAGAATCTCAGGTTTTGACCAATGAGAAGTCCAACAGCCAATTAGGCAAAATGTCACATCCTTTAATCATATGACTTTCTCAACAAAAACCTAAAATTCCATTATCCTAATTTGCAATGATTGTTTTTCCCATATTTTTCACCAGCTGCATAAAGAGTTAAGAGTAACTCTTAAACTTATACCTTATCCTAGGACTAGAATAGCAACAAATTCAACCAGCTTGAAACTTAAGTCTTTTTGTTTATGGGTTTTTTAAATTAATTTTGATGAACATTTACAGAGATTTTGGATTTCCACTCATTCATTGCTGCATTTTTCTCCCTGTCCCACCCTGCCCTCCGAAAACTGAAGTTTGTTTTTTTTTGTTTTCTTTTTAATTTCTTTATTTTTCATTTCAATGAACATCTACAGAGATTTTGGAATTCCATTCATTCATTGTTGCACCCCTCTCCCCCCCCCCCCCCCCCCCACCCCCGTTTGCTCTTCTCCTTCAAACGCAAAAGAAAAACTCCCTCATTGGTACACAATCCCCCACACACATCCCCCAACCCCCAAATATAATCCACTCTGCAATCCTCATTCCGTACTCTTACGATAAACATAATGCCCTAAAATATAAAATAGTCTCTCCCCCAAAGACTTCAATGCCATAAACATATTTCATCCAGTTTTTCTCAGTCTTATCCCCATCCCGATGTCAGCCTCATTCTACAACAGTGCCACCATATAGCATTTGTCCCTTTGTGACTGAGATACCTCACTCAGCATAATGTCCTCCAGGGTCACCCACTTTGAATAATATTGCAAGAGTTCCTTGTTTTTCAATGCAGCATAATAGTCTATTGTGCGAATATACCACAGCTTCTCTACCCATTCGTTTGTTGATGGGCATTTGGGTTGTTTCCAACTCCTTGCTATTGTAAACAAAGCCGCAATAAACATGGGTGTGCATATATCTACTTGGGTGCCATTTATGGTCTCTTTAGGGTATATTCCCAGTAGTGGAATTGCTGGGTCAAATGGTATCTCTATTTGCAACTTTTTGAGAAAGCGCCACATCGCTTTCCACAGTGGTTGCACCATTTTACACTCCCACCAACAGTGAATAAGGGTTCCAGTTTCTCCACAACCTCGCCAGCATTTGTTGCTTGCTGTTCTGTTAAATTTTGCTAGTCTTACTGGAGTGAGATGATATCTCATAGTTGTCTTCAAACTCAAGTTTTATAAGCATTCATATAGCAGGTTTTCTCCTTAAAGGCGGCACCCACTGAAGTATGATTTCCATATTAAGGTTTAGAGGAAATAAATCATTATTCTGAAGAGGTCCAATCAGAGGAAAAAGGGCTCAGTAACTCTTCATAATCTTGAAGGCTTCTTTTTACGTTGTTGTTGTTGTTGTTTTGCTATCATATCAACTATGAGTTATAGTGACCCCCTTGACAACAGATCTCACCTTCACCATTTCTGTCACGTCTAAGCCTACTGTGTTTGGTAGCAACCACATCAATCCATCTCCTCGAGGCTCTTCCTCTCTCTCCCAGCACAACATCTGTAAAAACTTGTTCCTCTTGAAAATATGCCCAAAGTAAGTAAGACGATGCTTCACCGTCCTTCTCTAAAAGATGCATCCTGGTAGCACTTTCTCAAAGACAAGATTTATTGGTTGTTTTGACAGTTTGTAGTGTAGTCACTACTCTTCTCCAGCACCACAATTCAAAAGAACCCATTCTTCTTGGTCTTCCTTCTTCACTGTCCAACTTTCAAGTGTAAAGGAAGCAAATGAAAATACCAAGGCTAGGATCTGATGCACCTTAGGCTTCAAGCCAACTTCCTTGCCTTTTAGAACACTGGAGACATCCTCGAGAGCAGAACCTGACTGCTGCTACGTGGGTGTTGACTGTGGAGCCAAGTGAAATGAAATCACTGACCATGTCAATCTTTTCTCCATCTAACAGGATGTTTCCAATTGGCCCAGTGGTGAGAACTGTTTACAAATGAACAAGTATTTTATATAGGAACAAAAATTACAACTATTTCAGTTCTACTGAAGTTATTTAACCACAGAACAAAGAACAGAAGAAAATGAGATAATTAAGTCAGAATAAGTTATAGAAGTATTTGCCCTGACAGTGCAAAGAATCATGCAACTACGTTATGGAAGAAAGGGGTGGTGGGGGGGGTGGGGGGGTAATAATACAATCCTAAGGACTACAGACTGTTGTTGTTGTTGTTGTTAGGTGTCACTGAGTCGAGCACAACTCATCAACAGCAAATCTGAAACCTGTCTTATCCTGTGTCATCTTCACAATCTCTGACACACTCAAGCCCACTGCTGCAGTCACTGTGCCAATCTATATGCTATCTCTTTCACCGATCCCCCATCTGTCCAAGCATGATGGTCTTCTGCAAGGACTAGTCTTTCCCAGGACCATGCCCAAAGTACACGAGACAAAGCTTTGCTCTCCTTGCCAGCAGGGAGCACTCTGGCTGCACCTTCTCCAAGACATACCTGTTCAGTCCTCTGACAGTCCAGAAGATATTTAGCACTCTTCTCCAACACTACGTAACAATACCAATATCTTCATATTCAAAACCTAGACGTTTACATCACTCAACTTTTTAAAGTGAAAAACTGTACAAATAATTTCATTAATACACTAAATTGTATAAAGATAAGCGAATGCAATCAGCATCAGAATGATAAATGAATGCTGAAGTTTTCAAGGATTTCATTTTCGTGACATCCACAATTAACGCCTGGGGCAGCAGTCAAACTACCAAACAGTAAATACGCTGCAAAGGATCTCATAAAAGTGCTAAAGAGCAAGGATGTCATTGTACAAGCTAAGGTGCACCCCACTCAAGCCATGGCGTTTTCAACTGTCTCCTATGCATGTCAAAGTCAAAATATGACTCAGGGAGAGGAAAAGAGAACTCATGTCTCTGAACTGTGGTGCTGGCAAAGAAAACTGAACACATACCATGGAACGTCAGAAGGAAAGACAAACCTGTCTTGGAAAAAGTGCAGCCAAAAAATGCGCCTTAGAAAGAAGAGTAATGAGACTTCTCTTTCTACACTTTGGAAGTGTTCTCAGGAGGAACCAGTATCTGGAGGTGATCATGTTTGGTCAGGTAGAGGGTTGCTGACGACCCTGAACGAGAAGTGCTGACACAGTAGCTGCAGTTAGAGGCTAAAAAGCTGATGATTACAACAGTGGTGCTGTGCCAAAGGCAGGGTTCCAAGCATAGTCTCCTGATGCAAAGAAGGTTGCTGGGTCGGAACCAATTCAACAGCCACAACAAACACAGAAGAATAGTAAATATTTTCATTTCACAGTAGTTTGCATTAAAAAATTAAGGTACTACCTTAAAAGATTTTTGTATCACAGGTACAATCCATGTGATTTACAAAATGATGGAATGTTGGCTCAATAAGCCGATCTACACAAGAATGTTGCTGCTGAATGGATCGTCAAGTTGGAACCAATTTACAGAGGCAATAAGAGGAGAATTCCCATCTTTTCTCCCCCAGAGTAGCTGGTGGATTCAAACTGCATGCCTTTGGGTCGGCAGCACAGCTCTTTACCACTAAGCCACCAAATAAATGCTGTCCAACTGACTCACAGTGAACCTATAAACAATAGAGTGGAGCCTTGTCCTATCCCGTACCAAATAAAAACTAGAACTTCAAATTACCACTTCTGAAATCTATTAGTGGACTCCGTACTTTTGATATAAGAAAATTCAAACTCTATTTTCATAAGCTGATACACAGATACGAAACAAAAAACCTTTCTGCTACAATCCTTGAGGAAAGGGATTAAACTTTCTGTTGACAACCACCACAAATTGTCACAGTGTTCCATGCCAGAGCAAACTGTAGCCCCAAAACCATTGCCTGATATCCTTGTTCATAGGCTGCAGACACTGAAGCAGGTTGCACAGCAGAAAAAAGGGGG
>NW_006399761.1:12013351-12015748 GCF_000299155.1 Elephantulus edwardii
TTTTAAATAACAACACCCTACCTCCTAAAACTTCTAAAGATAGCCACACGAATGGACCACTAGTTTATGAAAATATCAGTGAAAAGGAAAACTATGGTGGCTTGTCTAATTTAAAAATATATCAGCAGTGTCAGAGTTAAAGGGTATGTCGTATGAGCTACTACATGACACATTCATAGTTAAATACTGAAGCAGGGAGCCCAAGTGACACTGTTTATAAAACATTTTGTTCTTATTAAACATTACTGCTCTGTTTAATACCAAAGGTTACACTGAATAAGCAGAGACAAAGAAAGGGGAAAGAAATGAACAAAAACCAATTTATCAAAAGCCAAAACTGCATGCTGTGCAGTTCCCATGACAATTGTTCTATGAAGTCACATTGGGTTGGATTTAAGCCTTTAATTTATCAATGTTGTTTGTTTGTTTTATTTATTTATTTATATATATGTAAAAAAAAAATGAGGCTCTAAAACAATTAGCTGGCTTTTCACTTCTAATCGACTTACTATATTTATAAATATATTCTTATTTCCAAAGCAGTTTCACAAACCTATCATTGGGATATTTACTATGTGTTTGTATGAGGCAAGGGCAAGGGAATGAGGACAGGAGAGGACCCAGGTATGAAAAAAGAAAGGGGCAGATTCCTTGTTTAACTTCAAACTCTTAATTGTATGTTAACAGAAGGTTCCTTGAAAAGGACAATTTTCAGGCGAAATGAGAAAGAGAAGTTTCCTGAATTTCCCCTGACACGTGATGTTTTATCATTCTGATTCTTCTACCAAAGTGAAGAATTCTTTTGCAACACTCATCTGACTTAAACCTTAGCATGCTCTCTCTATAGGGAAACTATTCCACTTAAAAACAGCAGAACAGATCTCTGAACTCTCTGCATTTCACTTTTAAATTACACTATACCCATATCCAACACATCACTAATGTCCTTGACTTAATAACCCAAGCAGCTTTCATACTCCTGTTTTCATTTGTCTCTGCTCCTCTGACTATGTATTTGTTGTAGCTGTTATGTGCTATCAAGGTGAAACTCACTCACTGCTGACCCTCAGGCGGGTTTTCAAGGACTGTAAATTGCATGGGAAGACTGTTTCTCTTTCTTCTGAGGATCAGCTAGTGGATTAAACTGTCTGCCTTTGGAGTGGCAGCCAATTCCTTATCCACTAGGCCACGCACTGTTGTTATGCTTGTGACTCATAGTGACCCTATGCACAATGGTCTGAATCCTGTCCTATCCTGAGCTAATCTCACTCTCTCTGACACCCCTACTCCTACTATCCCAGATACTGTGTCAATCCATCTCCTCCAAGGTCATCTTCTCTCGCGCTGTCCCTCCATCCTTCCAACCATGATGTCTTTCTCCAAAGACTAGACCCTCCTGGCAACATGTCCAAAGTATGTGAGATGGAGACTCAAAATCCTTGCCTTCAAGGAGAAACTTGGTTTCATCCTCTCCAAGAAAAACCTGTTAGTTCTTTTGATAGTTCATGATACATCCAATACTCTTCTCCAGCACCACACCTCAGAGGCATCAGCTCTTCCTCTCTCATCCTTAGTCACTGTTCAGAAATCTGATGCATAGCAAGTAACTGCAAAGACCATGGCACCTTGATCTCCAGACTAACATCATTACTCTTCAGACCTCTGGAGAGGTCCCCAACAGTAGGTTTTCCCAATGCGATTAATGTTTTGATTTCCTGACTGTGGTTGCCAAGACTATTGATTGTGAAATTGAGCAAGCTGAAATTGTTAACAATCTCAATCTCTTCTCCACCTATCACAGTGCGGCCACTTGGTGCTGTGTTGAGAATACAGCATCTAGTAACAATCCAACTTGTAAAACTGGGCCATAGGGCCAAGTTCCACAAGTCCCAAGAGAGAAAGGAACAAAAGATCTAAAGTTTCAACAAAGGACAAGTTTGGAATACAACTCGGGGGCGGGGGCATCTACAAGGCGACTTTTCTCACTTGAAATCCAGTTGTTCATCTTTCTCATCTGTAATTTGCTACAAAGCTTGTAATGAGGATGGGGAGGGGGGGAAGCTTGTACCGGGAATTTTGTTTGAATGGGAGCATCTTTCCCATCACAGACTGTGGCACAGATCACCACGCCTGCTCCACAGAAATGAAAACACACAGAAGAGCAAAATAAAGTGCCAAAGCTCGTTCTATTATTAGCAACTGAGCAGACACTTGGACAACAGATCACCTAAATAAATATGCCCGCTCTCCTAGATTGTTGTTGTTGTTGTTATGTGCCGTCGAGTCGCCTGCGACTCATAGCGACCCTATGTAAAACAGCCCTAAACTCCGCTCTGTCCTGTGCCAATCGCAACTGTCTCTGACACTCCCGTCCCAATTATCCCAGTCACTGAATCA
>NW_006399761.1:12017248-12019612 GCF_000299155.1 Elephantulus edwardii
GTTCGGCCCTTTTGATTTTCTGACTCCAACTCCTTGCACATTTCATTGTAATATTTTGCTTTGTCATCCCGTGCTGCCTTTTGAAATTTTCTATTCAACTCTTTAGTATCTTGAATTCTTCCCTGTGCTTTGGCTAAAGGTGTCCTTTTCCCTTTTCTTTTTTAAAATATTCTATCTACTTCTAAGTAATAATCTACTGTGATTGGTAAAGTACTCAAGCATTTGAAAAGTACCAATGTGGCCCATCTTCTTGGCCTTACAATCACCGCTTGAGCCAAACTTTGATATTGTTGCTCTGCATTGAGGAGTTGGAACCAGTCCATAGCTGACCCTCCAGCAGGTTTTCAGAGGCAGTTAAGTGCATGGGAGGACTCTGTCCATCCTTGTCCAGCAAAGGAGCTGGAGGATTCGAACTGTGTGCCTTTGGGATTGCAGAGCGGCTTTCTTACCACGAGGCCACCGGAGCTCCGTCATCATCATTTTTGGGTGCCACCAAGCTCACTACAATTTATAGTGAGCCAATGAAGAACAGATTCCTGCCCTCTAACTACAGGAACTGTCATCCTCACAATCTCCACCACACTCAAGCCCCTCGTTTCAGGCTATGAGTCAATTCATCTCATTGAGGGTCTTCCTTTCTTTCTCTGACCCTCTCTCTCTACTCTTTCAAGCAGGTGGACTGAGTCTCACCATCCTTGCCTCTTAAGGATCATCCTAGTTGCACGTCTTCCACGATAGATTAGGTTTTAGTTCTTTGGTAGTCCACAGGGTATATTCTGTACCCTTCTCCGTCACAACTCTAAGGCAGCAATTCTTCTTCAGTCTTTATCACTGAATTTTCACATTCATAGGAGATAACTGAACATAACAGAGTCAGATAGCATGGGTCATTAAACTGATATCCTTGCCTTTAGCACTTTTAAAGAGGTCTTTAGCATGGGATTTACCCCAAAGCAACAAGTCATTTGGTTTCTTGCCTGCTATTGAAATATGTATTGCTTGTGGATTAAAGTAAAATGAAATCCTTGACCACTTCAACCTTTTCTGCATTTATCATGACGTTGCCTATTGGTCTAGTTGTGAGGATTTTTGTTTTCTTGATGCTGTGGTGTAATTCATACTAAATCCACACAAGTTGATCTTCGTCAATAAGTCAGGGAGCAGAGTTCTAGTATCTGCATAATCTGGGTTGTAGATGAGTCCTCCTCCAAACCGGACGTCACATTCTTCTTCACAGAATCCAGTTTATCAAGTGATCTGCTCAGCATGCATACTGAGTAGGCATAGTGAACAGATGCAACCCTAACGGACACCTTTCCTGAGTGAAAGGCACGCGGTATTCCCCTGTTCTGTCTGGTTCCTTGGTCTATATACAGATCCCACATGAGCACAAATAAATGTTCTGACATTCCCATTCATCTCTATGTTATCCATCTACGATTTATGATCCACGGAGTCAAATGCCTTAACACAGTCAACAAAACACAAGCACACATTTTTCTGTTACTCTCTGCTCTTAGTCAAGATTTATCTGGCATCAGCAATGACATCCCTCATTCCATCACCTCGTTTGAATCCTGCTTGAATTCCTGGCAGCTCTCTACTGATATACTGTTCCAGCCATTTTTTAAAATAATCTTCAGCAAGATTTTACTTGCTTGTGACATTATCAATAGTTTGATAATTTCTGCATTCTGTTGGATCACCTTTTTTTTGGAACAGGAACAAATACTGGTCTCTCCCAGTCCCTTGGCTGACTAGCTGTCTTCCAAACTGACGAGCCCAGAAGCACCTGCAGGGCTGCATCTGTGTGCTCAAACAACTCAATTTACAGTCTTTTCATTCCTTCAGCCTTATTTTTGGATAATGTTTTTGACACAGCTTAGAGTTCTTCCTTCAACAGCATTCGTTTCTAATCATATGCTACTTCATGAAATAATTCAGTGTTAACCAAACCTTTTGGTCCAGTTTCTCCCTGTATTCTATCCTTCTTTTGATACTTCTTGCATCATTCAATATTTTGTCCATAAAATCCTTTAGTATTACAACTCAAAGTTTACATTTTTCCACTTAATAAATTCCTGGCATGTTCTTCCCTTTTGGTTTTCAAACTCCAGGATTTTGTACATTTTATTATAATACTTTTATCTGCTCAAGCTGCCACTGGAAATTTTCTGCTCAGCTCTCTTACTTCATTTCTTCCTTTTGTTTTAGCATCTCTATGTTCTAGAGCAAGTTTCTGAGTTAAAGAAATACAAATTAAAACCACAAGAAGTTACATATGAACTCCTTTTTGGTTTCCTAACAAGCAGGATATGGAGATAGATAGATAGATAGATAGATAGATAGATAGATAGATAGATA
>NW_006399761.1:12019902-12021302 GCF_000299155.1 Elephantulus edwardii
GTCTCCAGAAATCTTATGAACTTTGATAAATGTACATAATTGTAGAGGGGCTTCAGGCCTTTTGTTCATAGGGTCACTAAGAGTCCTGCTCGACTTAAAGGCAATCAACACCACTATCATATCCAAGTAGTAATAAAAATGTGGAATATGTATCTCCAAGTTGTAATACAAATGTGGACTAACTAAAATTTTCACACATTACAGCTGTTGTTTGATGGCCACCAGTCGACCACAACTCACAGCGACCCTATGAAGGACAAATCTGAACCCTGCCCTGTCCTGTGCCATCTTCATCACCTCTACCATGCTTAAGCCCACTGCTACAGTCACTGCGTCAGTTCACCTCGTTGAGGATCTTCCCCTCCTTCACTGCCTCACTTTCCTGACCATGACGGCTTTTCCAAGAACTGGATCCTCCTAGTAACACATTCAAAGTGTGTCAGACAGTTGCACCATCCTTCCTTCTAAAGAGCAGCCTGGATGAACCCTCTCCAATACACACCTGTTTGTTCTCTTGGCAGTTCACAGGATATTTATTACTCTCTTCTAGCACTACAGCTCAAAGGCATCAATTCTTCTTGTCTTTTTTATTCACTGTCTAACTCTTAGATGCATAGCAAATAACTGAAAAGACCATGGTTTAGTCAGACACACCTTAGTCTTTAAACTGAAGTCCTTGCTCTTCAGCACGTTGATGAGGTCCCTAACTGCAGACTGTCCCAATGCAATCGTTTTCTCATTTCCTGACTGTTGGTACCCACAGTGACGGTGGGTAATGTAAAATGCTACTATATCCCTAAATTTAGCTACTGTATCACTAAATTATTTTCCAAAGTTAAACATGAACCTATCATATGGCCTAGTAATTCTACTATTAAATATTATTAATCTATGAATGATGAAAACCTAGCTTTAAATAAAACCTCTATGTAGAAGCCTACCATAAATTTACTCATAATCACCAAAGAGCAGTAACAACTCTCAGGTCCTTCAACTGGTGAAGAATAAATGAACTCTGGCGCATCCATATAAGCAACTCCAACTCAGTAATCAAAGAGTCACTAACATATACATCAACATGCTGTTAAATAACAGACAAGCACATTCCAATGGTTAAGTACTAAATTATTATATGAACACACACACACCACGACATCCTCGGAAGCAGCAAAGTACAGGGAAGCGAACAGATCGGTGACCATGAAAATATAGAGCCGCCCTTTTTTGAGTTATTAGTTGAAATTGCCACTACTTATTTTGACAAGATTTAGTAAGAGGAAATATTACTCATGTGATAAAACAAATTTATATAGACTTGCAAGATTAAAAATATATTATCATCATTGGAATTAAGTTTTGGTCTTATGTTCACTTACTATATATATGTTGTTGTTGTTGTT
>NW_006399761.1:12022482-12028930 GCF_000299155.1 Elephantulus edwardii
GATTGAGGTTGTTAGCTATTACAGCTTGCTCAGATCCACAATCAACACTCTTAACACGAGAAGTCAGGAAACCAAAAGACAAATTGCAATGGGAAAATCTGCTGTCAGGGACCTCTCCAGAGTACTAAAGAGTAATGATGTCAGTCTAGAGACAAGGGTGCGCCTGATCCAGGCCACGGTCTTCTCAATTACTTGTTAGGCTTCAGAGAGTTGGACAATGACTAAGGATGACAGAAGAAGAATAGAAGAATAGATGCCTACAAGTTGTGGTGCTGGAGAAGAGTCTTGACTGGACTGTCAATAAAACAAATAGGTCTGTTTTGGAGAGGGTGAAATCAAGTCTCTCCTTGGAGGCTAGGATTTTGAAGCTCTGTCTCACTTACTTTGGGCACATGGCCAGGAGAGATCAGTCCTTGGTGAAGGACATCATGCTCAGAAGAGTGGACAGACAGCGCAGGAGAGGGAGACCCCAGATGAGATGGATTGATACAATGACTGGGGTGAGGTGGTTGGTGTGTCAGAATTAGTGAGACCGGCTCAGGACAGGGACGGGTTCAGAGCTGCTGTACACAGGGTCACTATACAGGGTCACTATACATCACAGGCAACTCAACCAGTAACATTCTATGACAGGTTCAGAAGCAGGAGTGGCATCCACTTCCTAAACAACATGCCTCCGGAAATTCTATGAACTTTGATAAATGTCGACGGTTGTAGAGGGGCTTCAGGCCTTTTGTTCACAGGGTCAGTATGAGTCGTACTTGACTTGAAGGCAATCAACAACAACAGCAGCAACAACAATATAGTCTGCCTATAAATGAAAATGGTGTGCACAGACACTTTATCAAGCGATTGTACTGGAAGATTTATGAAAGCATGTGAAATTGCACCTAAAGTTGTTTTATTAGTGACTATAAGCAGTAACAGTAAATTTATTGTAGTTGATGAATAAATGTACTTAATCTAGTCTCAGTTATTTTGGTCTAATAACGTTTTCATTTTTTTAAAAAGTTATATTTGTAATTTGTACTATTGAGGGGGGTTGACTGCAGGGGTTACTGTCGATGTATGATTTGCATTGTATTTTATAGAATCATCTAAAATGGTATATTGATTTTTATAACTTAAGTGATATTTAGGTATTCTAATAACTGTATATTTGACAAACTACTAAAATGTTTTACATTAGGGGAAAAAAACACAACACAAAGCTGGAGAGAAGTCTGGCCACAAATAAGCCACACAATGAAAAGATGGAGACTTACAGAACTACTCCAAAGCTTGATTTTCAAGGTTGGAACATGATTTTAAACAGGTGTCAGAACTCACCGAACCATACACCAAAACAGTCAATTTTAGGGTATTCAACGTTGTTGTTAGGGACCATCAAGGTCAACTACCGTTCACAAAACGCTGTGAGTCACGGATTTGAGCTTCACCCTACCCACCTTCTTTACTATCTGTTACAGTCACTACGTCAATCCATCTAGTTTCTCTCTTTCTCCGACCCTCCACCTTTCCCAACATGATGTCTTTTTCCAAGGACCAGCCTCTCCTAAAAACCTGCCTAAAGTACAGGAGGCGAAGTTTCACAAATAAATTCCTTAAACATGTATTTTAGGGAGCTCTGGTGGCCTAGTGGCAAGAAGCTCAACTACAATCCCAGAAGTGTGTGGTTCGAATCCACCAGATGCTCTGCTGGAGGAGGAGGGACAATCTCCTCCTGTACCAGTCAGATCCAATTTGAGAGTATACACATACAAAATAATAAAATGAAATTAGAAAAAAAAAAAACCAAACCAAAAACAAACATGTATTTTAAATTCATGAAGGAAAAATTACTTTCAAAGACATTGCTTTCATTCTCATCCCTGTACCAAAAAGTAAGTAAATATTATTACTCCTGTGATTGAAGTGAGAAAAGGGAAGTAAATTAAATAAATGAGCATACATATTACACATGACAAGATCGGAACTATGGTGTAGATCCATGGACTCTATACCACATGCTTTACGCTTTGTCCTCCCACATCCCACGAGCTTTCATGTGTGACAATGACCCAAAAGCCAAATGGTATGTTAAGGGGATGGGAGGCCAAAAATAAAAAAGCCCTATGTGTGTCATTCAGAATGAATCAGCTGCCCTGAAGCAGACCATAAGTGGGTTAAATCTGAACAGTGATCCATACAAGCAGCAAATTAACTGATTTTCAAAATTTAATTATTGACTACTTCTATGATGGCCTAGTGGCAAGAAGCTGTGCTGCAATCTTAAAGGCACACAGTTCAAATCCACCAACTGCTTCACTGGAGAAGGAATTAAATGCCTCTGAAAACCCAATGGATGGTCAGCCATCGGTCAGCTCAGACTCCATGATACACAACAACAACAACTTCTACAAAGGCTTTTTAATGTCTTAATGCAAAGAAAAGCACAAACAAGTATAATCACAGGCAGTCTTATAACACTGGTTGTAACAGAAGCACAACCTGGTTTTCAGAGCTACCCTAACTATCCTACAGAAACTGGTAACTACAATCTAACAGACCAAGAATTTAGAGATATTCCCCAAAGTTCCTTCCTAAGAATGGGAAAATAGTGGGAAACTGTGCAGTGTTAAAGCGTAACAGGCACTCTGTGAAGCCCCTCATAAAACGGACGATCCCAGAGGACCATACGCTGAGTGAAGGCAATGCACTATTATACAAAGTAAACAAAGGATTTTTCATTCAAAAAGAGATCTTTTTTTAAAAAGTTACTAGAAGTGGGAGTAAAAAAAGGGAGAGTAAAGCAGTTTAGAAACAACCCCTAAGTGGGAATGAGGAGAGAATATGCCAAAAGAACATAAATAGTTCAGAGGAAAATTAAGTGTTTCTTCAGGGCGGGGGGTGGGGGTGGGGGGGATTGAAATAGCATCTGCACCAAAAACAGCCTACCTCACCTATAAACAGCGGCGTGGTTTCCTCCAGAGTCATTTCGTTAGGGTCTGCCCCAGCCTTTAGAAGGATTTGGACAATCTTCCAGTGTCCTTGACTTGCTGCAAGATGTAATGGACAGAAGCCCTCAAAAGTCCTTGTCTTAATGTAGTTTTCGGATGAGTCTATGGAAAAATAAAAAAGATCAGCAAAAATACTGTCCCTTCTTGTGCTTAAAAGATTCACAGAGAGAAAAAAAAAAGATTCACAGAGGAATTGTCTTAAAAATGTACAGCAATTTACAAATGTGGTTTCTCCAAATAAGTTTAAAAATTTCTAGAAAATAAAGAAAAAACTCTACAAGTATTACAGTGTATTCTTTTAATTTTTTTTTATTTATTTGGTATTTCTAACACAAAAACAACTACCTGGTGTTTTTAAGACAATTCTGCCCATGGTATGAATGACCCAAATCATGGCATATTGCTTCATATCCATCTAAAAGTTGCACAATAAAGAAGGAAGACCAAAGAGGAATCGATGTCTTTGAAGTATGGTGTTGGTGACGAGTACTGCATACAAACAGCATTAATAAAGTTCAAGACAGATTTTTAAATTCCTATTATACAATATCAAAGATTCTGAAGCTTTGTCTGACATACTTTGGACATGCTGCAGGGAGGGACCAGTCCCTGGAGAGGGGCATCATGCTTGGGAGGGTGGAGGGACAGCGCAGGAGAGGAACGCCCTCAATGAGATGGACTGATTCAGTGATTGGGGTAATGGGGATGGGTGTGTCAGAGTCAGTGAGATTGGCACAGGATAGAGCAGGGATTAAGGCTGTTGTACATAGGGTCGCTATGAGTCGCAAGAGACTCGACGGCACATAACAATAACAATCATATAATATGGTTAAATTCAACATCCCACTTGGACTCTAGTTTTCAGCAGTAGTTAATTTCTAACATCCTGTTCTCTGGGTAACAGTTGACAGTACTGGTTAACCTCTCTGGTTAGCATTGCTTGTTCCCATGGGTATAGATCCATATTGAACCTGTATTTGGAGTCATATAAATTTGCTGAGCTGGTGTAAATGGATTTGTGTCAGACCATCCAAACCCCAGCCTAAGATGACAATACCACATCCTAGGCAAATCTTACTGCTTGAAATGTAAGGGAGATGTACAAGGTGAGTTACCACTGTTTGAATAGGTCATTGTTTTATAAAAAGTTGTTTAATGGAAACTGTCTTGTTGTTGTTGTTGTTGTGTGCCATCCAGTCATTTGCAACTCATCGCAACCCTATGTACAAGAGCCCTAAACGCCGTTCTATCCTGTGCCAACCTCGCTGTCTCAAACACACTCATTCCCACCACTTCACTCACAGAATCGATCCATCTCATCAAAGTTCTTCCTCTCCTGCGCCGTCCCTCCACTCTCCCACACATGATGTCCCTCTCCAAGGACCAGTCCCTCCTTGCAACATGCCCAAAGGATGTCATACGAAGCTTCAGAATCCTTAACTCCAGGGAACATTCTGGCTTCACCCTCTCCAGGACAAACCTGTTTGTTCTCCTAGCAGTCCATGGTATATTCAACACTCTTCTCCAGCACCACAACTCAAAGGCATCAATTCTCTTTCTATCCTCCCTATTCACTGTCCAACTCTCCGATGCATAGCACGTAATTGCAAAGACTATAACCTGAACCAGGCACACCTTAGTCTCCAGCCTGAAGTCATTGCTCTTCAGAACTCTCCAGAGATCCCTCACAGCTGACTTTTGCAATGCAATTCGTCTCCTGATTTTCTGACCCTGGACCACATGACAAGTAGGAAGGTAGTCTCCAAGTAGGAGAACTAGCTCACTGTTTTCCAGATCTGTGAATAAAGTGTATGTCTGATTCAGTCTCTGTGTGTCGTAAATAGGAGGGGGGGGGGCCCGCAGGATATGTGACTGATGGCTAAGGACCTACTGTTTGTACAGTAACAAATATTCCATTGACCTCCCAAAGAACACACAAATTGGTCCTATAGGAAAGAAATATAGGAAGCTCTGGTGGCCTAGTAGTAAGAAGCTGAGCTGCAATCCCAAAGGTACCCAATTCAAATCCACCAGATGCTTTGCTGGAGAAGGATGGGCAATCTCCTCTCCTGTGGTTACCTGCCTCTAAAAATCCACTGGAGAATGAGTTATGGGTCAGTTCCAACTCGACAGCACTCAACAACAACAATGGGAACTCTAAGTAGGGAACTCCTGAGAGGTAAGGATGATAAAACTTCACCTCACATATTTTGTGCGTGTGGTGAGATGGGGCCGGTGCTTGGGAAAAGCCACTATACTGTAAGGTAGAGGCCATCAAAAGAAAGTAAGACCCTTAGCAAGATGAAATGGTTCAGTGACTGTCAACAAGGGCGTGAGCACCACACAGATTCTGAGGGTGATGCGTGACAGCGCATTTCGGGCAGGACATGGCGACCTGTTGTCCACAGGGTTGCTATGGCTCATGGACACCACTTTACAACATGTTGGGTTTTTAATCTAATTTTTGAGCTGTTGTTTGATTGACTAGTTAGTTGGTTTATACTTAGTAAAAACTGAAAAGACATACAAGATAAAAACAACAAAGAATTTTCAAAATGAGTAAGAAAAGCCTTGCGAGCAGTCTAGATATGCTGCGTCTCTTGCGTGATGATTAGTAAAGTAACGTGGTTCTGGCGAAGAGCAGTCACGACAGTGAGTGTCCAGTACAGAGAAGACAAGGCAGAAGACAGCAGAGATGAAGGGAAGACAGCGTATACAGAGGTCATGTAGAGCAGGGGTGCAACATCCAAGCTGAGAAACTTTCTTTTGGAAAGACAGACATCCTCTTCTACTGAGAAAGACATTTTTAAAAAGATCAGATTTAATACTGGCTATTTAAAATATTATACTTTACAAAACAAAGAGTCAGTATTTGTGCACCCACCACAAACAAAAATAAAACCAACAGGAGAGGGAATAATAGAATGGAACGCAGACTGTGACCAAAGAATCAAATGAAGTGACAAAGGTATGACACAGGTGCACTAAGGAGTGGGGGGAAGAGATCCTGTCCTTTACATTAACTGTGAAAAATGATGTTCTGACTAGAAACTCTAAGACTTGCATATGCAATCTCTAAAACCAAGATATGTGGCATGATGAAACAGCTGCCCCAGATCCAAACAAAACTCCATTTTTAATCAAACTGTACCTTGAACTAAAATGTCTGCTTCTGCACTGAAGAGACAACTCAACTTCTAGTAAGACTTCAAACTGTTTTGTTACCCAAAAGGAGAGACTTAGCTTGTGAACAGATCATGTGGGAAGCATGGCTCTATGAGGAGGAACATGACATCAGGATAGGAGGGAGACTCATCGACAACTTACGTTGCGCAGATGACACAATCTTGCTTGCTGAAACTGAAGAAGACCTGAAGCACTTGCTGCAGAAAGTCAAGGACTGTCATCTTCAATATGCATTGAAGCGCAACATCAAGAATACAAAGATT
>NW_006399761.1:12029530-12031853 GCF_000299155.1 Elephantulus edwardii
GAAATCAAAAGAATAACTGCACTGGGAAAATCTGCTGTCAGGGACCTCTACAGAGTGCTGAAAAGCCAACGATGTCAGACTAGAGACTAAAATGTGCCTACTCCAGGCCATTGTCTTTGCAATTACCTGCTATGGATCAGAAAGCTGGATAATGACTAAGGATGACAGAAGAAGAATCAATGCCTTCAAATTGTCGTGCTAGAGAAGAGTCTTAAACATACCATGACCAGCCAAGAAAACAAATAGATCTGTCTTGGAGAGGGTGAAACCAAGTTTTCTCTATGGAGACTAGCATTGTAAAGCTCCATCTCATATACATTGGACATGCGGCCAGAACACCGGTACTTGGAGAAGGAAATCATGCTTGAAAGGTGGAGACAGCGCAGGAGAGGAAGACACCGGATGAGATGGAGTGATACAGTGACTAAGGCAATGGGGGTTGATGTGTCAGAATTAGTGAAAATGACTCAGGGCAGGACAGGATTCAGAGCTGCTGTACATACAGGGTCACTATGGGTCACAGGCAACTTGAGGGCATATAATGACAACAAGGAACTGTTAAAAGAGCTTAAGAGTGTTTACATGTCCAACAGATCTGACCTCTACCCTAGCCTATGCAATCCTCACCATGTACACGAGCCCCCTGTTACAGTCACTCTGTCAGTGCATCTGGTTGAGGGTTTTCCTCTTTCTCTGAGCCCTTCCCAGAAGGGTATCTTCTTGCTGTTCCTTAAGTTGTGACAAATGGACCACTGTAATATAAGATGTTAACAACAGAGCAAACAGGATAAGGGGTATGCAGGAACTCACCATAACAATTCTATAACTTAAAAGCAAATAAACAAAAAATCTACAGTTTCAGTGGCTAAGCCTTATGATTAAGTATGGAGTTTTATAACTAGTCTTGAAACCATGTGGAAACTGGCAGAGCATTAACTAGTCCGTTTCCAATCAAATCTAAAACAAAGTCATAACTCACTGTCATTTAATCATACCTCTGAAGTCTTTAATCAAGTAATTCTAACAGGTCGTTAAGCTATGGAAATTAACTACTTAATTAACTAAATGAGATTTTCGCATTATTTTCCCAAAGTGCCATCTGTTCAATTAGTAATGCTAATATCCAATCTTGAATTTTCAAGGGGTTCAACGCCACTAGGGTCATGGACGTAATATGCAATGAAAAACATAATGCAACTTTAAGTAGGATTTAAAATAAAATTAGTGATTTTAAAACTTCTGGTAATAATGAATTTATACTAATATTCTTAAAAAAATTTTTTTTAATTGGTAAGATTTTAAAGTTTTGTAGGAGTGGTGAAAAAATGTCAACACCTTCATTATGTAAAATGTTTCAAAAACCTATTGGTATGCTTTGAAATGTGTTTAAAAACAGACATAGAAAGATACTACAAAGAAATAGGCTTAAATGTTTACATAATTTGTAGGAGCACAGGTTCATCTAGAAAGAAGCCCTGGTGTCACAATGGTAAAGTAGTTGACTGATAACCGGAAGATCAGTGGTTCAAACTCACTGGGCATTCCATGAAGAAAGATGGCGCATTTTGCTTCAATGAAGATCTCCGCCTTGGCTAGCTAGACCAGTAGAGGCTGGGAAACCTCAGGGACTACAGATCTTAGTAACTCTTTGAGCCTCAAATTAAACTGACCTCTATGGATCAACCTTGAGCCAAACAGACACAAGGAACACAAGAAAGGTGCTCTGCGGCTGTCACACAATCTGGAAGCCCCAGCCTCTTCCCAGGAGAAAAAGAGAAACAAGCTTCCCTTTGACTGCCTTGCAAGCCCTCGGAGGGAGGGTCAGAACAGACTCAGTAGTGGATAAAATGTGAACAGAAACAGTGCTCACTTCTTAGGACAACCAAATCAAACAGGATCAAAGGGTCATATTCACCCAAGGAGAAAGCTGAGAAGGCAGGAGAAGGTGGGACAGAAGGACGAAGGAAAAGGAAACTCACAAGCCGTGAGGAGTGCTGTGGTCATAATGTTGTTGTTGTTGTTGTTGTTATGTGCCGTCAAATCGCCTGCAACTCATGGCAACCCCATGTACAACAGCCCTAAACCCTGCTCTATCCTGTGCCAATCTCACTGTCTCCAACACGCCTACCCGCATTACCCCAGTCACTGAATCAATCCATCTCACAGAGGGTCTTCCTCTCTCGCACTGCCCCTCTGTAAGTATTATAATTAATGCTATAAAATAAAATCTGAATAAATAAATGGAAAACTAAACTGCTCTGTAAACTTTTACTCAAAGTTCAATAAAATGAAATTTTTTTTAAAGAACTTATAATTTGAGGAG
>NW_006399761.1:12032508-12059081 GCF_000299155.1 Elephantulus edwardii
AAACTTGTGAGTTACAAACAGAAGGGCTTTGAGGGTGTTGCTTTCAGGTTTACTGGGGGGGAGGGTGGCAGAAGGTGGTCTAAGTAACATTCTCTGGATACTCTAGGCATTCTTTTTTTTTTTCCTTCCCCACCCAGGGGTCAGATGGCACAATCTGGGGGCTGAGGAGCTCACCCTGAGGGCCGCAACGGCACCCCGAGCCAGGGCCAGGGCAGCCCGCCCTGAGCAGAGGGCTGCGACGGCTTGCCTGAGCCAGGGGCCGAGAGCAGCCCATCTCGGGCAGAGGGCCGCAACGGCTCGCCCCGAGCCGGGGGCCAAGGGCAGCCCGTCCCGAGCAGGGCAACACCCCCCAGGAGCTGGCTGGTATACTCCCCCTCCAATTGCCCCTACCCCAGTCTGGTCCCCTCGCCTAACTGAGGACTCTGTGGTCAGGAATAGTGTTTCCAGTTCCAGCACTGCCACTTTTACTCCCCCATAAGTGGTCATACTATATTTTGAAGTAGGTGTCACTGCCCTCCCCCTTATATATGATAAAGGGAACCTGAGAATTGTGAACAGACTCCCCCCAGGTCTAACCATCTTTTGGCAGAAGCATTCAACAGAACAAAATATGTGGTGCATTTAGGATGTCGGTCCTCTTGTGCATGCTGCCACTGTTAAGGTCATCAGACTCACAGTGACTTTCAGCAATCCATTTATAGGTAATCGTCTTCTTTGGCCTGTCCAAAGAAACCCAAACCTGCAGATGGCGGGCATGCATCCCATCCCCCACCTCCTATGCAGGCGGCCAGCGGGGCACGCGTCCCCCCTCCAGCGCGGGCGGCCTTTGGGGGTGCGCCCCCCCACCCAGCCGTTCGGCGTGTGCGTGGCCCCTCTTGTGCGGGTGGCCGGCGGGCGCCCGCTTCCCCCACTGCCACCATCCTGGCTCCAAGAATTCTCTCCAGAACAAGTCCACCTTGCGGCAGTGTGGTGGCTGCACTGTACCAGTCTTGAGGAGGGCCGGTGCCCAGCATCCATCCTGGGTGAGGGAATCCATTCGTTCCGGCTGTGGAAGCCTCATGGAGCTGCAGTGGTTGTGCGGCGTGGCGCAGGCTCTGCGGGAGGGGGGTGGGAGCCACGAGATTCACCCATTTCTTCACCCATTTCTCCTTGGGAGTCCTTGAATTCCTGTTGTTGAGCCTCGATCTTCACTGAGGGCCAGTCATCAACTGTTTAAGTGTTCAATTACCAATAAGCCGAAGTCTGTGGAAGGCCATAATGGCCCTGCTTTAAGTGGTTTGCTGCTCCCGCAGCTCACCACACTGTCTCTGCCCCCACCGCCATCTTGGATCCCCGGCTACTGTACTCTTCTGAGCCAAAATCAATTTAATGATAACATCATCCTCCCAGAGATACATATTCAGAAAGTCTCCAACTTACGATTTATTCATGTTCCAAAGAACAGCACTTAGTGACTGTCCATTTCTATTGTTTTAACATCTTTTCACTACTAACATGTCCTATATATATGGAGGGGAGTGAGTGTGTGTGTGTGTGTGTGTGTGTGTGTGTGTGTGTGTGATATATATGCTGTCCAGTAGCAACCAACTCATAGCTGACCCTTCAGCAAGTTTTCAGAGGCAGTAAGTTGCATCAGGGGCAACTGTCTATCATTCTCCCATAGAGCAGCTAGGGATTTGAACCACGTGCCTTTGAGCTGGTAGCACAGCACATTACCACAAGGACACAAGAGTGAGCAATGCTGGTGTTACCACTCTGAGATGCCTTCTCCTAAATGCTGAATTTTTATGACTTAAAACACTAACATATAGAGTTAATGTTCTAAAAGAATTCAGAGGCTTCACTTACTTGAGAACACAGACCTAAAAACCAATCACCTCACTAGAAATCAAAGAGCAGATTGAGGAAGCAGTGAGATGTTAACATGAACTAAGTGAAGAAAAATCAAAAGGATCAGACGGACAACTCTCATTTTCTAACTAAACGGACTGTCCACCCCTATTCCCAGGGACGGCCCAGATGATCCAGAATCTTCCACAAGTGTAATTACTACTGCAAATGACAAAGCAGCAACATTGTCCATTATCAGAGCAAGGTTTTATGATCTGTGTATTTTTAGTTTAGGCATATATTTACGTATGAAAACACATCCATAAAGGGGTGTGTGTGTGTGTGTGAGTGAGAGAGAGAGAAAGAGAGAGAGAGAGAATATACACACAAACAGATGCATTTTAAAATATTATTTTTATATGCCTTTTATTATGCAGTGTTTCAAACACATTAACAAGGATGTTGTTAGGTGCCATGGCGTTGCCTCCCACTCAGAGTGACCCGATGACACCTGGTCTGGTCCCGAACCATCCTCACAATGTCCGCTGTCACCCAGATCTCATTTGACCCTAAAGTGCACAGCATGCTTCACTGGCACTAAATATGACCAAGACAGTATTTTTCCCCTAGTTATTGTATTAGCTTCTGAAGGATATGGAAAGACTTTTTACCACAAATAAAAAGTACTGGAAAGAGTCACAAAACTTAAAAACAGCTAAAAAGTACACATACAAAAAAAAAAGGCACACCTCAAACAAAACACACCCTCGATTTCAGAAACACTGCTCCTTTTGTTTGGAAAAGGAGGAAAGAATAAACATCAGTGACTCTGAAGTGTTTAACTTCACATAGTCAATTACTTTTTGCCACATCACCCAGGTCCGGTAATAAAACAGGCCAGAAAGCAATTCTATGTAAAAGGAATCATTACTGGATTTCTAACTACATCAACATACTGATGTAAACTTAGGCAAACAATCTTACTTTTCTTAATAAACAACAGGTAGTTATTTGACGATTATATCACAGGAAGAAAACAACTACATGGGGCTTGACTGGGCAAAGAGCTGTGCTACCATCCCAAAGGCAAGCAGTTCAAATCTACCAGCTTCTCTGCTAGAGAAAAATGGGGAATCTCCTGTCGTGCTTTTGACAGCCTCTGAAAACATACTGCAGGGTTAGCTATGAGTCATGTTAAGTCATGTTAGCTTTTTACTCATTTATTTTAAACATTTTCTTAATCCAGCTTGTAGACCCAGCCTTCTACGTCTCAGATTTACTTTACCTGCATGGATTAACATCCGCAAACACTCTACAGAGTTGTGGTAGGCTGCTTCGTGGATCGGCATCCATCCCCTGTTGTCAGCAACATCAACACTCCGTCCCCGCTTGAGCAGTTTCCGTAAGACTTTGACGTTTCCTTCCCTGGCAGCAAGGCCAACCGCAGAACAAGTGTTGGAGTAAGCCTCTCTAAAATCCATTCTTCTGGTTGGTCTAGAAGACAGGGCAGAAATAGAAGACTAGAGTCAGTTAAGCAGCATTGCACTCTGGGAGACAGACAGCATGCTAGGGGTCTCTCCAGCATCCCTCATGCCAGGTGGGAAGAACCCACTGGGAGGGGCTGGCCATGCCCCAGGTGCGCTAGAGCTCAACTCAGGGAGCCTCTGATCAATCAGGATTCCTTGCGCATTTCAGAGTAAAGCCAGCTAGGGGTTTACGTCATCCTTCCCTTTCTTCTCTAGCAATGCTGAGAAGCTCCTTTCTGCAGACTTCTTCCCCTCTTCATGTGCCATCAAAACACATTCGCTGGAGCTCTGCCGACATGAGCACCGAACTCCTCTAATCAATCTAAAACCCGCAAGACCCATTTGTACTCAGAAATAGAAAAAACTTGCAAATGAGATTAATTAATAATAACTGGTGCGCGAAATGCAAAAGTTGGAAACAAAGGAAGATTGGTAAGTCAGAAATTATAGACTTGGTGACAGAAAGAGACGCGAGACTGAAGGATGGAATTTTACATGATTTATTCATTGCAAATACCTTATTTAAAAAAACACAAAAGACGACTGCACACATGGCCTTCATCTGATTAACTACACAGGAGTCAGATCAACTACAGCTGTGGAAAGAAGAGTTGGAAACACTCAATATCAGTAGTCAAAACCAGCCCAGGTGCTGACTGGGCCACAGACCACCTACACCTGTACAACTTCAGACAGACAACAAAGAGCACTAAAACAAGGCCCCAAGAGACAAAATAAAACTTTGAGTCTATCCCGCGTGAATTTTAAAACCATGTCAAGAACACATTTGAAGTACTGAACATTAATGATCAAAGACCAGACGAATTGTCGGAAGCCAGCAAGGACACCCTCTGAGCAAAGGGTTATTACAAAGACAGGGGAGAACGAAAAGATCAAAGTGTAGGTCAGAGTAGACTGAAGATTGCACAAGAACACTGAAAAAGCAAAACAAAGGAAGAAATGGCAAAGTAGAGAGCTGAACACAAGGTTTCAAAGTGCAGTTAAAGAAGACAAAGCAAAGAACTGGAATAAAATGTGCAAAGAGCTGCAGTCAGAAAACAAAAAAAAAAGAAAAAAAAAGAACTTGCTTGGCATTTCTCAGGCTAAAAGAAATGAAGAATAAAAATCAAGCCACAAATTTCAATACTGAAGTTGGTATAGGCAAAATCTAGAACGATCCAAAAAACAATAAAACAAAAAAACAACCCACAAAAAGAAATTCACTTAAGTCAATGTATTAAAAGAACTGGCTGACATGGAACCATAATCAGGAAGTCACATCTGACCAAACACCAATAGTGATGAAGAAAAAAACCTCAAACTACACTGAAGCAAAAAAAAAAAAAAAAAAAAATAGGGCCCCAGGAATTGATGGAATACCAATGAACATGTTTCGACAAACAGATGCTGCCTTGGACATGCTTATTTCTTAGCTGTACTAAGAAATGCAGAGGACATGTTTCTATTCCCAAGAAAGGTGATCTAGAAAAATGTGGAAATTATTAAGAAATATCATTAATATCACATGCAAGCCAAATATTGTTGAAGATTATTCAAAAATGGCTAGAGAGTACAAAGCTAACTGCTAGCAGTTCAAGTGGAGTTTGAGAAATGTGAAGTATATTCTTATCGTTTGCACCTTTCGTTACAATGTTTTGTCTTTTTGTGCTAACCTTTGAAAACTTTTGTCCAACTTTTTTATTTCATCATTAATTTGAGCTAATTTACACACAGTTTTCAAAATTTCTTATTACAAAATAAACTTTATCATATTTGAGTAGCTTACATGTTGCTATGATGCTAAAAGCTGTGCTCATGATCTTTCCAGCAGACTCACCCTTAATAGCTCGGTTTCAACACGCAGATATAATGCTGGAAGCAATTACTAGTCCATGAGAAGAAACTGGTAAGACTGACCAACTGACTGGAAGAGATCCACATTTTGGTCCCATTTCAAAGAAAAGTGACCCAAAGGACTGTGAAAATATCAACTCATTTTGATCTTCTTTATCTTTCCTGACTCTTTAATGACCTTTTTAATCCTTTTCTCTATATACGTTATCCCTTTTAACACCCACTCATCTGGTCTTTGGTCATTAGTGTTCAGTGCTTCCAATCTATTCTTGAGTTGGTTTCTATATTCAGGTAAGAGACAGCCAAGATTGATCTCTTGTTCACATAAATTTGTTCTCATTTTCTTCCACTTCAACTTGAAGTTGAACCTGAAGTTCAACTAAGGCAGTAAATCACATGGGAGGAGACTGCCTATCTTTCTCCCACAGAGCAGCTGGGGGGGTTCAAATTGCCTGCCTTCCTTATCACTATGCCACCAAGCTCCTTTTTCAGCTAAATATAGGGAGTTCTGGAGGCCTAGTGGTAAGAAGCTGTGCTGCAATCCCAAAGGCATGTTGTTCCAACCCACCAGTTGCTCTGCAGAAGGATGGGCAGTCCCCTCCTGTGCAATTTACGGCCTCCGAAAACTCCCCAGAGGGTCAGCTATGGGCTAGACTCGATGGCACACAACAGTATTTCCTGGTATATCTAAAACGAATATATTAGGCATTATATATGCATTGCAAGGTGGACTGGGGAGGGGAAAGGGAGAGAGTGGGAGGAAAATACGCAACAATGAATGAATAAAAATAAATAAATAAATAAAACCTTTTATGAATGGGGAAAAAACCCACCACACAATTCCTAGTATATCAATGTTTATGTTCATTTTTTAGCAATTTCTCATCCTGGGGTCATACTTCACACATTTCATATTCCAATTATTACTAGATGTTTACAACTATTGTGCCTCATTTTGGATGGTCCCACATCATCAAATACAAGTCCTGCAAGTTTTACTCTATCTACCTCATTACTGAGATGTTAAAAGGTAGGTAAGCAGTTCAAAATCACAAGCTGCTCTGCGGAGAAAAACAGGCAGTCTTCTCCCATGAAGATTTTACAGCCTCAAAAACCTGATAAAGGGTTGCCAATGGGTTGGAAGTGACTCCACAACATGGTTCTTCCTTAAGGAGGTAGGGGCTTTGAATGCTGTCCAACCGAAGGGCTACCTACTGGCCCTCTATCAGAGACTGTTTCCCAGTGGTCCATTGCTAGGTCCTTCTTTTCAGTCTCAGTCCAGAATCTCGGTTGAAACCTAGTCACCTGAGGTGAACCTGCTGCTATCTTAAACACCAGAGGTGTATCTTTCAACATCATAGCAGAACGGAAGCCACCCAAATACAACAAAGTGGCTGAGATAAATAAGGAAGTTTAAACACGGGCTACTGGATGGCAGGATTATGGTTCACTGCCTTACTAACACTGTGATTAGGACAGTCAACAGTATGTAGTCATGAAAAACCCCATGTACACACAACTCATTCCAAGGGTCTTGGATAAAAATAACTGAATATAGAGAAAATGAAAGCTGCACTGGCAAAAATGTTGATTCTTGGATCAAGGGTGAGGCCACATGAGTGTTCACCACGCTTTCAGTAACTTTTCTGCGAGTTTGAAAATGAGAATAGTCTATTCCCAAACTAAGTTTTTCTCTGAAGTAAGTTCCTGGTGATTTCAAAAGTAAGAGAAATACTCGCAGTCTGGATGTTGTAGTCGTGTCTTAAATAAGTAAATAGTATGGGTCCTCAAGAAGGCACAATGATTGGGTAAAGCACACATACTGCACTACCCAGACATGGTGGTTCAAAGGGCTTCCTAGCCAACAGATCTCTAACAATTTTAGGACCTTCACCTTTGAAGAACCTCATGAGAGCTCTCAAAAATCTCATTTGCATCCAGTTAAATGACCCATTAGCAGGTTTTCAAAAGCGGTAAACTATGAGAGATTGGCCTCTTTCTCCTACGGGTCAGCTCTTGATTTGAACCACCAGTGTTTCAGTTAGCAGCACAATTTTATACCCACTAGACCACCTGAGCGCCTTTATGAAAACTAGTTTCTCCTTTAAAAAACAAAATAAACAAAACCAAAACCTACATATATACCTTAAATGTCAGGAAGCTCCCTGACTCATGAGGAAATCATCTTCATAAGCCCCCCAAGAACCTTTGTCTACGTCTTTCTCAATCAGCAGTCTCCTCTAGTCAACATTCTTTTATTTGAAAGGCAAAAATATAGAGGAAGGGGGTAAATTATGCAAGTAAATACTCTGGCTACTGCTTTATGAGGAGAAATCTTTTAATACAAAAAAAAAAAATACCTTTCTACGTGCCAAGTGCAATCTGTAACACAACTTATCAGAGAAGAGCACCTGCGATCCCTGCCCTTTCTCCCTACGTCCTTAGCTTACTTAGCATGAGCAGCCAGGTCTAACTTGTGCGTCACCGACGTCCGAAAAGGACTGTGGGTATTGTAGTCTTCTCCGCTGGCTAACCAGAGGGTGGTACGCTCCACTGTCAACGACGGCGAATAAATCCACTCCTTAATACGCGGAAGAAGTTCAAGGCCTTTCGGCACCCTCTTCCTCGACCACAATAGCAAAACAATATTGCGACGGCTCCGGGAAACAGTCCTCGGACTACAAGTCCCAGAGTGCTTTGTGCTCAGGCAGCAATGCACCACTGCGCCTGCGTGCGGAAACTGGCAGTCCAGGCGGAGCTGCCAAGACCCCAGCAGACAGTGCCGGCCCGCGGCCAAGGACTGGCCGAGCATGTGGGTTTTTGGTTACGGGTCCCTGATATGGAAGGTGGACTTCCCCTATCAGGACAAACTGGTCGGGCGCATCACGGGCTACAGCAGACGCTTCTGGCAGGGCAGCACGGACCACCGCGGGGTCCCCGGCAAGGTGAGGCGGCTAGCCAGCCCCCCACGCGCACGCTCCCCGGGCTGCTCTCCCCAAAACCCTGCCAGCGAGTGGGACCCACCGAATTGCGTCCTGGGGACCCAGCACGTGGGTGTTGATGGTCAACTCACAGCTGACCCTCCAGGGGGTTTTCAGAGGCAGTTAGTGCAGGAGAGGAGGTTGCCCATCTTTCTCCCGTCGCTGGATTCGAACCGCAGGAGATATACCGCACAGCTTCTTAGCACTAGGCCACCAGAACTCCCGTGTGTGTGTGTGTGTGTGTGTGTGTGTGTGTGTGTGTGTGTGTGTATTAAAGCAATTTGATGTCCTTGGCGGGGTGTGTGTGTGTGTGTGTATATTAAAGCAATATAGTGTCCTCCTGGGCCACCTGTCCCCAAACCAAGGCCACTCTTAGCACTAGGCCACCAGAACTCCCTGGGTGTGTGTGTGTAAGCAATTTAGTGTCCCCTGGGGTGTGTGTGTGTGTGTGTGTGTGTGTAAGCAATTTATTGTCCTCCTGGGCCACCTGTCCCCAAACCAAGGCCACTCTTCTAAAGCCTCCAGTGATGCTAGCTTTCTAGAGGGCAGAAGCTCACACGGGCATGGAAGGGGCCCCATTTCTTGAGAACCTCTGCCCTCCACCCCCCAAAAAAGGAAAAGTTAAACTGAACAGGAATCTTCAAGTCACAACGGAGGTGAAACACTGATATCAATTCCAGAATTGGGCTGTTGAGCATCTAAATTTGCTGGCGTATCTTCCTACGGCCACTCTTACTGGTTTGGGCTGAAACGTGCAGGTTATTTCTGGAACTTCTTTAAAACATTCCAAAGGTTATATGGCATTTAAGGTCACAAAAGAGGTCATTTCCGAAATTATCGCGCTATTAAGGAGTTTCTTTTTATCAAAGACCCCCATTAGATAAATGAAAACAATTCCAAGTCCATACAGTCTGAAATAGTTAATATTAACTTTGCCCGTTGTTTGTCCTAAATTGTGAATCTGAAATTTATTTCATTTTCAGCCAATCACCCAGCAAGGCATTAATTTTCAATACATGCATTCAAGGAATTACTGATTATACAAATGACTGTTTATCCAAACAAATCTTGTGTTAGCACAAAGCTACTTGAATCGCTAAAGAATACTAAATTTGGGTTAACTTTGGAAGAAGTAACAAAATATCCTTTTTGGCTTTTTTCTCTGAAATACTGCCAAAACTTACATAGGCATTATTACTCTATTTTTTTTAAAAAAAAAAAAAGTCTACTAGAAAAAAGCAGGAGAGATTCGTGTTACACCGTCAAGGGAAAGGGGAAAGGCTTTAGGGCAATGTACTATGTACCCTGCTCCTCAAAAGCAGGATTCAAATCAGGAGAATCTGTGTTAAAGAGCCATTCTCAGATAAGGTTGGTCAATTAAGACAGGGCATTAGAGTAGAGTATTTTGGCCTGTTGAGATGCTGGGAAAAATTACTTAAGACAGGATGAGGGGTGACTACTTTATATAATGTATAAAATTGCCATTCTGCAGAGAAAAGCTTTCGCCCAAAAGCTCCCAAGTATTATTTCTACATGTAGGTATTAGGGCTTATTTTAATATTGTACTCTTAACCAAAACGTATGATCTGAGTGGGTTTTTCCCCCCAGCATATCAAGATATATGCACTGTCAGAACACACTGAAGCCAAGAAATGGCTGAGTCATACAAGAGCGTGTATTTTTCAAAAAGAAGGGAGCTAAAAAAGCCAAGTCTGCATCTAAGTACTAAATATTTTCTAAGTATACTGTTCTGTTAAAAACAAAACAACACTGGAAGGAACATCTAGATTTACTGCATGTTTTTCATTGTGTAAATGAGTCTCGTGAGTTTTCAGCTTTATATAAATGTTAACTGACACACAAGTCTGCAGAAGTTCTGAATGTTGTTAGGAGAATGGCAGATATGCTACAATGCTCTATGCTTTTTGTTGCAAAATATGCTCTTAATAAGTTACTATGTCTATCATAGGGCGCTCTGGTGGCCTAATAGTTAGAAACTGTGGCAAACCCAAAGACAGAAGGTTCAAATACACCCACCGCTCTGCAGGAGAAGGATGGGCAGTCTCTTCTCTTGTGATTAACTGCCTCTGAAAACCTGTTGGAGGGTCAGCTATGGGTCAGTTCTGACTCAATGGTAGACAACAGCTTGTCACATCATTGGCGTATGAAATAAGACTATTACACAAGTGTCAGACTGGTTTCCACACACAGTACTGCCTGACATTTGAAGGATAATGTCTTACTGATCCTACTTGTTTTCTTATATTAGGCTTTGTTTTGGGTTTCATTAAACTTTAATTTCCAAAGTTTAATTCAGAAATTCTTTTGTAGTTCATCTCATCTCCTTTATTTGTATATTTTACTGGCAGCTTCTCACAAAAATTGGGTTTTATTAAATGTAAAAGATTTTCTTCAAGCACGAAATGTACTCATTTCAGAAAGAAAAACTATTTAATACAAAAGATAATCATGAATATTTATTAAATCCCTAGCTTTTCAAGCTCTAACTCAGAAACACCATTCATGACCCAAGGAAAAATAGTTTACAACATCCTATAATCTCATTCTGCTTGAAAGACCTCTTTTTCCATTTCAGCGCCAAAAAAAGCACTTACTGTATTTACGATCTTACATTATTTTCCAGTAACATTGTTTAGGGGCAAAGAGCTGAAGTTTTAGAATTTCCCAGTAACTATCTCAGTAGTGCCAGTTTTACTCCATTTTTGTGTGATCAACACACTCACAGGAAGCAGCTTTCTTTTCCTTTATAAAGATTACATACCATCCTTGTTTTCTTTTCTCACTGTCACACCTTAAGTCCAGGACTTTCCTGCTCCTCCACCCCCTTTGCAGTGTCACAACTGAGTAGCAAATAGCAGTAACTGAGGAATGAAAAAAAGAGGCAGCAGAACTTGGACAAAGGAACTGATAAATCTACCTGGGAAGCTAGCCATGGAGGAAGTGCTAGGAGATATTCTAGTGACACAAGCCATTTGTTGTTGTCAGAACCAAGGGAACCAACCCAAAGCTATCTTTCCTGTGGGTTTTCAGAAGCAGTAAAACACTCAGGAGCTTACCTTTCTCCTGCAAAGGTGCTGGTGGATTTAAATTGTGTGCCTTGCATGCTTTTTCTCAATGTCAGCCATCAAATCTACACAGTCAAAAGCCTTTATAATCAATAAAGCACAAATAGACATCCTTAGAGTATTGTCTTCTTTCAGCCAAAATCCATCTGACATCAGCAGTGATATCCCTCATGCCGTGGCTTCTTCTAAATCCAGCCTGAATTTTTGACAGTTCTCTGCTAATGTACTGTTCTAGATGTTTTTTAAATAATCTTCGGCAAGCCTTTACTTAACATGTGATATAAGTGATGTTATGTGCTGTCAAGTCGCTTGCGACTCATAGCAGCCGCCCTATGTGCAACAGCTCAGAACCCTGCTCTGTCTTGAGCCAACCTCACTGTCTCTGACACACCTAAACCCATTCATTACCCTATTCACTGAGTCAATCCATCTCATCCTGGGTCTTCCTCTACCGCTGTCCCTCCACTCTTCCAAGCACTGATGTCCCTCTTGGTAACATCCATTCTTTTTGGTAATCTAAAAAGATTGAACCACCTTTTTTTTGGAATAGGAACAAATACTATCTCTTCCAAATGGTTAAGTAGCTGCTCTCCAAATTTCCTGAAATAGCTTGGTAAGCATGCCTAGAGGTAAATGTGTTGAAACACATCAGTTTGGTATTTCATTGATTCACGGGGCCTTTGTTTTTTTTGCTAATGCCTTCAAGGCAGCTTGAATGTCTTTCATTGCCATTGGTTCTTTGTCACATGCTACTTCCTGAAATGGTGTCCACCAATTCTGTTTGACACAGTGACTCAGTGCACTCCTTCCATCTTCCTTTGTTGCTTTATTATTGTGACTCCAGACTTGAAATTGTTTTTCAGGAATCTTTCAGTCTGAGAAATGTTGAGCAAACAAGCTCTTTGCACATTTTTTCATAATACTTTGCTTTGTCCTCTCATGCTATCCTTTTAATTCTCTTAGTAGAAAAACCACACAGGGACATTATTATTGCCAGTATGGGGCAGGTCTTGCAGGGGCAGCAGGAGCCAGGAGGTGGTTGTGGGGCAGGGCTATAGAGACGGAGGCGGGAGTGGCCCTACTTGCTAGTGATGAGCCAGGGGTCTTTGGAACCAGGATGACTGAGTCCGCACGCAGGAACATCTGAGAGGTCTAGTGGTCCTTGTTGTGGGCTTGGACTTCTTGCCCTTGCCGCTCTGGGGGACCTCGGTCCACATCTCCTTTTCCAGCACCAGGTTGCTGTGTCTGTCAAAGGCCTTCACGCAGCCCAGGGGCTTCTTGTTGTGACAGTTGATGAACACTGCGTGTTGTTCCCAACTGTGTGAGCATGGACAGTGGGCCGTGTTAAACTCCTCCTCCACTTCTGCAGCTCCTCCAGGGTCATCTCACTCCTGGCTTTGTTGAGGAGGCTCATGGTGCCGGCTGGGTTTTCAGATCACTCTGTTCCCTCCACACTGCTGCTTCCTTGCAGCTCATGCTTTCCTTTGAAATCTTCTACTCATCCCTTTTACTTCAGCAGTTCTTCCCTTTGTTTTGGCTTCTCAATGTTCTACTACAATTTGCAGAGTCTCTTGGGATATCCATTTTAACATCCCACAACTCTTCATTGGGTCATGTGAAACTTTTACCTACACGAAGCAGCTGTGGTACAAACAGAGCAAGGGAACACTGCATAGTTAAAAATCAGGAAAGGTGTGCATCAGGGCACTACCTACCTGCCCCATGTGTATGCCTTCTCTGTACCTCTTTAATCTGTATGCTGAGCACATTTCTTGAGAAGCTAGACTATCTGAAGAAGAGTGTGGGATCAGGATTGCAGGAAGGCTCATCAACAACCTGCGTTAAACAGATGACACAGCCTTACTTGCAGAAAATAAGAGGGACTTGAAAAGCTTGCTACAGAGGCTCAAAAACTGCAGCCTTCAATATGGGTTACAGCTCAACAAGAAGACAGAGTCCTCACCACGGAGCCAACAGGCAACATCCCCGTAGGGAAGAGCTAGAAACTTTCAATGATTTCATCTTGCTTGGATCTGTTAACACTCTTAACACCAGCAACCAGGAAATCAAAAGACATATAGGGAAAGTCTCCTGTCAGGGACATCTCTAAAGCACTGAAAAGCAATAATGGCAGTTTGAAGACTAAGGTGCACGTGGTCCAGACATTTTCAGTGAATAAGGATTACAGACAAAGAATCGATGCCTTTGAGTTGTGCTGGAGAAGAGTGCTGATGCTGAATATCCAGTAGACTTGCCAAAAGGACAAATGTGTTTTGGAAAAGGTGTAGCCGGGGTGTTCCTTGGAGGCAAAGGCAGTGAAACTTTGACTTACAAACTCTTGGCAGGTTATTAAGAGGGGCCAGTTCTTGGAAAAGAGCATCATGCTTGGAAAGATGGAGGGTCAATGAGGGAAGAGAAGACCCTCAACCTGATGGACTAACACAGTGGCTCTTAGCAGTGGGCTCTACTGTGTCAGAAATGGTCAGGGTGGCACAGGATAGAGCAGGGTTCGGATCCATGGTTCATATGATCACTGTGCGCTGTGGTTGACTCCAAAGCACTCAACAACAACAAAAGCAAAGGCAATGGCAGAGCTCCCAGTAGTTGATATGCCATCAAGTTGCCACGACTCATAGCAACCTTATGTACAACAGCTCTAAAGCCTGCCCTGTCCTTAGACAGTCTCACTGACTCCAACACCTAATCCCATTGCCCCAGTTACCAAGTCAGTCCATCTCATCTGGGCTCTTTCTCCTGCGTTGTCTGTCCTTTACATTTCCAAGCATGATATCCTTCTCCAAGGACTGGTCCCCCCTGGCCATGTGCCCAAAGAATGTGAGCTGGAGCTTCAAAATCCTAGCCTCCGAGGAGAAATGTCTCTCCAAGACAGACCTATTTGTTCTCCTGGCAGTCCATGGTATGTTCAAGACTCTTCTCCAGCACCACAGCTCAAAGGCATCAATTCTTCTTCTGTCATCCTCAGTCACTGTCAGGCTCTCCGATGCATAGCAAGTAATTATGAAGACCATGGCTGGAGGTGGTGCACCTTAGTCTCTAGAATGACATCATTGTTCTTTAGCACTTTGAAGAGATCTCTGACAGCAGACTCCCCCAATGCAATTCGTCATTTGATTTCCTGACTGCTGGTGCTCCAGCAGGCACCAGGATATTAAAAATTTCTGTAGCATAAATTAATTTTGAGGCCATGAAGAGAAGAGACTAGAAGAAAGCAAAGCTAGAGACAGGGAAATCCCTAAAAAGGCTACCAAGGGATGAATAGGATTCAAAAGATACTGGAAAGACAGCACTGCCAGGAATTACAGGTGGGCAGAATGTCAGGAGAGGCAAAGGGCGGTCGAAACCAGAACCTGTCACTTGAACCACTAACATTTTTTTACTAAACATCTTCCTCCTTCCACTTTAACTCACCAAATTAATCTTCTCCAAACACTCCTTTAATCACACACACGTCAGCTGTTTCTCAGTCCCCAGAACCAAAAACCTACTTACTACCTTGAGTCACTTCTGGCTTCGAGAAGCCTTAGAAGAGAGAGTAGGGAGCTCGGAAGCCTAGTGGGTAAGGAGATGTGCTGCCAACTCCAAGGCAAGCAGTTCAAATCCACCAGCTACTCCATGCAAGAGAGATGGGCCCTCTCCGTCTGCGATTTACAGCCTCAGAAAACGTGCTGACAGGTCAGCTATGATCTGCTCCTACTCAGTGGCAATGGCATGTAACAACAGGACAGGTCAGCGATGCCTCATGGGGTTCCCAGGGTAAAATCCTGACAGAAGCAGCCGTCTACACGTCTCCTGACAAGATGGCTCGTGGGTTCAAACCACCAACCTTTTAACTAGCAGCTAAGCATTTAAAAGTACTGACAGGAAGGGAGCTTTGGTGGCCTAGTGGCAAGAAGCTGCAGTGCAATCCCAGAGGTGCACGGTTCGAATCTACCAGATGCTCTGCAGGAGAAGGAGGGGCAATCTCCTCCTGTACCAGTCAGATCTGATTTGATGGTACACACACAAAAATAATAAAATAATCTGGGGGAAAAAAGTACTGATAGGGCTCCTAATGCAGTCACCAGAAGCTCTTTATCTCCAGTTCTTCCTAAATTTCAGTGGTTTCTCCGTTTCCATTGCTCTCTGAATTTCTGCTCCCTCTACTGGCTTTTAAAATCTGGTTCTATCCTATGTATCCAGTATCTTTCTTCATCCTCTCTCATATGAGGGACATTGTGTTACAGTCACACATTCTGTCATGTGTAGTCCTGCCCCTAGGCCCTCATTGGCCTGATGTCCTTTTGTCAAAATTGTCTTCCTTTCTGGCTACCTTACTCACAGAATTTTTACTGAAATGAATCAAGAGCATACATCCTAACCCGTAAGTCCTCCCTACTTAGTTCCCAAGCTACTTTGTATTGCGACATCACCATGAAAGCTCTTGGAAGCAAGAATCAAAGTTTTATCTTCTCAAGAAACAGCTGCTCACTGACCGAGTAGGGAGCTGGGCCGCTGACCAAAGGAGGCACTTTCCCATGGTTCACAGACACCGGCCACTCACAGGAGAGATGTGCTGTCTCCTCCCATTCAGTTTACAGCCTTAGAAAACTGATGGGTCAGCTATGAGTCACTTCTGACTCAACAGTAGAGTTTGATTTATTTTAACTGATTTTGGAACGAACTCCAGTAGCACAATGGTTAACCATTTGGCTGCTAACCTGAAGGTAACTGGTTCAAACCCACCAAGGCATTCCTCAGGAGAAAAGACCTATCAGTCCATTCCCCAAAGGATTTCAGCCTAGCCGATCCTATGGGGACAGGCTACTCTGTCATACAGCGTCACTACTAGTGGGAATCAGTGCAGTGGCATAGTGACTCTAATTGAGGTTGAAAGTAACATGAAGAGCCTACGTTGGAATCATCTCTATACTACCTAATTTATCAGTATCATTGGATATGGAATGGTTTTTAAATAGATTTATTTTAGAGGACCAGAAAAATTTTTCTTTAACTGACAGAATGTGTGGATAACATGCTCCATACTGCTATATGCATCTTCGTGTGTTAGATGGCGTCTCCATGCTGACCCTAAGAACAGGAGACCTGAACCTTGCCCTGTCCTGTGCCGTCCTCGTCATCTCTAATTTGCTCAGGCCCACCGGAAGTCACTGTGTCAGTCCATCTCACTGAAGGTCTTCCTCTCTCTCAGACCCTTTTATCCAAGGACTAGCACCTCCTGACAACACGCCCAGAGTAAGTGGGATGACGTTTCACCATCCTTATCCCTAGGGAGGACCCTGGCTATACTTCCTCCAGAACAGACATGTTTGTCTATTGGCATTATCTTTTTATTTTTTTATTTTATTAATTTCAATGAACCCATTCATTCATTGCTGCACTTTTCTCCCCGCCCACCCCACCCCAGTTCTTTCTTCTCCTTGAAAAGCGAAAAACTCCTTCATTGGTATACAATCCCCCACCCCCACCCCAAGTATAGTTCATTCTGCATCCCTCATTTCAGACTCTTAGGATAATCATAAAGTCTATTAGCATTATCTTAAAGAGAAAAGTTAGAAATATAAATGTCCAATGATACAGGAGGGTTTTAAATCATAGTTCATCAATGGCACACACAAAATGCAAGTGTTAAAATGTATTTTATCAAAACAACTATGAGATATCATCTCACCCCAGTCAGAGCAAAATTCAACAGAGCCACAAGCAACAAATGCTGGCGAGGTTGCGGAGAAACTGGAACCCTTATTCACTGTTGGTGGGAGTGTAAAATGGTGCAACCACTGTGGAAGGCAGTATGTTGCTTTCTCAAAAAGTTGGAAATAGAAATACCATTTGACCCAACAATTCCACTACTGGGAATATACCCTAAAGAAACCAGAACAGCCACCCAAGGAGATATGTGCACACCCATATTTATTGCTGCTTTGTTCACAAAGCAAAGAGTTGGAAACAACCCAAGTGCCCATCAGCAAACAAATGGACATAGAAGCTGTGGTATATTCACACAATGGACTATGCAGCATTGAAAAACAAGGAACTCATGAAATATACAAAATGGGGACTCTGAAGGGCATTATGCTAAGTGAAATATCTCAGTCCCAAAAGGAAAAATACTGTATAATGCTCCTGTTATAAAACAGGACTGACAACGGATTTGGCGGGAAACTAAGAAAAGTGGGAATAAATAATGTACACTAAAACAGATGATGGAGAGAACTGGTTAAAATAGGTATTATATGCATGACAAGAGTCCAGAATAAGAGTTGCATAGTGGAGTGGACTGGGAAGGGAGGGGACTGTCTAACAAGAATTTTTTTTTCCCAAAAAGAAAAGCAAACTGGGAGAAGGGGGTAGGCAGGGAGGAAAATGTGCAACAATGAATGAAAATCCAAGTTCTCTATAAACTTTCATTAAAATCTCAAAAAATATAAAAAAGTATTTTAGTAGTATAGGAAAATACAGTTGGAAATCATAATCCAATATCCCTGTGTTCCTTAATTACATGTTTGGAAGGATGGAGGAACAGAGAAAGAGAGGGAGACTATCAATGAGATGGAGTGGACACAATGGGGTAATGAGGGTAGGTGTGTCGAAGACAGTATATAGTTGGCACAGGACAGAGCAGCTTTCAGGGCTGTTGTACAAAGGGTCAATATGAATCGCAAGTGGCTCAACAGCACATAACAAAGACAAAATCTAGAAGGAAATGAACAAAAATGACACAAATCTGAATGCTTCAAGTTCACAATTCTTAAGGGCACTGGCCCAAAAGTAGGTAAAATTGTTGCTTACAATTCAGCATTCTCACTAGTAATGTTAACCTGTCAGTAAACATACAGCTTTTGACACCCCGTAAAGATATTTATAAAGAAAAACTTGTAGCCACTGGCTTAAACCACCACTGTGATTTAAATTATGGAATATTTCAAGACTCAACTTTTTGTAAAGTTTTCTATTTCTACATAGATTATTTCTCTAACCCCACACCCTTGAAATGAGAAAATAGTTTTTGCTTGATAGTGTCTCCTTACAATGTTACGTTAGACATAAATTCGAGCTACTTTTCATAAGTTTTTCTCTAGTGAAAAATGTGAATCACTGATAGCTAAGAAATTGTTAACTGACATATATATATATATTTGTTAACTGACATATTAAACTAGAAAAATAAATGTGCCTGGAGCCCTGGGTGGTCTAACTGACAATAAACCAGAAACTCTGAACACACTGATCCTAACATCAGCCCTTTCATGTTGTTTTATACCTTCGAGTCCAAACCAACCCACAGCTGACCCTCCAGTTGCTTTTCTGAAGCAGTAAATCGAAAGTGAGGAGATTGCCCATCCTTCGCCCACGAGAGCAGCAGATTCAAACCGGGTGCCTTTGGACTTGCAGTGCAACTTCTAACCAATAGGCCACCAGAGCTCCCTAACTCCTTCATGATGCTGTTGTTTACCATAGAGTCTAAACTGACTCATAACTCACCTTCCAGCAGGTTTTCAAAGGCAACTTAACCACACAGAAGAGAAGGTGAGGCAGGTGGTGGATCTGAACCATGTTCCTTTAAGATTGTAGCCCAGCTCCTTACTCCTAGGCCACGAGAGCACTGGAACCCCTTCACAGGGCCAAGTAAAATTTCATTTGTTAATGGAAAAGGCCTCCAGGAAGCACCCATTACAAAAGGTAGCAAGGTGAGAGCATCTCTCATGTTTTAAGACCTGTTAGTATCCCTTGGTAGCAGTGTTCTCCAAGTGTCATTACCTAAACCAGTGTAAGTGATGGCACACAGGAGACTTTGTTAAAAATGCAAATTCTCAAACCATTCCAGACCTACAGAATTGGAAATAGGGAGGGGGGAGCCAGGCAACGTGTGCTTATCAAAATCTCCGGATAACTGCAGCCCTGAAATATGAGAACCTGTTCCTTCAGGAATACATTGTACCAGTCTCATTTCCTAAAAGAGAAGAGGACAGAACTATTACTAAATTAAGGCTTCAGTCTGCGTTTGAATTTTAGATGCACTTTAAATTACTGGTGTATTTTTTAATATATGCATGTTAAGAGAACATACACTTTATCTGATACAAAAAAATTATTGGAAATATTTGAGAAAAACTATGATAGCTTGGATCAAGTGGAGTCCTTTCTTTAATTTACCTTAAAGAAGTTTTTAGTCTGGACAAATGCAGTTAAAAATATTACATGCTAATAGTAAGGTATTTATGCTTGACTATTTAATGAACATTCATTCTGGATTTCTTTTTAACTTTTTTTTTCTCTCTCAAATAGCCTGGAAGAGTTGTGACACTTGTTGAAGATCCTGGGGTATGATTATTCTTTCTGTATTGTCTTTAATCCTATGAAATATTAAATGATCTTTCTCAGACTTAGTGACCAAAGACTTTAACAGTCACCACAGACAAATTTTATTCTTCTTATATAGAATTCATCTCTGTATTTGCTGTTTCCTTTAACTTATTTGTGTGAAAAATGAGGCTAGTGTGGAAAGTTGCACATGCAGACTATAAGAGAAAAAAAGCAAAATAAAGCCAAAGGCACGGAGCTTTTTCTCCTTAAGGGTTTTGTTCATCTGTACTTCTGCAGGACCCTCCAATAGTACAGCAGGAAGGGCAGAAAGATGAGGCATTCTGCTCCCGTCAAGATTTACAGTCTCGGAAACCCTCCAGGGCAATTCAGCTCTACCTTAAGTGGGTTAGTAGGGGTCAAGATGGACTTGACAGCAGTAACTTCCCCCCGCTGCCCCACTTTTCTGGCAGTATTGGAGACAGCTCCATGTTGTAAAATTAGAATTAAGAATCAAATGGAACCCTGAAACTTTGCTAAAACTCAAATATTTTCAACAGAAACCTCCGCCAGGAATTCTCTTCTGACTGCATAATTTTATCAATAGTATCTGATACGGTGTACTTCTTAAAGGTTCAGAGTACCAGAAAATCTTTTTTATTTACCTAGTTTTCAGTTTCTTAGGTATTTTCTAACTTTAGACTTAATAATCAAAGACATAACTTTGCGGGAGGGAAGACTTAACTTTGGGAAAGATGTTAATGTAGAAACACAAAGCGTCTAGCAACAACAGATGAATAATGTGAATAAGGATGATGACAGGAAATGCTGTCATAATTTACACAAGAAAAAGCATCAGAAGAGGCTTTAACTGGGTACTATAACTCCTAACTAGCTAATAAATATATGGTATTTTGTTTTTATAGAATTCTTATTGATTCCAGAAGATTCTTCCTGTTGTTGTTGAGTACAACTCATAGTGAGTGACCCTATGAACAGATCTGAACCCCATCCTATCTTACTTCTTGTTGTTATGGGCCATCAAGACGCCTGCCCTAAAACCTGCTCTATCCTGTGCCAATCTCACTGTCTCAGACACTCCCACCCCCATTACCCCAGTGACGGAATCAATCCATCTCACCAAGGGTCTTCCTCTCCTGTGTGTCCCTCCACCCTCCCAAACATGACGTCCCTCTCCAAGGACTGGTCGTACCTTGCAACAATGTCCAAACTATGTCGGATGAAGCTTCAGAATCCTTGCCTCCAAGGAGCAGCCTGGTCTCACTCTCTCTAGGACAAACTTTTTTGTTCTCCTCAAAGTCCATGATATATTCAATACTCTTCTCCAGCATTTCATAACCAAAGGTTGTCAGTAAACTAGAAAATGTGTTTTATAAGCTATAAATATTGCTTATTTATATCACAGGTATTTTCTTAATAACAAAAATAATCTCTTTAATTTTGTAGAAAGAGAGAGTTCTGTGTTTTTAAAAAGATAGGCTTTAACAAATATTTAAAACAGTTATGTTTTGCCACTGAAGTACATTCTTTCTTATTCATGTTTTATTTTTGTATACTCTCTACAAAAGAGGCTGGCATTTTCTGGATAAAAACATTTACTTTAAAAAAAAACATTTACTTTATTTACAATTTCATTATTTAAAGTTAATAAATTATTTTAAAATACATTATTTAAAATTACTAAGTGCATAAAATAAAAATTTGTTGGGGCTTTCAATAGTTGATTACTGTAGAACTTTTAAAACACAGAGCTCTTTTTCAAACAAGGAGCTACTTAATATTTACAAAGATAAAAGTTACACTCTGATGGGATGTCAGCACTTTCCTAACCAGCTCCCAATACTCAGATCCAGACAAAACTCGAAGTAAACAAAGGTAACCATCCTGCTGTGTGTTATGCCACCCAAGAAAATTATTCCAAAAAAATCAGTCATTTTAAATGTTGCTTTTCCTTATTTGTGATGTAGCTCTTCATTGAGCTTTAAGTGTGGCAAACCTGTACTGATACCTAAGAAGATCTATCTCCCAAAATCATAACACATTGTTTATTGCAAAGGAGCGGTGGTGGCCTAGTGTTAAGGAGCTTAGCTGCCAACCCGAAGGCACGCAGTTTGAATCCATCAGCTGCTGAGGGACAAGGATGGGCCATCTCCTTCCATGTGATTTACTGCCTCTGAAAACCCACTGTAGGGTCAGCTATGGGTCGGTTCCGATTTGAAGGTACAGGACAAAAACAACAACACAGTTGGGATAATTTTAGCCTTATACATTCTAACGGATTATTCGTTTGTTTTCAACAGGGTTGTGTATGGGGCATTGCCTACAAACTGCCAACAGGAAAGGAAGATGAAGTAAAAGCGTACCTTGACTTCAGAGAGAAAGGAGGATACAGGAATGAAACTGTCATTTTCTACCCAAAAGATCCCACAGCAGAGCCGTTCAGTGTGCTGTTATACATTGGAACATGTGATAACCCCAATTATCTTGGGCCTGCCCCGCTGGAAGACATTGCTGAACAAATTTTTAATGCAGTTGGCCCAAGTGGAAGAAATACAGAGTATCTTTTTGAACTTGCAAATTCTATTAGGAACCTTGTGCCAGAAGATGCAGACGAGCACCTTTTCTCTTTAGAAAAATTAGTAAAGGAACGTTTAGAAGGAAAGCAAGCCCAACTACATATAAACACCTAGTTATGAACTTAAAAGCAGAACTTGCAGACTTCCCAGATTAGGCTGTCTAGTGGCAATATGACGTCAAAATACATTTATGTGTGAAGATCTTATTTATCATTCTTTTGTATTCAGGATATTTAAATTTATGCTCAGGTTCCCTGAGCACATACATAGAAAAAAAGCTGGGATATTGCTAAAGAAAAAAATTTACATTTAAATAACTTACATGATGATCTCTTAACTGTACGATACAAACTGTTGCTTATTACAAGTGAGTTTTTAAAAAAACTACAGAACTACAGTGAAAGACTCAGTTTGGTTCTTGATTTTTATCAGAGTAAAAAGTCTGTTGCTTCCTATCATAATACTGTTTTAAAAAATCTTAAGAGAATGAAGCCAAAAGTCCGGTAATACAGTCAGATAATGTCACCAATGGTCTCCTATACATATTTCTCTATTACGGCTTAGAATTTAAAAATTTCCCTCACCTAGGATTGCCAATTTCTATTGAATGATAGACTCCTGCATGCTAGAGTTTGTTCTGAAAAATAAAGCATTCTTGCCGTTTGCAAAAAAAAAAAAAAGAATTTAAAAATTTAAACTAATGAGTGATAATCAATGTATGGTAAGATAGGCAAGATCTCAGTAGTGAATATGAATTTATGTATTAATGAAACTTTCAAATGCAAGCCAAAAAATATTGGCACTTTTATTATAAAACTGTCCTTGAAATTATAGTCCTTATTCTCCTTTATAAATAAATGCATGGGAAAACTCAATTAGCCAAAAAGATTATAAATTACATTCTATAAATCACATCCACTAACAAAGTAGTCTTGTCATTCACATTCCATTATCTTAAAAACTGGATGGATACCTAATACTACAAGTTAAAAGAAACAAGGATATAAGAATTTTAGGCTGTCTGAAACAGCTTTTAGAATTACAATTTTACCTGATCATAGATACACAGGATCTTTTTTTCCCTCCAATGTCTGATCACTTAAACAAAAGTGTAAATTAGTGTTTATACTGCTATTCAAGTAGGAAACCAATACATAAATTAGCAATGCACTTGGTGGAATTAACCATAATTCATATTAATCAAATTATTCCTGACCACAGGTATTATTCATATAAGATACATGGTGTTAGTTCTCTTCAAGTCTACTACTCCTCATGAAAAATCCTATGAAAAACGCTGAAACCTTGACCAGCACCATGATCCCGGTCCCTACCACACTCATGCCCAGTGCTGCAGGGACAGTGTCCATCCATCTCATTGATGGTTTTCCTCTATTTCTATACTCTCTACATTTCCCAGCTGGTCTTTTTCCAAGGACACTGACTCCACATGACACGCCCACTGAATGCAGGATAACGTTTCACCATCTTGCATCCAAGAAGCACCCTGGTTGCACGTCCTTGAAGACAGATTTGTTTGTTCTCTTGACAGTCCATAAGATAGTCAACATTCCTGCCCCCCCACACACACAATTCTTTTTTTTTTAATTTTATTTTATTTCATTAATTTTTTTTGTGTGTACCATCAAATCAGATCTGATACAGGAAGAGACTGTTCCTCCTTCTCCAGCAGAGCATCTGGTGGATTCGAACCGTGTACCTCTGAGATTGCAGTGCAGCCTCTTGCCACTAGGCCACCAGAGTTCACCACACACACACAATTCTAAGACCTCGGGTCCTTAGCCGTCCTTAGTCACTGTCCAACCTTCACATGCATATATGATGTTGTTATGTGCCGTCGAGTCGTTTCCGACTCATAGCGACCCTATGCACAACAGCCCTAAACCCTGCTCTATCCTGCGCCAACCGCACTGCCTCTGATACACCCATCCCGATTACCCCAGTCACCAAATCAATCCATCTCATAGAGGGTCTTCCCTCTTAATGGCACCGAACAACATATTTTTTTTATATTTTTATATAAAAAATATGATGTTGTTAGGTGCCATTAAGTCAAAACTGACTCATAGCTGACCCTCTAGAATGTTTTCAGAGGCTATAAATCACACAGGAGAATGACCATCGTTCTCCAGCAAAGCAGCTCATAGATTCAAACTGTGTGGCTTTAGGTTGATAGCGCAATTTCCTTTACCACTAGAGTTCCTTTCTTAATAGACATCTAGCTAAAGAGCAATGATGTCAGTCTAGAGACTAAGGTGTGCCTAATCCAGGCCATAGTCTTTGCAGTTAATTGCTATGCATCAGAGAGCTGGACAATGAATAAGATGACAGAAGAATTGATGCTTTTGAGTTGTAGTGCTGGAGAAGAATGTTGAACATACCATGGACTAACAGGAGAATAAACAGAACTATCTTGGATAGAGTGAAACCAAGTTTTAACTTAGAATTTTGAAGCTCCATCTCACATACTTTGGGCACATGGCCAGGAAGGACCAGTCCTTGGAGAAGGACATCATGCTTGGAAAGGTGGAGGGATAGTGCAGGAGAAGACAACCCCAGATAAGATGGATTGACTCTGTAACTGAAACAGTGGGATTACGTGTATCAGAGTGAGTGAAACTGGCTCAAGATAGGGCAGGCTTCAGAACTACTGTACACAGAGTCGCTGTGAGTCACGGGCAACTCAATGACACATAACAAAAACATTTTGAATAGGACTCTATTCCTATTAGAAATATTATTTTAATATGTTTTTCTGTTGTTACGTGCTGTTCAGTCAGCTGCAACTCATAGAACTTTATGTACAATAGCTCTGAAATCTGCTCTGTCCTGTGCCAACTTTACTGTCTCTGACATGCCTACACTCATTACTCCAGTCATTGAATCAATCATCTCATCGATCAGTCATCTCATCGAGGGTCTTCCTCTCTTGCGCTTTCCCTCCACCCTTCCAGGCATGATGTTCCTCTCCAAGGACTGGTCCCTTCTTGCAGCATGCCTAAAGTATGTCAGACAAAGCTTCAGAATCCTTGCCTCCAAGGGCAGCCTGGTTTTACCCTCTCTTGGATGAACCTGTTTGTTCTCCTGGCAGTCCATGCTATATGCAATACTAGTCTCCAGCACTACAGCTCAAAGGCATCAATTATCTATTATCTCTAGTCATTATCCAGCTTTCTGAGGCAGAGCAAGCAGTTGTGAAGTCTATGGCCTGGATCAGGCGCACCTTAGTCTCCAGACTAATGTCATTGCTCTTCAGTACTCTGGAGAGGTCTCTGACAGCTGACTCTCCCAATGCAACTTGTCTCTTGATTTCTTGGCTGCTGGTACCAAGAGTGTTGATTGTGGAGCCAAGCAAACCAACACCTTAACTTGGTAAATCAGTCACCTATAAATCTTTTCCATTATTTTAAATATTGGCTTTCCAGAAGGCATTTCACTTCTCCTGGTCAAATGGAAGAGGACTAACATTTATGAATGTACAAGAGCATGTTGTTGAGTTGTATCCAGTCAGTCACAATCACAGTCACCCTCCATACCACAGATGAAGCCCTGTCTAGTCCTGGACCATCCTCCCAATTATGTCTGAGCCCATGGTTGCAACTACTGCAAGCCATCTTAAGAATCAACTTCTTTTTCACCAGCCTTCTACTTTTATTATTTTAACTACATAAGTGCAAACTGCCTTAACAACTTGTCTTGACGCCCCTCCAATATAACTTTATAGTCTCCAATGACCCACGCCATCGCCCTTCCTAATTCCTGAAAAATCTGTTTTCACCCTCATCACTTGGATGCATCAGACAGTAACAATGATCAAATACAAATATCTATCCCTCCCATATGAAAAGGCTAGAAGAGAACACTCCATTAAATTTATAACCATAGTTGCAAGCTCACTGTATCAGATGCTGCAGTTACCACCTCTGTTTACATAACTTCTGACCTCCAGCCTAGTCCCAATCTCTATAATTGTGGTTTTTTAGAGGGTGCCATGAAGTTCACTCCAACTTAGAGATAATCTGAACAAGTGAACAAAACCTTGCCTGATCCTGTGCCATCCTTAAATTCTCCACTGTGTCCACTCTTCCAGTCACTGAGTCCATCTAGCCCCAAGGGTCTCCCTCTCCTGTGACCATCCAGTTTTCCAAGCATGATGATGTCTGCTTCAAAGCCTGGCCCCTCCCGATAACATGCCCTAAGTATGGCAGACCAAGTCTCACTATCCTAGTCTCGCTGCACATCTCCAAAAGAGATTTGTTCTGGCAGCCAGTGCTTTAATATTCCTTGTCAACACTACAATAAGAAGGCATCTATTCCTCTATGATCACCTTTATTCACTGTTCATATTTCACAAGA
>NW_006399761.1:12060527-12108780 GCF_000299155.1 Elephantulus edwardii
CCACAGTAGTTTGGGTATTTGTCCACCTTCAATTGGCTAGCCATAGCTCAGGGAAACAGTTTGGAAACCTATTTGAATCTTATTCAGATTTACTTCAGATACAGGAATGCGGAAAAATTCCTTGTGCTCTTACAAAGAAGAAGAATTCCACTTTATGGCAGTTCATCAATCAGGGTGGGATTTACCACAGGTGGGGTTGGTTGGTTTTTTTAAAAAAACCACTCAAGCGGGTGGGGTGGGGTTAACTGTTCTTCACCAGAAACTGAGTTTCTGATAACTGGTCCTTTCAAGGAGGTTTGAAATCATCAGCTGCTCCTGGGGGACAAAGATGGGCAGTGTCCTCCCACGTGATTTACAGCCTCAGAGAAACTACTAGAGGGTCAGTTTTGACTTGAGAGCCATGAGTGAGTGCTGCTGTTAAGTGCTACAGAGTTGAGAAGGCCTCCTAGCGGCCCCGTGAATAACAGGTCTGAACCCTGCCGGACCTGTGCCGTCCTTATCATCGCTGACATACTCATTCTCGCTGCTGCAGCCACTGGGACAGTCCATCTGCTGAGGGTCTCCCTCTCCTGTGCTGACCCTCCACCTTTCCAAGCATGATGTCCTTTTCCAAGGAGGAGCCTCTGCTAAAAACAAGACCAAAGTATGTGAGAAGAGGCTTTACCACCTTTGACTCCAAGAGGCCCTCTGGCTGCACTCTGTCTGAGAATTCTTTTGGCAGTCCATGGGGGACTGAGAGAGGTGCTAATGTGTGCGTAAGCAGAGTATGAGAATAAACATAAAAGCTCTTTATTCAATTCTTGCAACTGTCATTGTCAACTAGAAATTAAAAAGTCAAACAACCCAATCACACACATGGCCACCAATGTTCACTGCTGCATTATTCACTATAACCAAAAGGTAGAAACCAAAGAACCTGTGAACAGATAAACAAAATGTGGTCCATAGTCTATTGGAGTAGACCCTCAACCAGGTGAGCTGACAAAGTCCCTGCAGCAATGGGCTTCCCTGTGACAGAGATTGGGAGGAAGGAGACACAAGAAGGGTTCTGATCTTCTGTTCAGAGTCACTATGAGCTGTCCTTGACAGCATTTAACAAGATCAGAAGGAGAAAGAGTTCAGACACATTCCATCATACAGATGGACTCTGAAAACATGCTGAGTAATACAGCCCACAAATAAAAGATAAATATTTTATAATGACATTTACAAGCATACCTTGCTTGTGGCAAGTTTTTGTCAGGCCAGGACCAAGGTCAAAGGGAGAACAAAGGATTCAAGGAATATCAACATGTCAACAAAGGGAGTGAACAGCCTCAACTAGTGCCTCTCCCTTTCCTCCCCAGAAAACCCACTCTCCTGGCTAAACCACAATGGAAGGTCCCTCCCTTCCCTTCCTAAAGACCCTCACTATAAAACCTGCTCTAATCCACTTTAGGGTTCAGCAGTTCCCTGGTCTGTCCCTCTGCCTATTTCTCTCTCTGCAGACCAAGGAATCCGGCCTGGGAGACCGCTTTCTTCCTTGAGTCCTTGGCCTTATGTCCACTGCGAAGACCTAACAGTTTTATGCCATTATCACTTTTTAAAAAGATCTACATTAGTACCAGTCTTCCACTGCAAACCCAAAGGCAGTTCAAATCCAACAGGCGTTCTGCAGGAGAAAGATGGGCGGGCAGTCTCCTCCTGTGTGATTTACAGCCTGGGGAAACCCCTGCAGGATCAGCTATTGGGTTGATTCACTGAAAGAAATGTTTAGATCATTTTTACTTGTACTGGGGCTTGGGGAACAGGTGCATAAAAAAACCAGCATTCTGTGTTTGTTCTGAAGCAAGGCATTAGCCAGGAAGCATGAACCCCAATCTGCCAGGGTGTTGTCACCCCTCCTCCAGAGACTACGCTACATCACTCACCATCAAGCCACCATAGCTTTGAACTCTGTTAAGTGAACAGTGTATGAGTGTTATTTAAGACTGTGTTACTTGGAATGACTTGGTGGGTGTTTTTGGAGGGGTCAGAAAATGTTAAAAAAGAAAAAACAAACTCCCAACAATGACGTGGTGATTTCCAAGCATATATCTGAGGATTCCATGTGGAATTAACTATGCTGAGTTTCCTAGGGGGTATTAAAAAAACAAAACCTCCCATATACATTAATGATAACTATTTCTTTGCTTTCTACTATTACAGCTTGCAAAGGTTTCACAGGAATGTATGACTTTCAGAAAGTGGGGGATCTGAAATAGAAAATATCTAGAGAAGGTATATCCATCAAGACAAAATTTACAGCCTCTGGACCTCTGGATCAGGGGTTACCAGATGGTGGAGCAGGCAGAAATAAGGAATTCTTTGGAAAACCATTTTGTTTTTAAATATAGGTGAAGTTCCAAACAGAACGGAACTCAATCATTGCTACTTCAATCCATTACAGTTATTAGAGGAAGAATGCCAATAATGCCCCAGTTTGCCCCCAGGACTTGGGAAACCTGAAGACATCCAGAGCGGCCAGACCCTGGACCAGACCAGACACTGGATCCTGATAAGGCTCAGGGGCCTAATGACAAAAACCAAGTAAACTAACAGCCCCAGATTCCAGAGCAAATACCATCTTCTCTAGTTCCTCCCCAGAAGTCCTATAAAAAGAGGCCTCCCTAGACCCGCCTCGAGCCATTTTGACCTTCTTTGCTCAGTGTCCCTCTCAGACCACGCAATAAAGGCCTGTTCATTTCTTGGGACCAATTTTTTTTCTTTCCTTCTCTAACTTTTTTAATCTAACAGTTATGTTTAAAATTTCCTTTATAAACTAATCCGTCAGGATTTATTTTTCACTCTTTTATCCAGAATATTTATTCAACACTTTTCCCCACACTCTATGAGCCAGGTGCTGTGGATTCTGAGACAGTTCAACCTGCTGTAGAACTCTAAGTGAACGCCATAACTGAAATCTGCTTTCTCACCAAAATTTAACCTACTATCCCCGAACTCTTCCCTTCTTCTAAAAAAACCGTCATTGCCTTTGAGTAGAACCTACTCAGCTGACCCTGCGGAGGGTTTTCAGCGGCTGTAAATCACAGTTAGGTAGAGATTGTCTATCTTTCTCCTGGGGAGCCAATGAGGGATTCGAACCACCAGAGGCATGGCCTCTGAGGGCTGGGTTAGCAGAACAATTCCCACCAGTTCTTCAAGAGATGTCTTTTAAAACAGAATTGCTAAGAACACAGTGTTCAATTCAATTAATAGACTTGTATGTAGGGGAGCTCTGGTGGCCTAGTGGCAAGAAGCTGCACTGCAATCCCAGAGGTGCATGGTTTGAATCCACCAGATGCTCTGCCGGGAAAGGAGGGACAATCTCCTCCTGTACCAATCAGATCCGATTTGACGGTACACAGACACACAAAATAATAATAAAATAAAATAAAATTTTAAAAAAAATGTTCTCAGAATATAAATATCTTAAAAAAAAAAATAGACTTGTATGTAGTCTCTCAGTGACTAAGAATGACCAAAAAAAGAGTGAGTGCCTTTTAGCTGTGGTGGTGTAGAATAGTAATGAGTATCCCAGAGACTGCCAAAAGAATAGATATGCCTTGGGAAAAGTGCAACCAGGGTGCTCCTTGAAGACAAGGATGGTGAAACTTCTATGCTATAAGAAGGGGCCAGTGCTTGGAACGCAACACTGTGCTTGAAAAGGTGAATGGAAAATCAAAGAGAGGAAAACCTTCAATGAGATTGACACCGTGACTGCAGCAACAGGCTCAAGTCTTTAGAGAGGATGGAGATGGCATGAGATAGGGCAAGATTCAGATCCACTGCTCAGGGGGTGCCTATGAGTTGTACTTAACTTGAGGCATCCAACAACTCACCCTCACCCCCACCCCGAGCTGGGTGGTGGATGGGAAAGCAGACAGGGATGCCAGCATGGGTCTACTGACCTGACACAGGGCCAGAGCAAAGTTGGGAACACAAAGCAGGTGGTGGGTCCACATACTTGGAGGACTTGAGGTGCCCAGTTCCACACCTGGGGTCACTGAGGAGGACACAGTCAGCCTAAGCAGCCTGGAAGTCCCAGTGTGGATAGAGCTTTGGGGGTGCTTGCAGCACAGTGGGAGACATGAGATGGAGGGGCCTGAGGTGTAATGGGAAGCAGAATAGACCTCAGACCGGACCCCTTTCCACTCCCCAGTGGTCTTGCTTCTGGAGTCTGGTTGGTTTCGGCCAATGAGAGAGGTAGGCAGAAGAAGAGGGATAGTGGCTGAGGCCCGTTCCTTCTTTGTAGGTGCCCCTGGTGGCCTTGCTCAAGGTTCTTATTCTATGTCATTTCTCCAAGCCCCGTTCCATATTCTAGGGATGACTCCCACCTCAGGCCTCCAATGTTGCTCCCTTGGTGGGTCCCTAACCCTGCCCACACTTGTGGAAGAGGCCCAACACCAAATCCTCTCAATTACCCAGACTGAATGAGTCTCCAACTGAAGTACATCAGTAAGTCTCTCTGCAAATCCCCTGAGCACTGACATACCTCAGTGAGGCTTGGTGACAGCTAGCCACCTCAGGGGTGCCTTGGGCACAACAGAAGAGATTGTGCCCAGGCCTACAGCATCTCCTGACCAGTTGGTCAGACCATCATGACCCACAGTATTTCATGGTTGTTTTGGGGAATGTAAAGCCTGGAAGGAGAGGGTCGTTAAGAGTCACCTACGACTCAGACAGCACTTAACAACACAGAGACCAGTTGTCCTAGTGGACCAAAAGCGATGCTACCAAGCCAAAGGTGGATGACTCTAATCTGTGGCCCTAAGGCCTGTCTTTAATTGGTTTTGGTCAAACATTCTTCTAGGTTATACAGCCCTGGTGTGTCCACTTGCTGTACAGAGGTAACTCGTGGTTGCTGTGAAGCTGAACACTGCAACACTGATGTGTCAAATGTGTTAATGGTCACCATGGTGGACAGTGTGTGGTGGAACTCCGTGACTAAAACAAGCTTGGAAGCAGTAGTGGCATCCACGTCCGTAAATAGCTTGCCTCCAGAAACCCTATGAACCTGAAGAAAGGATGAAAGTCACACAAGTGTGAAGGACTTTCGTTCATAGGGTCATTATGAGTCACCTACGACTCGACGGCACTTAACAACAACAACATGTTGAATCTAGTAGATTCAAGACATTGCGTGTATAGTGAGAATTCACTATGTGCCATCAAGTGGGAACTGCTGCATGGCTGACACTCCAGTAGATTTTTCAAAGACTGTAATCACACAGGAAACAGTTACCCATCTTTCATCAGCAGAGCAGATGAAGGATTAGAACCTCCTTGCCAGGAAACCACCTAGCTCACTATACTAGAAACTATCTATAGTATAAAACCTTAAGAGACTGAGACACTAAATACTTTACTTATAAGAGACAAAACAAGGTATAAACCTACTTTCAGAAAGAGGGACATAGGACTAGCTTTAAAAGCCACAAATGTGCAGATAGCGGTCACACTTACTAAAGAATTAAAACTAGTGTGACCAAGTATAGAGGGCTTTGTCTAGCCAGGCACGCTCATCACTGCGTCTCCAATTAAGACTCTGCATTAGGAATCATTTCCTCGGCAGGTTCAGAAGTTGTAGTTTCAACTTTCATCCATCCTAGCTGACTTACAATACATTTACTCAGAGACACCTCAAGTAAGTATGGAAATAAATGCCATATATATTCTTTTGTGCCATATGTACTCTTTTTATTTAAATGTCTGTTCTTGAGTTTACTCTTCTCAGTAAACTACTCTCAAACCATTCTTACTCTTCTATTCTTAGTTGAAATAAAGCGTAGAAATTACTTAAGTCTTTCATTGAATTTTGAAATTAAAAAATTGCTCTAGTGTAGACATGACAGACAAACGAGGTAAAACAAAGATACAAAATCCCCTGATTCCGATCCGTCTGCATTTAGCCTTCCTGTTTGCTGGGAAATGCACCATCAGCTGTTCATGAACAATCATCACTGATGCCTCTCACACCAAATTTAGTCCACCAGAAAGTGCAAGAGGGTTTGTCTGAAAAAATACAGTCTTTTCAATCACACCATTCTCCTCCCTCTTCAGCAACTGGTCTCCCTGCTGACAAACTTGGCCCTTAAAACCTATTTCACACACAACAATCACTTAGATAGGATGTCTTGGTATGACAATTGAATTATTCTCCCAAATCTTTACAATTATATTATCAGCCTGTGTCACTCCTAGGTTTATAGGGCCTTGTCCAGCTGGCCTCCCTCTGACGTTCAAACTTCTCACACTGTAGCCGCTCTGGTCTTATTCTTTTCTAACACATCACTCTGATCTCTGTCTTTTAGCGTCTACCTGGAAACAAGGTACACCCGATTCAGACCATAGTCTTCCCAATCACTTGCTACACATCTGAGAACCGGACAGCGAATAAGGATGACAGAAGAATCATCAAGGCTTTTGACCTGCAATGCTGGAGTACTGACTATCCCAGATTGCGAAAAGAACAGATATGTCTTGGACAAAATGCAGCCAGAGACAAGGATGACAAAGCTTCTATCACACACTTTGGGCATGTTGTTGGATGAGGATACTCTTTGGAACGGGACGTCATGCCTAGAAAGACAAGAAGACCTTCAATGAGATGGACGGACACATTGACTATGGCAATGACCTCAGGCCTATCAGATATGACGGGGGCACAGGACAGGGTTCAGATCTGTTGTTCATAGAGTCGCTTTGAGTTTTACTCGATGGCACCTAACAACAATGTCTGTGTGACTCTCTGTTTTTCACCACTTAGGTCACAGCTCAAATGTCACTCCTAACAGAGGTCCATTATAAACATGGTATTTTCATTCTTATTCCTCTATTTTCTTTACATTTACCACTCCGAGAAATTACCTCCTTTGTTAACTTGTTATATACCCAGTCTTGTTGTTATGTGCCTTCAAGAAAGAAAAGACTCATCACTGAATCTCCAGCGGGTTTTCGGAGGCAGTAAATTGCATGGGAAAAGACTGTCCAGCCTTCTCCCACAGAGCACCTGGCGGCAGGTGGATCCAAACCACGTGCCTTTCAGAGTGCAGCACACTTTCTGACCACTAGGCCAGCAGAACTCCCTATACTCCCCGCTTGTGGACCATAAACTACATTAAGAGTAAATTTCAATCTGAAACTAGAAATTACCTGTATTACACACTGAATCACTCACTTATTCCTCAAAATTCTATTCTTTTCATTTTTGTTGTTGTTCAGTATCAGAAATAAAAAAGAGCTCGAGGGAGAGAAATAAAGGAACTGGTCCCAAGAAACGAACAGGCCTTTACTGCACGGTCTAAGAGAGACACCAAGCCCGCGGACAGGATAGAAATGGATGGTGGGCAATCTGGGGGGTGTTCCTTCTTATGGGGGTCCTGGGGAGGACTAAGATGGTATTTCTCGGAATTTGGGTTGTTAATTAAGTTAGCTTTGGACTCTTTTGATCAGACTCAGACTCTTATCAGGATCCATTGTCTGGTCTGGTCTTTGATATGACCAGTTTAGAGGTTATCAAGTTTCTCAGGAAATGATGAAGCTTGGAGGGGGTAGGGGGCAACAGCCATATTCTTCCTTCATTCAGGCATTTGCTGCATTGCGAATTAATATCCAGAGAGGAGGGGTCTGTTTGGTTTTTAACTTTTCACTGTGATTTTGGGAGGAAATTTACAGTTAAATCTTTGCATACTCGAGAAAGAAGACCTAATTTGTGAGTAAAGGTGAAATAGTTCGGTATGGCATGCTCAACTCCCAGGGAGTCTTTTACAGCACCAATTTCTTAAACAAAACAAAAAATCCTAATGGGCCATTCAGGAAGATGACACTTGAAATACATTTCTATTATTATGCATATGACACACCTTGACTGCTGAAAAGAAGACTTCATGCACTTGCTACTAAAGATCAGACTAGTCTTCAATATGGATTATAAATCAATGTCAAGAACACAAAAAATCCTCACCACTGAATCAACATCATGATAGATGGACTAACGATTGAAGTTGTCAATGATTTTCTTAGATGCACACCAACAGTCATGGTAGTAGCAGTGAAAAAATCAAAAGACGTGTTGTACTGGGAACACAGAGGTTGTTAGGAACCTCTCTAAAGTGTTAAAGAGCAAGGATATCCATTTAAAGACTAAGGCACGCCTGATCCGATCCTATTTGACTGAAGATCCAATGCTATTTGCAATTACTTCCAATGTATCTGGAAGACAGACAATAATTAAAGATGATCAGAGAAGAACTGGTGCCTTTCAATCATGGTGTTGAAAAGTACTGAATATCCAAAACCTGCCAAAAGAACAAACAACTCTATCTTGGAGGAGGTGCAATCAGGGTTCTCCTGAGACTCAAGGATGGTGCACCTCCCTCTAACATACTCAGGCACGTTATTAGGAGGGTCCAATCTTTCAAAAAAGACATCATGTTGAGAAAGGTGGACAGTCAGAGAAAAGAGAAGACGACTCTGAACAAGATAGAATGACACAGTTGTCACGGGGATGATTTCCAAAAGAGGTCCAGGGACCTCTTCAAGCAAGAATTAGAAAGTTCTGACTCGGAAATACAAGAAAGACACCAATACCAAGTGAGAGCAAGAGAAAGAAACAGGTTTATTAGACATTCATAATAGACTATAAGAATGACTTTTATCTTACAAAAAGGCTTATATATCTTTTGTTAGGGGAGTTGGGTCTAAACTGCTGATTTCTTCTAATGAACATATGGGGACTTTTGGCCATCTCCTTTGTCCTTGAGTCTGTTGTTTTGCCCCATTCCTTGAGAGTTTGTTTTTATTGTCATATAGCTGCATTCCTTGAGGGTTGGTTCTATTGTTATATTGCCAAAGTCTTTGTCAAGACCAGTTCTGACTGATGATCTTTGCCATTCCCTGTCACAGTGACTGTACCAATGCTGGGGCACGGCAGAGATTGAAATCATGGGTCACTATGAGTTGTAGTGGATTCAAAGGCACTTAACAACATCCATTTAATGAAGTTCTCAAATGCCTTAGAAGTCAGTTTCCGTGTTATTTATCCTAGTAGGCCTCACTTCTTTCTTTTCTTCTCTGCTCCAATAACCCTTTTACTTTAAAATCTAAATGAGTATTATGACTTGGAACATATAAAGTACTTAGTACACCGCAGATCAAATCAATATTAACTATTAGTATCATCATTGTATGCTGTGATGGTTGAGTACCATTGAGTTGGAACTAACTCATAGCTGATCCTCCAGTGAATTTTCAGGGACAGTAAAATGTAAGGGAGGCTCCTGTCCATCTTTCTCCCTCAGAGAAACTGGTGGATTTGAACCATGTACCTTTGGGGTTGGTAGCATAATTCTTTACCACTAAGCCACCGGAGCTCTGTATAGGCTGTATAGTTTATCACTGTATAGCTATAACTATTTGTATTATCTCTCTGGATGGACAGTGAAAGAGAAGAGAAAGAGACATTTATTTTCCACCTTCCCAATCCTGTCTTGCACATATTAAGCATTCAATAAGTGTTAAGTATATCAATGTACACAAAATTGGTATACAAACCATATATATTTATATTTCATTTTATTTATATACACTATTTAAAAATACTAGTAAATGATGTATGTCTTCATGCAAGAGTAAAATAATTTCTGTGCATCTAACAATTCCTTATAGGCCCTTCCTTATATTTAAAGAAAAATTTCAATAAAGAAAACAAATAGCTGTCATTGCTTCTTCTGTTTTGTTCAAATTTGGGTAGGGGGTGCACTTGCGACCCGGTTTTCCCACTTTCTTCCCAGAATACTGGAGATAAAAATTATTATGGCCTTTAAAAAAAAAAAAAAAACACAGTGCAACAATGAAATAATCTTTTTAAAGAGAAAAGCGAACTGAGTCGGGGGGAAAGGAGAAAGGAAAATGTGCAACCATGAAGGACTAGAAATCAAAGTTTTCTGCAAACTTTCGTTAAAATAGTAATTTAAAAAAAAAGCGGGGGGAAGGAAAATCTAAAAAGCCGTCTGGTTTGGGGCACGAAGTCAGGCATGCCACCTAGCACCAAGGCGCGTACAAATGAACTCGTCGGGTTTGTTAGTCAACAACAGCCTCCGACTTCAGCCCTGGGATCAAGGAGGGGGCCCCGAGGAGCGCTGAATGGAGCTGTGATGTCCAGCTCGACGAGCGATGTCCGCACGAGGAGTCGCCCTGCATGCCAAACTCAGAGTTCCAGACAGTCTCAGCCTGGGGGGTGGGGACCCACAGGTTTCCTGACGCTCGGTTTCCCGGGACCCCAAGATTGCACAGACCGAGTTAGCAAAGTGTCCTGCGTTAGGTCAGGACTCAGGACCGAGGGACACAGGAGGGATGGAGAGGAGGCGCGGGCAGGTGAGCCAGGTGGACACCGGGAAGGGGAGCAGCGCGCGCGGGTCGCTCGGGAACCCTGCCTCTCTCCCCGCCCGATGGTGCCTCGCCACGTCCCGTGGACAGCCCCGTCCCTCGAGCTCTCCCGCGCTCCGGACACTGCGGACTCACCGGCTCGCCGCCGCCTCTCCGCCGACAAGCCTCTCCGCAGCCCGGCCTCCCCGCCGACCCTTCCGCGAAGCTCCAGTCCCCGCAACGAAGCCGCCCGCGCTGGGCAGCGAGCACGGAGTTCCCTGCCAGCCTCCGGGCTTCCGTAGTCCGGCGGCGCGGCGACCCGGATGTTGATGTGCCCGCTTGCCCCGGAAGCGGCGGCGGGAGGTTCAAGAGGGTGGGGGCGGTGTTGCCGGGCTCTCCGGAAGGAGACGTGGCGGCGGTTGGGCCCCCGGCTCTCCGTACTCCTTGTCATCCCGCCGCCGCCTCCTCCTCCTCCTCCTCCCCTCCTCTGTCGGCAGAGGAGGCTGTGGCGGCGACTGGAGAAAGCGGCGGCGGAGGATGGAGGAAGGAGGCGGCGGTGCGTGGAGCCTGGTACCCGGAGGGCCGGTGCTGTTAGTCCTCTGCGCCCTCCTGGAGGCGTCCGGCGGCGGCCGCGCTCTCCCCCCGCTCAGCGATGACATCCCGTTCCGAGTCAACTGGCCGGGCACCGAGTTCTCTCTGGTCAGTACGCTCTCGCACAGCGTCCCGCCTTCTTGTCTTTTCTCCTAGAATCTCCTTTCCAGGGTCGTCTCTTCCCCTTTCCCAATCCCGGACTTGACTTGCATTTATCCATAAAGCAATCCTAGGCTGTATAGATCGGGGGATGTGCTAGGCTTTGGGGATCCCGCGGACACCTCTTCTTCTTCTGAGTCTCTTGCGCTAAACTTTGCTTCCCAACATTTCCCACTTTTTTGGAAGCAGCTTTTCTTAGAACCGGGACCGACCCGCCCGTTTATTCTGCAGCTTCTCCCCATCAGCCTTCCCCCCTTTAACCATGACCCACCACCCTTCCCCGAAAATGACAATGGACAAAAAAAACCTGCTTCATCTCGCATATTTCTCCTTCCATTTGGACTGATTGATTCCACTGATTGATTGATTGATTGATTGATTGATTACGCGTAATGCTGGGGGAATCCTCTTCTGCAGAGTCGCTTCTGCGCAAGGGCGACTGTCGCCTGTGAGATGTCAACGACCCCCCTACACGGATCACCCTTCACAGATAATTTTACGCATCATCCTGACCCCAGACATGAGGTCTTTGTCTCCCATCACATTCTCATGGGGATGAATGAAGGAGACTTTGCAGTCGTCTCTGGGGGGCCGGCTGCTGAAAAGTTTTGTGTCCACGTGCAGTCCAGTGAAATACATTGTTCTTTGTGATTTACCTGTTTCACATTGAAGTTCTCAGAAATGTAGCCTCGACGTTTATTTTTTTTAAAAAGTCTTAATGCAGTCACCTAGACTCATTCAACTTTATAGTTAAAAGTATTCTTTCCTGAAACCGTAATGTCAAAACAAAAGACTTAACAGGATAACGGATGTCATCTTGACCGCAATAGCCTTCTGTTTGCAAAGGTTAGTTTTTGTTTCTGTTGCACACCTGGCTTATTTCTCCCAGCCTGGTAATTTAGTAGATTTCATATTTGTAGTAAATCTTTTACTGGATTACTAGGATTATCTTTTGCATTATGTTCTAAAGTAATCACCATATTGAAAGACCTGTATAAAGTTACACATCAACTATAAATCAGACGCAGCTTTAGGAGGCTTGGGGCAAGTATACCTTAGTCCTTCTGTAATGTCTTCAAAGAGCACACTTGACACGGACATGCCACGCGTTCAATTTACAGTCATCAGATTTTTTTCCTCTTGAATGCATAGTGCATTCTAGCAATAAAACAGAGAGCCTCTGACATGCCACGCGTTCAATTTACAGTCATCAGATTTTTTTTCCTCTTGAATGCATAGTGCATTCTAGCTATAAAACGGAGAGCCTCTGAGAGCCAGAAGCTTTGTTAAGGTGAGACAGATAAACTAGCAAAAGAATAGTGGTAAGACTGTGTGCCTTATCAAAGGGTTGAATTCCAGCTCTCATGGCTGCATTTTATTGTGCCTCAGTTTACTGCACTTTGGAGATGTTGCTTGTTGGGTTTTATGACACGAAGATTGTGTTAACTTGTTGAGCTTCCCTACACAAAGATTTGTGTTAAGGACATTGAGTTCTGCCCTGTGCTTCATGTCACATTTTAATAATTCTGGATTTCAAACGTTTTTGTAAAGCTGTTGCACACATAGTATCAGTATAAGCTGAGGGGAGCTCTTATGGCCTATTGGTTAGGGAATTGTGTTGCCAAATAAAAGGCAGGCTGTTGAGGTGCACCAGCTGGACCTTGAAGAAGAGATGGACATTCTCATCCAGTGTAGTGCAGCCTCTGAAAACCCACTGGAGGGTCACTTTTGAGACGCTTCCCATTTGACAGCAAAGAGGTTTTGTTGGTTGGTTTTGGGGATTTTTTTTTTTAATTTTTACTTTATATCAGTTTGCTTACAGAGTTGGTATACATGGTGTTTCACACTGTCCTTCATTCACATTGTTTCATACAGTCATTCCAATTATATTTTATAAAAATTATCAAGACTGAAATACGCCCACTATTGCCCTGCCTTTCCAGATCGCCTCTGGACCCTCCCCTTTTCCTTTCCTCACCCTCCCTCCATCATCACATTGTGTGAACCTGTGATTTCCCCCTAGCCCGTCCTCACCCCTCTGCTCCTACCCTCCCTCCCTTGGGTCTTCATACATGTTTTCCTAGTTGTCTTTCTGTTTCTGCAGTTATGGTCTCACTCAGTATTTGTCCTTGTGGGACTGAGTTAGCTCACTCAATATAATGCTCTCCAGTCCCTCCCAAGTTAGGTAGCAATTTTCAAAATCAGTCGTTGAGGTCTATTTTTTTTTTTTTTTTGGTTTAATGTAAACATAATTTGTATATGTCCTGGATAACTAAAGAAATGTATGACTCACTTATTCTGGACAAAGCTCACAGTATCCCCAGTATGTGTATGTATGTATTTATGAGGGGAGGGAGAGAGAGAGTCAGTGAAAGAGAATGTGTGTGTGTCTGTGTGTAAAATACTTTCAAAATAATATGTGCACTATTTCTAATTTTTGCTTTGAAATAATGTACATAAGTAGTAATAATATTTATTCCCATTTTTAACTTTTTACTTTTAGTGAATTTACAGAGCAGAGTGGCTTAGCAATAAGGAGTTATGCTGCCAAGCTAAAGGCAGGCAGTTCAAATCCCCCAGAAGGAACTTGACATAACAAAAATATATACAGCAGAACAAATGTGTGCTCTTAAAATAATTAATTATTAAAACAGGCAAGTAATTGGTAACTTAACTACCTTTTCATAAGCTCACTTTACTTTCTGGTGTTGGAATTTCCAGGCTGAAAAGAGATGCTGGATTGTGCATGTTGTACCCACCTTTCACATGCCTATCAATTTATTTTGACATTTTCTGACTATTTTGGGGGGAGTCTAGTATTATCTGAGACGTAGAAAAGAATTTTATGTTTTTAATTCATTTGAGAAGAAGCTGTAATCCTTTTTCTGTGACTTAACTAAAATAATCTATGGCCCCAAAGTGAAAATAAGACATTAAACTGTCATTGTCCCTTTTTTTTAAACTTATCATAGATAGATAGATAGATATTTCCATTCTTACTTGATTTAATTGAAACAACTGCCCCCATCACCTGGCACTGCCACTTTCTTTTACACATCAGTTGTTTGGACATCTATGTATAACTGAGCAGCTGTATAAACTAGGATAAGGTTCTTGGTGTTCTCAAAACAAGACACTGAATTAGAAGATCTTTTAAAACTGTTTTTGTTTGCTTTAAACTTTCCTGTGCTTTATTTTCTCATTCAGATTAATCAGAACTATCCTTTTTAAATTATGTCCACAATTATTTAGAAATAATGTACTAATTTCTACCCACTTGTATTATAACTATATGGGAAAGCCTTCCCACTTAAAACAAAATCTTGTAGGCCTGGGAAGAATGATTACTAATTCCATTTACAGTGCATTGTTCTGCTGACAAGTTGAAGTATGTTCACAGCCTTTCTCAGAAGAGTTCTCCCACTTTAACTCTTCATTTCTCCAGATCCATGGCAAAGATTGGAAAATATATTTCAAGTCCTTTAGCCTTATAGTACCCCCACCTCCATTGACTCCTTTCATTATATTGAAACTTCACCTTATCTGAAGTCACTGCACAGAAATGGGTTTTGGAACTCAGAGTAATTGTAGATGGGTACGATACTTGTTGGAATAACTCGCTAACAATTTTAAAGAAGTTAGAACACTATTGTGATGTAGCTAAATGAGCTAGTCCTTGGGCTGGTTTTTGGTTTTGTTATGTTGCAGGCACATACTACCTAATGCACATTTGGATTTAAGATTATATTGGTGCCAAGTATTACAGATTTCACATAAGATTTCGTTCAGTGTGGTTCTTGGTTACTTAAGAACCCAAACCCAATGAGTGAATCCATTTTGACTCACCTTGATGCCTCCATTGGTCCCTGAGGGTATATAAATTTTTACAGCATGTTCCTGATGGGTTTCTCTGTGGAAGCAATTCCTTATCTTTTCCCTTGGAATAGCTGCAGGGTTCCACATGCTCACCTCCTGGTTAACAATCTGATATATGGTGTACTGTGTCACCTGGGCTTTTTGAGAACAGAACAGGCACTTGAGAAATACAGTTCTTCACTTAGCAGGAATGGGCAGATAGCACAGTGGCAGCATCGAAGCTATCCGCTCCTGACAGGAGCGTTGGCAGTTCAAGTCTGCCAGCAACTCGATGGGAGAAAAGTCCCAACAGTCGCTCTCCTAAAACGTACAGCCGAGGAAACCTGTGAGGAGGCATATAGGATCGCCAGGTGCAGCAGCTGGCTTTGGTAGCTGCCACAGAGATCACATGGCCCACAAAGCCTGACGTATTTAATTATCTGGTCTGGTTGTTCAGTCAAGTTGACTGCGACTCTGAGTGACTCTGTAAACAGCGGATCTGAACCGGGCCATCCTCACTGTTCCGATATGCTTGAGCCCCTTGTTACAGTCACTGTGTAAACCCATCTTGTTGCGGGTCTTTCTTTCTCTTTCTTTCCTCCACCTTCTTGAGCATGTCTTTCTCCAAGGATTTTTTTATTTTTTAACATTTACTGGGTTGTGCTGCTGGAAAAATGTATTGAACATCCCATGGACTGCTTAGAGAACAGACAGGGCCATCCTGGAGAGGATAGAATCAGAACCAGGGTGCTCCTTGGAGACAAGGATTTTGAAACTCTGTGTCACAGACGTTAGGCCTGTTTCGAGGAGGGACCAGTCCTAGGAGAAGGACATCATGCTTGGAAGAGAAGGTCAATGCAAGAGAGGAAGGCTCTGGATGAGATTGAATGGCACAGTGACTTGTGGCAGTGGGGTCAGGTGTGTCAGAGACAGACTGGCTCAAGATAAGGCAGGTTCAGAGCCGTTGTTCAAGTTTGCTCCAAGTTATAGTTGACTTGACACCACATAACAACAACAATATGTACTTACATAACAGTGTAGGTTTTATTTCTTTTATTGTTAAATCAACCCCAAAGGACCCACAATAATTGTTCCTTTAAAACTATTTTGTTCATTGATTGTTCACCCATCAAACTGCATTCAGGTATGTTCAAGTGTCCCGTTTAACAGACATAAGAGTATTCTTGTAAAATGTTGTTGTATTAACCACATAAAAAATAGTCATTTCTAGTAATGAAAGTATTTAATCTTTTTTTTTTTTTTTTAGTACCAAGACATGGCTTTTATTTTCATCAAAATGAGGACTATCATAGGGTATTAGTATTTTTAAGTATTATTGCTATTAGATGCTGCCCGGTACACAACTCCTAACAGTCCTGTGAACAGCAGATTGATACCTTGCGCTGTCCCCATAAGCCATGTCATTCTCAGGCCCACTGTGGCCATCCACCTCCTTCTGCGTCTCCCTGTCCTAATCCTCTGCCTTTTCCAGTCTACTCCAAGGACTGGTTCCAGCTGACAGAATGCCCAAAGCATGTGAGACAGTTTCACCATGATTGCCTCTAACAAACACCCTTCAAAGTTGCACTTCTCCTAGATTTGTTTGTTCTTTTGGCAGTCCATGGAATTTTCAATACCCTTTACCACCACCTTAGCTCAAAAGCATTAGCCCTCCTTCACTCTTACTTATTCATTGCCTTCACTCTTACTTATTCATTGTCAAACTTTCATCTGTATAAGAAATTTAAAATCCTATGGCTTAGATGAAGTGTTCCTTACTTAGTCTTTAAACTCATATATTCTTGTTCCTTAGCACTTTAAAGAGATCCTTGACAACAGATTTGCCCAATGCAACAGGTTATTAAATATTACTTGTGGTGAGCTCTGGTGGCCTAGTGGCAAGAAGCTGTACTGCAATCCCAGAGGAGCGTGGTTCGAATCCACCAGATGCTCTGCTGGAGAAGGAGGAGCAATCTCCTCCTGTACCTGTCAGATCGGATTTGATAGTACACTCACAAAAAAATAAATAACTCAATTACTTGGACTCAGGATTAATTCCTTAGTGGTCAGTGTCTATGAACATTGCCTGGTGATTATGCTTTTTATTGATAGTTTAACTTCAGCCTATTATTGTATTACCACTTGTTTCTTTGTATTCCAAACTTATTTTTGTTCATTTTTTTCCCTTACTGAACACCAGGGTAAAATTTGTCTTTACTTTGTCATTATAATTTGTAAACTCTATTCCTTGCCTTTGAAAATTATTTTTAAAATCCTCCATTAAATGCCCTTGAAGAACCTTGGTTTTAGCTGGGACTGTTATTCGGTGAATTGCCGTTTAACCATCGGAACTGTTGTTTGCTTGCTTTCTAGCCCACAAGTGGAGTTTTGTATAAAGAAGACAATTACGTCATCATGACAACTACACATAAAGAAAAATATAAGTGCATACTTCCTCTTGTGACAGGTGGAGATGAGGTGAATCTTTTTAAATGTATTGATAATTTCTTTCACCAAAGAGAATTGCTTAAAACATTTTAAAAAACATTTGATTGACAGATTACTGGTAACCTGTTTTAACATGTTAATTCTCAATTCTTTGACTTTGCTGTTCAAGTTACAGAAATTAGCAATCAGTTACTAGTGATTTGCATAAGAATGTAACTCCAGGCTTGCTTTTTCTTGTAGAAATGAGACTATCAAATGATAAAATTTAAGTGAATATGTGATTTAAATTTATTAAAATAATTTAATATTATTATAAAATAATTTAATTATTAAAATAATTTCCAGTAGATGCCTCTAGGTACCCAGTGCTCTCTCACCATCACAGCTCATGCTGTTTTCTCTCTCCTAAAATGCCCTGGCTGCCTCTTAACCATCCTTCAAGGCAGTGACATCTTTCAAGATGAAACAGAGGTAGCGTGGAAGACTACAAAGGACACCACCTTGGGAGCCAGGGGTCTTAAGTTAGAGGCTCTAGTTAGCTCTGGAACCTTCACCAGATTTGAAACTCGTTTCCCTCATGAAATTTTATTAGATCGACTCTTTAATATTGTTTATCATCTACGAAGTAGAAATACTAAACTCAGTATTTTCTCAGATTCTAATCCAGTTTTTCATCTTTGAAGGATGCTATACTGGTGTCATTTTGTTTTATCCCACCTTAGGCACAACTATATACACACAAGAATAGGACCACATGCATGTAAGGCTTTCAAGCCCAAAATATAAAAATATCTAGAGACTCAGTAGTACTTTCAAATTTAGCAATATTTTCTAGACGGTCCAGCTATTCTGAAGCTAGAATCTGTTCAGATACTAAATGCTTTAAAACTCTGAAATAAGCTTATGAGAATTATTCAGGAAACTGATACTTTAAAATATTTTTTAGGAAAGAAAAGAGTCGACACTATGAGAGATTGTTTTTTGGCTCCACAGTTTTTACTTCAGTTCTTTTTTAAAAAGTCCCCTACCTTAGGATCCTGTGAAAGGTTTTTACTTGTTCTGTTTTTGTTTCCAAGATTTTATTTGGCTGATGAGTTAGGTGAAGTTCCATAAAAATTATATTAATCTTCTTTTTTTTTTTCTCCCTGCAGGAAGAAGAAAAGGATTATAAAGGCCCTAATCCAAGAGAGCTATTGGAACCGCTATTTAAGCAAAGCAGTTGTTCCTACAGAGTACGTAGCTATGTTTTCTTTATAAGTGGAGATACATTTCCAGTAGCAGTCAGGTCCTTAAAAATAACTCTGCTTTTATTAATTACCATGTTGTACTAAGTTTTAAGTTAAGTGTGAATATAACTATTGCTTAGTAATAGCTTGTTGATATGTATCGATTACAGTGTCACTGTAATGCAGTGCTTTGAGGATGCAGAATAGACAGCAGATACTCATTAATGCCAGCATCAAAGAATGTTTACCAAACTACCTTGAATATTAGGAGCTCTGGTGGCCTAGTGGTAAGGAGCTGCGCTGCCAACCCACTAGCACACAGTTCAGATCCACCAGCTGCTCCATAAGCTAGACAATACCTTCCCTTGCAATTAGGCTGCCTCTGAAATCTCCCTGGAGGGTCATCTGTGAGTTCATTCCAACTCACCGGCACATAACAACAACTTTGAATATTTTTTTTTCATATGAAAAGGAAATTTTCATAGAAAATATTTTGTGTGCATTTTGTTTTCCTTTTCTGGCTGTGTAGATTATCCCTGAGCAATACGGCATTGTGGGCCACAGGGCTATTTTAAAGTTTACGGCGCACCTCTTTAAGTGCCGTGCATCTAACACAAATGAGACGGTAACACAAAACGAACATGTATGTTGTTGTTATGTGCTGTCGAGTTGACTAGCAGCTGTAAACACAGCAGATCTGAACCTTGCCCTATCCTGACCCAGCCTCACTGTCTCTGACACACTTGACCCCACTGTCATAGTCACTGTGTCAGTCCATCTCATCCAGGGTCTTCCTCTCCTACTCGACCCTCTACCCTTTCATGCATGATGTTCTCCAAGGACTGGTCCACCTGGCAACATGTATAATGCACATGTTATTTACATATAGTAGTTCGTTTACAGAACAATGATTAGACATCCTTTTTGTACAACATGGAGCTCAGCTGGCCTGGTGGATAGGGAATTGCACTGCTAACCCCCAAGTGGTGCCCCTCTGGCAGCCCGGACCCGCTGGAGGATCTCTTGGAGAAAAACAGGCAGTCCTCGCCCGTGCGGTTTGCAGCCTCTGAAAACCCACTGGAGGGTCAGCGCTGGGTCACTTCTGAATTGATGGCAGTTAGAGATTCAACAGTAGATCTTAGAAGACATCTACTCAGCTACTTAGAGTATCAAAAAGTAATTCAATTATGTTTTTAACTTTGTGACTTTTCGAATCTTTTCATTCCTCCTGCTTTCTTAGATTGAATCCTATTGGACTTATGAAGTATGTCATGGAAAGCACATTAGACAGTACCATGAAGAGAAGGAAACTAGTCAGGTCTGTTTTTCTTCAAAATGTACATAAAACAATTGTATTAAAATGAGAACTGTAATGATGAGACTGATGAAATTTTATTCTTAAAAAATGTTTGCGGAAAATTTACTGTTCTGTTCTTCTTAAATATAGAAAGTAAATATTCACGAGTACTACCTTGGAAATATGTTGGCTAAGAACCTTCTTTCTGAAAAAGGTGAGTTTCTGTATACATGATTTGATAGTAACATAGGAATTTGGTTTAAAGTACATACTCAAGTTGGGATTGAAAATATTTTCTTGGTGTGTATGGATTTAAAAACTAAAATAAGGTCTTCTCCAACCTGTCCTTCTGCAGAGAGTGACCCATTCCTCTTTCTGGAATGTATCTTTGATAGGAAAACTTTTTACTTTCACACTTTAAAAAAAAAATGAAAACCAAAATAAATTTCTTAGCTGTTTACTAGAAAACTTTTTCAAAAAATTATTTTCTGCTTTGATAAACACTACTTCTTTCCACTTATTTTATTAATACCTGTCTTTTTTTAACCTGGTAAGATATGCCTTTCAGTGTTATAATGAAATTTTAAGTAACATTTCGTGTAAGTAACATTTTTATAAATGGATCTGTATTGTTCAGATTGGCCAACTAGTTTATGATTAAACATTTGTCTGAGATAAAAACATTTGAAAAGAGAACGGTTTTGGCCAGGATTTGTCTTTTTAAGTAGGGTATTTTGTAGATGAGGTAAAGATTAAGTATAACCATACTTTCAAACAAAAGCATTTAAAGGAAACTGGCTTAAAAGAGTTCTCTGCTCCATCAGGTTGGTTCCCCGCTCATAGTATCTGTACGTAAAACAACAGAACACTGTTCGGTCCTGCTTCAGCCTCACAGCCACTGCCTCTCTGGAGTGCGTTGTTGCAGGCCCAGAAAACCCACCTTCCCGAGGGTCTGCCTCTTTCTTTCTTTTTTTTTTTTAAATTTTATTTTTATTGTTTTTGTGTGAGTGTACCGTCAAATCAGATCTGACTGGTACAGGAGGAGATTATCCCTCCTTCCCTGGCAGAGCATCTGGTGGATTCGAACCGTGTGCCTCTGGGATTGTAGTTGCAGATCCTTGCCACTAGGCCACCAGAGCTCCCCTAAGGGTCTGCCTCTTTCTTGATAGTGCTCTTTATTAAGCAAACCTGTATTTTTTTACATTCTTTTGTGAAAGAAGTGCATACCATGGGATCTCGGGAGCTTCTGTAGAAGTTGGAGGTTAGAGTTGATTGAAAACATGATCATTAGTATCTTATCTATGAGTTTTCGCTCACAGTTACCATCTCTTATTATTCCTTAGAACACGAAACAGAAGAAAAATCAAAAGAGGTAAGTAACAGATGTTGATTTTCCTCTCAGCATTTTTTTTTGCTAGTGAAAGGATAAATTGATAGTTTAAGTGATAGAATATATTTCTCATCTATCAAATACTTTGAAAAATCAAACCAAAGAAAATTTACAAATTTTTATATTTTTCCTGCGAAAAATTACAATGTAATCTTTCTATTTAGTATTAAGATCATTTAAGGAGCAGGGTAAAAAAGAACTGCCAAAGACCGATCTGGGACACAGCAATGCCAACCTTTTATCCCCTGGTGCTCACTAGTTGTTCTTTCTACTTAAAATCAGAAACAATGATAGTAAGAACTTTGTGCCTTTTTCTGTTGCTCAAGTTCCATCTCCTGAATGAAAAATAAGCTATGTCTTTGAATAACAGTTTATCAGACTGCAAGATCTTAAAAGCAGGGACTGTCTTTTATCTCTTTACCCAAAAGTGCAGAACTGAGGGCCAGGCGTATTGTTGGCACTGCATGAATGTGCACTGAATGAATAGCAAGATAATCACTTAAAATACAATGCTTTAAAATAGAATGACTCTCAAAAAAAAAAAATAGAATGACCCTCCAGGTTGCCTGATTCCAGTTTCCACCTGCCCTGATAAATTAAGCAATACTTTCGAGTCACTGAAGAATTCCACAGCACTTCCCTGGGTGACACAGTGAAGCATTCCACCACTGCCCAAAAGCCAGGTGGTGCAGGCCCACCCACAGGTGCTTCTAGCCTGGCTGCCTGCTTCTGAAAGGTCACAGCTTTGACAACCCCAGTCAGAAGTCTGTCTTAATACACATGGGGTCATATGAGTCAGGATACACTCCACAGCAGCTAGGAACAACAATTTTCAATAGTGCATAATTTATCAAGAGAGTCTATTTCTGTAAATGGTTTCTTATTTATCATAATAAAGCTTTTATTAGAAGCAAGTGAGATGGTAAACCTTAAAAATCATTCTAAAAGTTTCCCTACAACTAAAAAGGGTGGCTTTAGGCAGCCCTGAAGAGCTACATAAAGACACAGATGTCATTGCTATTTTAAAAGGTTTTAATTTTACAGACCACCTTTGAGATCAATCCACCTCATAGAGGGCCCCTACCAACCATCAGAGACGGTGTGATTGGCACAGGATAGAGCAGAGTTTAGGGCTGTTGTACATAGGGTCGCTATGAGTCGCAAGCGACTCAACGGCACATAATAACAACAACCTTTGAGATAAACTGTTTATTTTCTGTGACACTGGAGAATAGCAAGCTGCAATTCAAAGTGTGAAATGATAAAGGAAGAGGAAGAAAAGAGTGAGGGAGGAAAACTAACATTTATTGAATCCCAGTTTATAAGCCAGACACTGTGCCAGGCTTGTAACAAAAGGTAATGCTTGACTCCCCCATCAGCCTTAGGTATTTATTACTCTACTTTTTACCCACTATGAAAACAGAAATTTAGACAAAGACTATAATGCTTGTAAATGTTAAAACTTAGGTTTTAAAAGTCTGATTCTATAAAAACAGCATACAAGGACATTTCAGAGGTTTATGTTTGGGGTTTTTTCCCAGGAAACATTTCTTTACTGCCTGATTTGAACACATCACTGACAGGGTGTCAGTGATAGATGCACTGAGTGCCTCCAGAGAGCTTGCTGGGAAATACTGCTTAAAGCACCTCATTAAATACCCCTTGTGTTTTTGTAGCTAAAATTACAGATGCTGATTCCTGAATAAACCCTGTAGTCTGAGTTCATTTCCTTGACTCGTTTATATAGGAATCTGTATTCTGGAAAGTGTGGGTTGTCAGTCATAGAAAAGAATCAGATTTGTGAATCAGTGCAGAGCCTAAATTCATGCTTTACTGCGTACCCCCACTTTGTAATAAAAGCCGACTTGACCTCTGAAGTCTAAACTGTCAGCTAGAGTTTCTATAAGAACAATCTGACCAATCTAGTGTATTAAGTTTTATATTTTATCATATTTCTTTAAGAACTGTTAAAAGTAATTTTTAGCCTTTTATATTTTTACGCATTTACTTGACATCTGTTTTAGCATTGCAAGATCATTTTCTTTTTTGCTATATCAAAATAGTTCTGAAACTATATATTGGTTTAAATGAGTACTTATGAGTTAAAAGAGTATTAGAAGGAAACGGAGAAAATACATAAATATGTTACTTTCCCGTTCATGAATTAAAATGTAGTTTGCTTTCCTTTTGGAATAATAAATTGCTTCCGTCCTCATCTCCACCTCCACTTCCAATGTAAAGTCTGTCTCACACTCTTTTTTTTAAGATTCCTACCAAAAATATCGAAGGTCAGATGACCCCCTACTATCCTGTGGGCATGGGAAACGGTACACCTTGTAGTCTGAAGCAGAACCGGCCCAGATCAAGCACTGTGATGTATATATGTCACCCTGAATCCAAGCATGAAATCCTTTCAGTCGCTGAAGTTACAACCTGTGAATATGAAGTTGTCATTCTGACACCACTCCTGTGCAGCCATCCTAAATATAGGTAGGATGTCCGTTTAATGTTTTCAGCATGAAATACTCACATGCTTGGACATATCAGGAGCTCAGTGTTAACATTCTTCTTACTGAATAGGTTCAGAGCATCTCCTGTGAATGACATATTTTGCCAATCAATGCCAGGCTCGCCGTTTAAGCCCCTCACCTTGAGGCAGTTGGAACAGCAGGAAGAAATACTAAGGGTGCCTTTTCGAAGACATAAGGAGGTATGAGAATTCCCTAGTGGTCGTTTTCCCAGTGCTTGCTTTTCCAAATGTTGGGGCACATTTTCGTGTTTTAATTCTTTCTAGAGGACGGTGGAAATAACCTGTTTGCTTGATTTAAAAATCTAAATCCCACTTCTTTGATTTATTTGCTTTCCCATCCTTGCACATTTCAGGAACATTTTAGCATTGTCTTTCACTGTAGGTTCTAATAGCTTTCTCAAGCTTGCTAGTCTGTTCATAGTAGTTAGGTTTAATCTGTGCCTAGGTAACTGGACTTCAGCTAAATCCCTCTGAAGAGTAGACTGGAACCAATCTTCCCCTTTTGCTGTTTCACTTCTTCTTCCATGTGGGTCTTTTTGACCTGTGTACTCTTTTCCCTACTTGCTGCCTCTAAAGATGTTGAGGTTCCACATGATTCTGTCATAACCCTTTCCTCCTCCTACTGTGGACAGGCTTCGCAAGTGAGCTTCCCCATGCCTCATCTTCCCGTCACATTTGTGTCCATCAATCCCAGGTACACATCTTAAGCACCACTGACCTCCAAGCAGTCATGAGTAGTAACCTCTATTGAGTTCTGACAGCTCCTGTTACCTCATCGACCTGTGAGGTGAACACTGTTAGTATCCACATTAGGAGATTAGGAAGGAGGCTCTGGTGGTGTCGTCCACAGGGACTTGGGCTGCTAACCCAAAGGGCAAGCCTCTGGCAGTTCAAATCCACCACCAGCTCCAGGGGAAAAAGATCGGCAGTCCCTTCCCGTTAAATGTACAGCCTCAGGATCAACTGTGTGTCAATTCCAATTCTATAATGAATGATTACTTGCCTTCTCAGTTGTTTTTAATGCATTGTGTTCTCTCACTTAACTGTATCAGAAGCCTGAGTCGTTTTTCAGCCAACATCCATCTGATATCAGCGGTGACATTTCTCATTCCTTAGCCTCTTCTGAATCCAAGTTGAATTTCTGGTAGTTCTTTTGACACACTGTTGTAGCCATTTTTAAATAATCCTCAGAAAGATTTTACTTGAAGATGATGTTAATAAGATTGTTCAATAATTTCCACATTCTGTTGTATCACATTTTTGGGGAATGGGAACAAATATGGATCTCTTCCAGTCAGTTGGCCAGGCAGTGATCTTCCAAATTTCCTAGCACTGGCTGGTGAGCACATACACGGCTGCACCGCATTTGTTGAAACACTTTAGTTGGTGTTCCATCAGTTCTCGGTCCTTAATTACCAGTGGCTTTTTGGTCATATGCTACTTCCTGTATGACTTAATATCAAATCACTTCTTTTTGGAGCAGTGATTCTTTGTCTTCCTTCTGTCGTCTTTTGATCTTCACAAAAGAGGAAAACAGATTTGTGTCTTCTCTATTACATTGTCAGTTCCTCCAGGGAAACATTCAGATCCTGGCACTTTTCATTAATTGATGATGAAGAGTCAACTCTGGTCTGCCTGTTACTCTTCCTCAACAGTGACTACATTTCCACACAATCTTAACAATAGTAAAGTGCGCTTAATAAGACTAATAAAATATCTGAAATAGAAATTGCGCAGGATGGCCACCATATCCCTTACTGGTACATGAAAATAACATTTATCTAGAGCTTTCTCAGTCTTACTAACTGTTGTAAAATTCATTTTCTTAAAGCACATTTAAACACGAATTGTGAGGTGCCGTCGAGTCTGACTCCTAGTGACCCTCTGAGCAGCAGATCTGAGCCCTGTCCCGTCCTGCGCCATCCTCCTTATCTGTGGCACAGTCACTGTCAGTCCATCTTGTTTGGGTCTGCCTCTCCTTCGCCGACCCTCCACTCTCCCAAGCGTTATGTCCCTTCCCAAGGAATAGCTTTGCCTGCCCAGAGTGTGTGAAGCGTAGCCATTTTTGTCTCCAAGGAGAGCACTCTGGCTGCACCTTCTCCAAGACGTATCCCTTTGTTCTTTTAGCAGTTCATGGGATATTCTGTCGTCTTCTCCAGCATCACAGTTCAGAGGCATCAATTCTTCTTCTGTCATCCTTACTCGTTGTGCAGCTCTCAGATACAAAGCAAATGATTGAAAAAACCATGGCCAGAATCAGGCACCCCCTAGTCTTCAAATTGACACCATTGAGTAGACAGCTCTTACTTTGTTTCTTTTAAAGGTCATAATAATTCAAACTATAAATAACAATGAATTTTACGGTAGGGAAGCCCTAAACAAATATATGCTCATTTTTAGGAAGAGTTACAATCAACCAAAGAAGAGAGATTTCCAGCAATCCACAAACCCATTGCAATTGGCTCTCAGCCGATACTAACTGTTGGAACAACCCACATATCCAAATTGACAGATGACCAGCTGATAAAAGAGTTCCTCAGCGGTTCTTACTGCTTTCATGGGGTGAGAAGTAAACCTTCAGTTTCAATATCTTAGAAATGTTATTCGTTAGTTCACCAAGGGGCTCTAGAGTACGGAAAAGCGTTTTGTCTCGGGACTCTGGAAACCTCCCACTATCAGTTTCTGCTTCTGGCCCCTCACTGTAATCTACCTCACAGCCACTGTGTTCTCTTTTTTTTTCTTTGAAAGTAACTCTTTATTGATAAACATTTGTACCAGAATTAGAAATATCAGTAGAAAAGTAAAATTTAAATAATTTTCCATTGTACAAAGATTTGATCATTGAGACTGCAGCAGTCAGTAGAATAACCTAATACAAAAAAAAGTGAAGCTGATTTTAGTCACAGGTCTAGCCGGAAGTAAAGTACACAGCCCCGAGGTGTAAAGGAGGAGTGTTTGAACCCAGGTGGAGAAAGCTGTGGCTGCCTGCGTCCAGCAGGACCTACGACCTTGGAAACCTGGGGGACAGTTCTCCTCTGTGCTGAACCGTCACTGGTTAACTTGACAGCGCCTGTTTTGATAAGGCTTTTCTCATTAATCGTGTATAAACACTTAACCTTCACTCTGGCGGAGAGAAGGATTCTGGTTAATTGCTTGAATGGGCATCAGTGATAGGAAATCCAGAATTTCGGTGATAAAATCATTACATTGAAAACATAATGACTACAAAGTCAGAATTTTCCCTTTAATCGCTTCAGTTCTGATACACTTACAAGTGGAGTTTCAATTTTGGTTTATTTTACAAAGGCCGCGTAGTAGTAGTATCTGTATTCTGGTTTGTGTGATTTCTCAGTAATTTTCCATTTGACTTTTTTTATCCATACTTCCACTGTGATGTACGTACGTACGTGTGTGTGTGTGAGAGAGAATGTGTGAATCCATTGCTAGCATGTGGCAGTAGGAGTGGCTGCAGCTCCCCGCTCTGTTACCTAGAACTTGATCTAAGATGTTTTCTCTCCTCTAGGGTGTTGGATGGTGGAAATATGAATTCTGCTATGGCAAACATGTACATCAGTATCATGAGGTATAAAACAGCATTTATATCACTCTACCTCTCTATGTGTGTACTGTTACTTTTTCTTAGTTAAACCCTCCATAAGAAAGAAATACATATATATGAATGTTATGACCTTTTTTGTTTATATTGAAGAGCACATTCTAAATACGCTACCCTGCATTTGTTCTTTTGGAGATTTTTTCACGTCAGTAACATCCCTTTTCAGTATGTTAAGATCATTAGTCCGTATCTACATGTACTTAACCAGATCTCTTTTGATGGACCTTAAAGTTGTTTCTAGTTTGGCTGTTACAAGCAGTATTTTAGTAAGCACTTTGAAATACCTCTATTGCTAGGGGGTGAAGTGGGATGTATTTTAAATATATATATAAAACATTTGCTAATTCAATTTTTACCCACATGGCATTGATATGCTTATCACTTGCAACAAGGATGTTGCTATACTTTTGCACTCATATTCATAGGGTACCTTGCTAGTAATGGAATTAATCTCTCCAAGTATGTGCATACTGGAAAACTGATTGGAACAGTTTGCTCACCTATTAACCATGGCTGTTAGCGGCCATCAGGAGGTTTTACTACATTTATTTAGACCATGGTCATGTAACATAGAGCTGTCTGAGGGTCTCTGCTCCATAGAGTAGGAGCTAGAAAGATAGTCATCACTTACAAATGCACTGTTGTCTGTGTGCCAGGCATGGTTCTTAATGCTTTGCACACATTAACTCCCTTCATCCACGTAACTGCCTAGAAGGTGGATGTCATTGTCATTCCGAGAGGAGGAAGCAAAGACTGAGTGGTTTGCCTAAAATCATAAATAACGTATATAAATAGAGGGTGAAACCAGAATTCACGCATTGGCTTGTCTTGCTCCATAATCTAACCTTTTAAACACTTCACTGTCCTATTCTTGTCCCAGTCACTTTAGAAGCATATAAAAAGTAACTAAAAAAATTTTTAGTACCTATCTCTTCCACTAAAGGGGTCTTGGTGATGCAGTGGTTAAAGCCATTGACAGGAAACCAAAAGGTTGGCAGTTCAAACCCACTTGCTGTTTTATGGGGGGAAGGATGTGACAGTCTCCTTCAGCAAAGATTACAGGCCAGGAATCCCGGAGGGACAATTGGATTCTGTCATACAGAGTTAGAATTGACAACACGCAGCAGGCATGTCTCTGCCGATAGGTGGGAAACACTGCTAGAGCAGTGATCAGACCTCGGACCTACCCCCGGTTTAACGATGTTAATTCTACTAATCTGCTATATGCTGATGCCCGCCCAGTGCCTGCAATGAAATGTCAGAGAGGGATGAAAGAAGGAGTTACTTTAAAAGTAACACCTTCTGGTGGGGAAGTCCATAGGAGGTTGCTCTGTGAACCTCAAGGCAGCAACTCTCATTGTTCAAATCCACCAGCTGCTCCTCAGGAGGAAGGCTGACCGTCCCCACCCGTGCGATTTACAGCCTCCAAAAACCCACAGGAGGACCTGCTATGAATCGGTTCAGACTCATTGGCAATGAGGAGAAGTTTAACATGAATTGGAATTCACAAGAAATTGGCAGAATGGGAAAGAGTTCTTGCTAGAAAAACAAACGTGATGTCAAATAAGTAGTGTGAAGACCAGCATAACTTGAAAGTTTGCATTTAGAGAATCAGCAAGCGAGCTCTAGTGCCCTTGTGGGTAAGGAGTGGCACTGCCCACCCAGTGGCCTGAAAGCCTCTGAAAACCCACCCAAGGGTCAGCTCTGAGTCACCTCCAACTTGACACATGAAAACAACAAGGAGGACACAGATGGGTCCAGTGTGGCCACAGGGTAAGAGAAGGAGGCTAAAAGATTTCATTAACATGGAGTTGTATTACCTAGAGATGAGAGTTGAACTACTTGCTTTGGCGAGTAGTGAAAATGTTCTGAAAGAGAACCCAAAATAGCTCGGGAGGTGGGGAGAGAAGCTGATGGACTGATAGATAAAAAACGACATAGAGTTTCAAAGGACTCTGTACTTGGAACTAGTGGACTAGAAAAATCCTGAGCCCCAACTTCTGCTCATTGAGTTTGACTAGCATCATTTTATCCAAACGTCAGTGTGCAGGCGAGGATGAAGACAATCGCCGAGAGGCTCGGGGTTTCAGCATATACGTCTACTTGGTGCTGTGGTGCGTTGTCTTAACACAGATATTCCTTTCATGTATTAGGACAAAGACAGTGGGAAGACGTCTGTGGTGGTGGGGACCTGGAACCAAGAGGAGCATATTGAATGGGCCAAGAAGAACACGGCGAGAGCCTATCACCTTCAGGACGACGGCACCCAGACAGTCAGGTAAAGAGCCTTTACTAAATGCCTTGGCCGCTAAGTAATATTTAAAAACTCACAATATTGGAAAACAGAAACATGGAAACTCAAGTTAAGCCTTTGACACAGTTTTTCTCCTGGGGGCATCTGTAGGGTAGTTCTCTTTTCTTGGGGACACAACACAGTATAAAGATTCAGTGCGGAATCTCTAGAGTCCGGCTACTTGGATTCAAAGGCAAGCTCTTAGGACCTTGAATAAGTCCGGTAATCCTTTCCAAACTTCACTTTTCTGGTCTTAGTTGCTTTGTAGAGTCGTGATTTAAATCTGGTAATTAAATCACAGATTGTTATGTACTATCGAGTTAGAACTGTGTCATAGCTAGCTCTCCAGTGAGCTTTTGGAGGCAATAAATCACATGGGAGGAGATTACCCACCCTTCTTCCATGGAGCAGCTGGTGGATTCAAACCATGTTCTTTTGGGTTGGCAAACTCCTTACCACCTGATAATAGCACCCAATCAGCATTGGCTGCTGCCGTGAATAATGTTGGTGGGATGAGAATGGTGATGTTAGTGAACTTAATTCCAGGTGTTAGATCTGAGGTGATGATAAACTGTTTGCCTCTTTCCTGTGTAGTACTCGCCCTACAGTATTGTTTCAGTATACCCGTGGCATTTCTACTTTTATTTCACCTTTGTGAATTAATGGCTGCAGTAATTGACTATTACAGTGACTATTCAAAAAAACAACTTCACATCTCTTTTGAGCTGAATTTTCTCTGAAAAATTAAGCTCAATCCCCAAGAATAATGGAGCTTTAGTTTTTTCTTGCACCAAACCAAAAGTTGATTCCTACGAATAGCAACGCATACAGCTGCTTCACAGTTTCCAAGACTGTAAGTCTTTATAGGAACAAGCGGCCTCATCTTCCTCCCACAGAAGGGCTTGTGGGTTCAAATCCAACCTTGGCGTCACAACCCAGTGCTCTCACTGTTATCTGTCTTCCCCAGCCTAGGCTCTTTGCAGTGAACCTTAAAATCACTCCTTTTCTGTCTTTCTGGTTTCATAACTTCCCCCTTCGCACAAATAGTATTGAATGGTTGATTTCAGAATATGCTTGTTTATCTTACTAAGCAAAATCAGTTAGCAAAAGTCGATGTAGACGTTTAATTATTAGAATATATTAAAGAGCGTCACAAGCGCAGTAGGGAGCGGGGTGAGTCTTGTGGAATATGTTAGTCTGATTTGTTGAGCATGTGTGTTGTTTCATTTTGATCCTGTGTTAGTGAGTAGTGATGCGTGGGGGTGTGAAGCCAGCAAAGTAAATACCCTCCGGGTCTGCTGCTCTGGATTTTGGAGCCTGACCCAAGCTCTGCCTTTGTTTCTCCCCTACTCCAATATGTTCTTGAAGTAGCTGAATGCAAGGTGGGAAGGAAGGAAAACACTGCCACAAAGTAAACCTAAGTCAGGAGCTTGAGAAATGCTTAACTTTAGAAGAACAACTTTTGAAAGTTATCTCACCATAGCAACTTGTGTGTAAATAACTAATATGCAAATTAAAGATCATTATTATTCATTAAAACAGTAGGAATTATTTCTGCTTTATACTGGTTGGGTTGGTTTTTTTTAACCTAAAAGTCCTGAGTCTGTTTTAAAAATAAGTGGTTTTAAAGAATATTAATGCCAAACTGATTGTGCTAACCTTCTTCTTAACCTACTGGTTACAGTTATTCTAAATTGCTGAGGTTTTTACTTAATAAAGCATGTTTGTTTCTCTGATTCAGGATGGTGTCACATTTTTATGGGAATGGAGATATCTGTGATATAACTGACAAACCAAGACAGGTGACTGTAAAATTAAAGTAAGTTGGACCATGAAGTCATTCTTCATACTTTTCTTTTTTACTAGCTTCCTTTGGACAGAAGTTTGATATGCATATAAAAGATAATTATGAATGTAGTTACTGTTAAATGATACGGCGTTCACTTATATGGATTTTTTTCCCCTTTTTGTAGCTTAATAAAAAACCATTTAAAATCTTAACTGTTTTCGACAGTGCCTCAAAGTGCTTTCTATTTCAGGTGTAAAGAATCAGATTCTCCTCATGCTGTTACTGTATATATGTTAGAACCTCACTCCTGCCAGTATATCCTTGGGGTAAGTCAGAAGCAATCCACGGTTTGGTTTGGGACCATATTTAATTTTTTGATCAAATGTAAAAAGGCTCCTCAGAAAAACAGTGTTAGATAGAAAAAGAGTTAAGGGCGAGAGAAACTGGTCCCAAGAAACGAACAGGCCTTTATGGTGTGGTCTGAGAGGGATGCCAGGTAACCACAGGCGGAGAAGGTCAAAATAGTACACCCACAATTAGAGGCAATTCCTTTTTATAGTAGTCTTGGAGTGAGTGAGCTAGGGAAGATGGTACCTCACTGGTGTTTATAATTAAAGGGACTATACTTTCAAAGAATTTGCTGTATCTATTTTACCACAAAATTAAAACAGTACTAACAGGCACATTTAACAAGTTACTGATAGCTAGCAAAGTAATCTAGTGTAGAAAAGTGGTTTCTTATAGTATAAAAGCTAAGAAATACTGTGTTGGTCTGCATATTTACCCCCTAGATGTGACATAGGCAATTTTTTAGGCATAAGGGCCTTTCTCTAAAGCTGCAGTCAAGAAAGAATGTCTTAGTAAAATAGTCAAGATAAAAGGAAGGAAACCCACTTTTCTTTAATTAAAAATCTAGTGCCAAAATCAGGATTAAAAAACTAAAAATCACAACGTAAAAATTTTACTTAAAATTTATGCTGTCTACATTTGATAAAATCCAGTACCCTCTCGTGATAAAAATTCTCTCCACAATAGAAGGGAAACTCTATAACATTTATACATGCTCGTCAGTATAACTAAGAGCACAGATACAGTCTAAAAACCAGCATTATTATCAGTGGAAAGGCATTGAAAACATCCCCCTGAGGCTGGAAATTAGACCAGGATGCCCTTATCACCAGCCTTACTCAGTACTGTACTGGATGTTCTAACCAGGGCACTAAGAAAGGAAAATAAAGTACATCTAGATTGCTAAGAAAGAAGTAAAATGATCCCTATTTATAGAAGTCCAGATTCTATACATAGAAAATCTCAGCAATAGGACAAGAAAGTTCCTGGAACTAATACAAGAGTTCAGGAAAGTGCTAGCATATAACATTAATGTACAAAAATCAGTAGAATCCGTCTGTGCATTAACAAGGACAAGTCTGATAAGGAAATCAATAAATATTACCATTTAAAACACCCCCCCCAAAAGATAAAATACCTAGGATTACGTTTAAACAAAGAAATAGTTTATACAGAGAAAACTACAAAACACTACTGCAAGAACCCAAGAGACCTGCATACACAGAAAAGCAGGCCATGTTCACACTTAGAACATTGAGTATTGTGGGCGAATGTCAGCACTGCCCAAAGCAATCAATATTTGTAATGCCGTCACAGTCCAAATCCAGCTTTATTTAAGAAAATGGAAAAACTAAAGAGGCCCCAAATGGAGTAGGAGCAGGCCTCGCACTTGGCTCTCTCAGAACTCACTGTATCCATAGTAGTCACAACAGCCTGGCTCTGGTAAAATGACATATCCGTCGACAGAAGGAACAGGATTGAGAATCCAGAACTAAATCCATCCAGCTGTGGAAAACAGATCCTCAGCAAAGGGTCAAAGTCTATTTAATGGACAAAAGATAGTCTCTAAGAAACAGCCTAGAATTAAAACTTCACAGACAAAACTCTATATGCATTTGCAGAAAAAGGAAACAAGATCCATGCCACACCATGAACAAAAACTCCTTCAAAATGGATCAAAGACCTAAATGTGAAACCTAAAACTGAAGTTCCTAGAGGAGAACTCGGGGACAAAGCCAGAGGTTCTAATCTAGAGCCTGTTAACAAACATAACTAAAAGTGCCCCAAAACAACAGCAAACTAGATCCCTCCTAAAAAGGAATACTATCATCTAGAGAGAGTCAAAGAAGACATTGAGGCGGTAAACAAACATCAAGAGACGCTGTCAGTCATTAACCATTAGAGAGATGATATCTTCACTCCTGCAGAAATGGGCGGGGGGGGGAAATCCCAAATGCTGACAAGGTTATGGTGAAATTGCACTTTCTTCACTGCTGATGGACCATAATGGAAAATGGAAAGTTCTTCAGAAAACTAGCACACCCATCAACAAATGAATGGATAGAAAAACTGGTATAGTCACACAATGGAATACTACACAGCACTGAAAAACAAGGAACTCCTGAGACATTACACAACATGTGTGACCCCGGAGGACATTATGCAGAGTGAACTATCTCAGCCACAAAAGGACAAATACTACATAGCACCACCGTTACAAAACAAGACTGACATGGGGGCTGGGGGGAAACTAGGAAAAGATAGATAATGAACGCTGCATTGAAACAGATGAAGCAAAGAACTATTTAAAAGGCATATATGATTAGCATTTGTATGACAACAGTCCATAATAAGAGGTATACTGCAAAGTGGATTTGGGGTGGGGGGAATTGTGCAACAATGAATATTTTTAAAAAGTTAACTGGGAGGTAGGGAAGAAAAATGTGCAACAGTGAATGAAAGAAAATCCAACTTTTCTGTAAACTTTTGTTAAAATCACAATTTAAAAAAATGAATAAGCAAAACAATATAAACTTTTTTTAAAAAACCTAGAAAAATGTGTATAGACAGTATACCATGTTCATCTTGTTAATGTTTTTGTTGTTGCTGTTGTTTTTCTTTAGGTTGAATCTCCAGTAATCTGCAAAATCTTAGATACAGCAGATGAAAATGGACTTCTTTCTCTCCCCAACTAAAGGGTAATAAAGTTGGGGGAAAAGGTCATTGCAAGTCATGATGATTTCTGTGGCCATATGTCTTGTTACATACAGAGTCTCTCAGCCATTGGACCTCATTTCAAGGATTGTATAAAAGGACTCGGAACCACTTTGTGAATACCTATGTGTATATAAGAGCTTATTGATAAACTTCTAAAGGCGGACACTTGTCTCACTTGTTCATTTTTATCTAATGAGATGACCACATGTGGACTTTTATCTTTCTTTGCTTGGATGATGTGATTCCAGAATAAATCTTGTCCAGGCAATTTAAAGTTCAGCATAATCAAGTGTAATCATCGTTGTACCTATTTAAAGTTTTTAAAGAAATTATTTTGTAAATTACATATAACTAGTCAGTGAATTAAAGATAATGAAGACAAAACAAAATCAAAGAACGTGTAATGTCTAGTGCCTGGAATCCTTTCAGTACATTTGTATATCTAGTTCTTCCAGACCTTAAACGAGGCAGGGTTACAGTGGTTCCTCACGTGGGAGATGATTTCGCCTCTTCACCTCTGTCTCACCAAGGACGGAGAATGCTGCTTTCAAAACATACTTCATCGATTCTTTGTCAGTATTTTTCCACAGTCTGGAGCTGCTATAGATGATATTTCTGTTCGCCTTAGAATGGTTTGCCTTACGGAAACGCTGGCACTCTGGATGCCCCAGGCCCAGTCCTGGCCAGCACAGAACAGCACAGTGTTGCTTTTGAAAGGGAGAAAACGTTCACAGGCAGTGTAGTTGTGTTGTCAGCACCTTTGAGGGGCTTCCTCTCTTTCGCGAGCCCTCCACCTTTCTAAGCATGATGGCCCTTTCCAAGGAATAGCCCCACCTGGCAACGTGCCCAGAAGATGTGAGCTTTGCCGTCACTGCCTCCAGAGAGCACGCTGGCTGCAGAGGGCACTACATCTGCCCCCTCATTGGCTAAGCTCTACCTCTGAAAGTTCATTTCTGTGTGGGCAGAAACTAGACCAGGTCCTGCCATCAGGATTCTGACTCCTGGTTCCCCAGTCCAGGGTCTGCAGATAATAAATAGTGTGTTTCTACCTCTAGTCTAATGCCCACTGTGTGTACTTGTCGTTAGCTGCTGTCACCTCACTTCCAACCCTCTGTCACCCCGATACTAGCATGGTCCACCTCCTGAGGTTTACGCAGCCATGTTTTCTGTCTTGCCGGGCACCTGTTGTTGGTACCACTGAGTCTACTCCAGTTCAGGCAGTGATGATGTAACTAGTTGTCATGATATAGCAGAGCTGAACATCGCCAACCCTGACCCGTCACTGCGGTCCCTGAGCCCGAGGTTGCACCACGATGCCAGTACATCTCCGAGGTCCTCCTCATGTTCACTGACTCCTACCAAGCACAGTTTCCTGGGTGTCTGCAGATTGCAGACTGCCCGTCTTTCTCACGTAGCCACTGCGTCAGTCACTTCTGACTCAGGGCAATGAAGATTTGAGAGCCTTCTAAATGGTGAGAAAAGACATTTTTGGAAAAACAAGGCAATAATTTATTTTAAATACTATTTTGTGTTTCAAGTAAAAGTTGACACAATAAGTTTGTTGGGGTTTGGTTTTAAAAAAAACACCCAGGGAGCTCTGGTGGCCTAGTGACAAGAAGCTGCACTGCAATCCCAGAGGCACACGGTTCGAATCTACCAGATGCTTAGCTGGAGAAGGAGGAGCAAGCTCCTCCTGTACCTGTCAGATCTGATTTGACGGTACACACACATAAAAAAATAATAAATTAAAAAAAAAGAGGTCTAGAAACTATACACTGGTGGACCGAAACCAGCAGAGAGGCGTTGCCTTTCTGTCATGGGCAGAACTTGTTCTTGTTGTTCTTGTTGTTAAATACTGTCTGCAACCATGACTCAAAGCGACCCTTTGAACAACCTTGTATCCTGAGCCAGCCTCACTATCTCTGACACACTTGACCCTGTTTCCATAGTGCATGTGTCAACCCATGTCATCTCATTCAGGATCTTCCTCTCCTACTCTGACCCTCCACCGTTTCAAGCATCTTGTCCTCCAAGGTCTGATCCCTCCTCGTATCGTGGTCAAAATAGGTGAGACAGAGCTTCAAAGTCCTTGCCTCCAGCTTCTTAAGTAGGTTCAGACCAATAACGTCTCAGCTCCTAGTCAAGTACTTAACTGTTTGCACAACCAGGGACTCCCCTGAACGATTCAGGAGGCTGAGTTCATGACAGGATTCAGCTCAGTGTTCCTCATTGACCTTGAGTCTTGAAGTCCACTAAGGGGAAGCTGTGAGCCCAAATCAGACTGACAGAGGTGTAGAACCAAGGAAATACATCTTAAGTAAACTCTTGGCACTGGTAACATCACAAGTCAGCAATTCAAATCCAAGAGCTGGGCCTTGGAAGGAAGGTGGGCAGTTCCCCAAGATTGACAGCCTCTCAGAAACCCTGCACCATGTGTGGTAACGGACAACAGTTGGGTTTTAGCTTTATTTTAAAAAGGAAATGCTCCAGAAACTGAATCATGAAATTTAAGAATTTAACAGTGTTACATACATATTAGCCCTTCTATCTCTAGATTTCCTCATTCTGTACGTCTTACTTTGCCTGCTCTTCTCTGAAGAGCCACTAGGTGGGGCCTCCAGCCCAGCCCTAGTTTATATACTTCATTAAAGAAAGGGCTTTGGAGCAGCTCAACAGAATAGTGAATAGACGGCTTTGTATACAATCCCTGGGGAACTACTCTGTTTAGTCCATCTGATGGACAGTAGACAAAGTCCTGACCTGCTTCCTGACGATGCTCAAATCCCCTAGTGCACAATCCGGACCGAGGAGCCCCGGAGATCTAACATCACAGCAGCATGGCAGGATTCAAAATCAACATTCAAATTGTGAATAAGTAGGATTCGCAGTGAGAGTTTTCAAAGAAAAACAGCAACTACTCTAAAATCTGCCTTGATAGTCACTAGGTGATCATATTTAGCCCTGCCTGGGTTTCCTTTTGAACTCAGAAATAGGACTGCCTTTCATCTATATAGAACATCTGTATTATGTTGCCATGGCACCAGAGCTCACAGGCCATTTGTCCATTTATTCTGGGGGTTTTTTTTAATAGTCTGGCAGGAGAGACCGCAGAGCCATGGAGCACTACACACCCCGGAGCATACCCAGTAATCCCAATAGCGTCAAAAATGAGTTGTACAAGGAAGAGAGATTTGTCAGCTGGTCATGAGGGAAAAGAAATTCAGTTCATTTTTCATCTGTAAACTAAGACTCAAGCACTACTGAATTTAGTCTGATTACTGATGCTGCTACTTAGTCATCCACAGATCAGAAGGGGACATCGTAGGACACAGGGAGGCCTGAGAAAAGAGGGTGTTTATTGCAATTTAATGGGAATCCTTGTATTCATCGCTTTTCACCGTATCACGTGTCCCCTCACATTCCTGGATAAGTGGTCATTAAGGAATGAACTGTGTCCTCACACAAATGTATACTGTTAACCAAAAGGTGAGTGGTTCAGATCCACCAGCCACTCTGAGGGAGGAAGACAGGCAGACTCCTACGGGGAAGGGAAATTGTCAGGGCCTCAGAAGACTCATGGGAGGCTGCCAGGAGTGACACTTGACTCAGGAAGTGGGTTGACTTGTAGTTGGGAGTGGAGCTTCTTTGTGATGCTAATGAGGCCGGCTCAGTGTGGGTGTGTCTTCTCTCTGGAGATATAAACAGCCTTCTAAGCAAAGGGGACAATGCAGGAGAGGAAGACCCTGGAGGAGATGATTGACTCAGTGACTGGGGTAATGGGGGGAGGGGAGTCAGGCTAGAGCAGGATTCAGAGCTGTTGTACATAGAGTCGCTTGCTGTGCAGGCAACTCCTCAAGGGCACATCACAACAAGTAGCAAGCAAACACGCACAGATGGAGAAGGATAGACGTCAGGCCACATGATGATGGCCCAGGAGAAGCCGAAAGGGACAAGGAGCTTCCTCCAGAACTGACAGAGAGGAAGCCATCTTCAGAGCCAGCCTCCTGAAGGCAGACTTCTAGCCTCTTGAACTGTGACGAAATAGATTTGTCTATTGAAGCCACCCACGTCTGCTATTTCTGTTAGAGCCATATTAGAGGCTAAGACAGAGGCCGAACTATGCTGCCCGGGTTTAATCAAACCAGGGCTCCCCATCACCTTCTCAGAAAAGGGAATTGTCATTGTCATTGTCGATGTCAGCATCAGGACACACAAAACTCATTTGACCAAGACACCAGTCGAGAATTTCATCCTTTTTAGAGGTATCCAAAGTAGTCCCCTAAGGTCCAGTTCCTTTACAACATGTGTTTGTTAGAAATGCATAGTTCTGGTGGCGTAGTGGTAAGAAATTGCACTACCAACCCAAAGGCAGGAGGTTCAAATCTACCAGTTTGCTTCTCTGGAGAAAGATGGGCAGTCTGCTCCCCTGGGGTTTCCAGCCTCTGAAGACCTGCTGGAGGGTCAGCTGTGAGTTATGACTCAACAGCACACACCAACAACCTTGAGTAGAAATAACACAGCATTCTCTCTGATTTTTGTCCTTCCCAGCAGTGGGTTCAAATGAGTATTATTTCCCCACTAGCAAGTAGAACAATCTAAAGACTATTGTAATTCATTCCTTAGCAGAAAAAAGAAGGGCAAGCCTGACAGGCTCAGAACTTACAAAATGTCATGAAGACACACAAAAATACTACCATCTGGGATATAGAGCAGTTCTTGAAGTGCTCAGCTGTTAACCACAAGGGTGAGTTTAGAACCCACTAGCTTCTTGTTAGGAAGACATTAGAGTTTGGTTCCATAGGGAAAAACTGATGCCACTGAGAGAAACACTGACTCGCGGCTCACCTTCCAGCAGGTTTTCAGAGGCTGTAAATCACACGGGAGGAGAATGCCCATCTCTCTCCCACACAGCAGAGGGTGGCTTTGAAATGCCTATCTTTCAGTAGCAGGACAGCGCAAGAGAGGAAGATCCAGGATGAGATGGATTCACTCAGTGACGGGAGAAATGGGATTAGGTCTGTCAGAGACAACGCGATGGACTCAGGACAGGGCAGGGTGCAGAGCTAGTGTACATAGGGTCACTGTGAGTTGCAGGTGACTCGATGGCACATAACAGCAAAAGAGTAGGACTATAGATTTGTCCTAGGCCTAATAGCCTTTTCACTCTCATTCTTTATCATTTAATTCAATGTGTGTCATCTTAGGTAGCTTCATACACTGCTCCTTCTCCCCCACAAGAGTTCACTGTCTGTGTGTCTTTCTTCAGTTTCCCAATCTGTAGACATCAAAGGCAAGTCCGTGTTCTCCAAGATCAGAAAAGGCACTTGCAATTCCCCACTTCACAAAATGAAAACATTCTGACTCCAGGCTACTCTCCACAACCCACAGAAAGTGGCTGACATGTGGCCTTCTCTGTGATGAGCCCAACTTCCTGTCTTACCTTCCCATGGAGGAAGAAGTGCAAAAACAGTTCTGCCAATTCTTTTGGCATTCTTTGTTGATGAACCAGACAAATGAGGACTAAGCTTTCATTTGCCATGGGAATCCCAGAACACTTGATAGTTCTATTGAGAAACCTATACTTGGGCCAGGAGGCAGTCGTCAGAACAGAGCACGGGAACACTGCATGGCTCAAAATTGGGAAGGGCGTACACCAGGGATGCATCCTATCTCCATACCTTTTCAACCTATATGCAGAACAGATTATCCGGGAGGCTGGGCTCTATGAGGAGAAATGTGGGGTCAAGATTGGTGGAAGATCTATCAACAATCTGCATTATGCAGATGACACAACCCTGCTTGCTGAAACTGAGGAGGACCTGAAGCCCCTGCTGCAGAGGGTCAAGGACTGTAGCCTCCAATATGGATTGAGGCTCAATGTAATGAAGACAAAGATTCTCACCACTGGACCAATTGGAAGCATCAGGATGGATGGTGAAGAGATTGAGATTGTTCACAGCTTCAGTTTGCTTGGCTCCACAGTCAACACTCTTGGCACCAGTAGCCAGGAAATTAAAAAGGTGCATTGCCATGGCAAAGTCTGCTGTTAGGGACCTCTCCAAAGTACTGAAGAGCAGTGGTGTCTCTCTGGAGATTAAGGTGCGTCTGATACAGGCCATGGTCTTTGCAATCACTTGTTATGCATCAGAGAGTTGGACAATGACCAAGGAGGATAGAAGGAGAATTGATGCCTTTGAGCTGTGGTGCTGGAGAAGAGTATTGAGAATACCATGGACTACTAGGAAAACAAACAGATTCATCCTGGAAAGGGTTAAACCGGGTGGCTCTTTGGAGGCAAGGATTCTGAGGCTCCATCTAACATACTTTGGACATGTTGTAAGGAGAGACCGGTCCTTAGAGAGGGACATCATGCTTGGGATGGTGGAGGGACAGCGCAGGAGGGGAAGGCCCTCTATGAGGTGGACTGGGGTAATTGGGATAGGAGTGTCAGAGACAGTGCGATTGGCACAAGACAGAGCAGAGTTTAGGGTTGTTGTGCATAGGGTCACTATGAGTCGCAAGCGACTCGACAACACATAACAACAGCAATCACGTCCTTGGGAAAATGTGCTGAACTTCAAGTCATGCCACAGGTTACAAACCCTGCCCGGGTGCTGCTGCCCAGGAGACAGGCATAAAGTGTTCTTTGTGAAACACTCGGCTTTTTAAGTCTGGCATCTGAGCAAGCCATGCTTTGGGGGGGGAAAAAGCAAAAACCAAAACCCAAACTGGGCTCTGCATGAAAACAGATTCTCACAGGCGGACTCGGCTGAAAGGCTCACCATTCATTAGCATGCCACACAGAGCTGGAAGCTCCAGAAGATGTTGAAAGGGTAACCCCTCACATAATTGGAACTCAGAGAAAGAACCTGCACCCACCTTGGCACCAGCTCAGAGTGTTTTACACTGTAGAGAGATCTGTTTATGGGGCCAGAGGAAAAATTAACTAATAAGCCCACAACAAATGAAGAATGGTATATGGTACATGCTTTTCTTTTGGTAAAACTCATTTCAAAGGCATTACATCTAAAGAGATTGCTAGGAAGGGTAGAGGGTGAAAGAGAAAAACCCTCAATTGGATGGAGTGACACAGTGACTGTTAACAGTGGGCTGGATGGAGTGTCTTGGAAATCATGAGGATGGTTCTTGTTAAAGGAATTGTTACCTCCTACCCCTCTCCTTCCAAGAACTAGTTGTTCCTTTCCTGCTCTTCTCTGTAGCTGCTGTCCCCTGAGCCCCTGGAGTTCCAGTACGAGTGAATGCAGGCTGTTAAGCAGGTCCTGGGGGAGCCAGGAGGTCCCTTGAGGAAGAATGTTCTCAGACTTGTTCTCTGAGTCAGAAACAAGGCCTTGTGGGCCTCCCGAGTCCGGACATAGATCCTCTCGTCGGTATCAGTTTTCTTTGGACAAGTCAAAGTCTGGGAGCTGGAAAAAAAGACTGTGCCCTTCAGGGAGGGCCAGCATCTGCCCTCCAACAACTCCACCAAGGGGAAGGGTCCTACCAGCAGCACAAAACCCCCTCCCTAGGGGGTCACACATACCTCCATGCTCCCATGCTTATTTCTACCAACTCTAGCACCAGCCAACCCTCATAGGGGTGCTCAATGCTCTGCTCCTGGGTCCACTAACCCGTTGAAATGGTCACACAAGAACACATGGCAAATATTCATAATTATGGGGTTTATTAGGAGAGCGGTGTTGTTGTTGTTATGTGCCTAGTGGGAACTGACTGATAGTTGACTCTCTAGTGGGTTTTCAGAGGCAAGTAAATCAAATCCTTACCAGCAGGCACCAGAGCTCCCTAACCAATGAGTATATTGATGAGTCAAGTATGACTCATGGAGACCCTCTGGCCAGCCGAACTGACCCTGCTCTATCTTGTGAGTGGCCTCAAACTGGGTGCCTTAGGGACTGCAGCCCAACTTCTTGCCACTAGGCCATCAGAGCCCCAGAGACCTCACTACTACTACTACTACTAAATGGACCAGCTTTGATGAATGAAGGTACTGACAATGCTTTACCTTCAATTCAGCAATGAACATCTCTTAATATAAAAAAGAAAAGCTTTTTAAGAACATCGAAGAACTGACAAGGGAAGAAGACTTTATAAGGCAAAATTAAGGGAAAGCAAGACCTTAAGAGTTAAGTGGAAGATAAGAAGAATGGTTGTGCCCTGACAGCTTCAGTCAAGCCTCAAGGAAAAAAGCTTTCTTTTCTCCTCATTCATCCACCATCAAACCAATTATTACCTGTGGAAACTGTTACATGAAGCTGGTTTTGCTGTGGAATATTTTCACTAAAAACAAAGTATTCATATTGGTTTGTGGTTCATTACTGTCCAGTGGGCACCAACCCTCGGATGAGCCTCCTTCGGGTTGTCAGAGACTGTAAATTGCACTGGAGAAGGTGGCCCGTCTTTCTCCTGAGAGTTGGGGGGGTTCAGAGCACCTGCGTCTTTGGGGTCATTGCACAACCAGGCCGCATGCTAGGCCAGCACCTTCATTTGTATTCCTCCTTGGATTTCAACATTTTGCTTTGTACATTCTGTTCATTTTCACACATACAGTGTTGTTAAGCTTTGTTTAGAATTAAAATCCAACACACATGAAATCTGGTAAAGATCCTCCATGACTTCATTTTCTGCCCCTCTTCAGCCAGTTCTCTCTCCTCTCTCTGATGATCTCTGGTCTACGTACTGGCATGTCTGTCTCGGGTCAGGAAAGGTGGCCCCAGCATCTGATGAAGTTTCTCCGTTATCTCCGGAAGCACCATCTCTGATCCGTCTGTGAAAATAACATCCCTGACACCTTCTGTTTGCTTTTTCTTCATGGCACCTCAAAGTTGCGCATTTGTTGGACTTTGACTGTTTGTACTCCCCTGCATAACATATCTTGAGAGCAGAAATGTCATCTTCTGTGTACCTCACGTTCTCATCACTTCAGAAGGAAGATCTGGTGAACCACTTCCATGGAAAGCTCTATGGAGCCCAGCTGGACCTCAGCACGCACTGGGCTGTGAGGGTTGGAAATCAACTTGAGGACAACTGGTTGTTACCTACAGAATGTGACCAAACAAATCATTTTATCTACTCAGGAAAATAATTATTTCTCTGGTTCAACACACTATTATCCACCATGTAAAAACTGTCCCTCGCCACACTCCAAGGGTTTTTAAGATACTGAATAGGAAAGCCATCGCGTTTACCATCTGACATTCAGCAACATTAGGGTTTTCAACATTTTTATTTTCCAAAGAGTATTTTAAAAGGACATTAAAAGCGTCAGAAGTACAAATCTGGCCTAATGGTTAACATAAGAACGGTCATTATAAAATTATTCGAAAATACATCACACACTTTGCATCACAGTAAAGCATCAAGAGAACTAGTCCTTGTGTTCCTGCTACTTGATTGTGGTCGGCTGAAGCGTCAGTACTTTTAGTTCTCGGTTTAGCCCTTATGAAGAGACAGTATGTATCTATATCACTATATGGTCACATATAGAGATAGAGATACACGCAGGGGCTACAGTCTAGCCCACTGTACTCCATGCAGGTTAAGTCAGAAAGTTCTCCATGAGCATAAGGAGACTTAGATGCACATGCTCCGCTTTCTTGATGCTATAATTTACCTCCCAAAGACGGGCCCCTTGCTGGTCCAATGATCCCAGCCTCAAAGGCAGTGACGTCACTGAGGAGACACAAAGAGTGAAGACCACAGAGGTCAGAGAGGGGACCGCAAATGACTGTGTATAAAACTGTGCGCCGTGTTTCAGCAGGAGTCTGGTATTTTCTTTTTTTTATAAAAATATCCCTATAAGTTACAACAACAAAAAAAAACCACCTTTGTAAGCCCAGCTTACATGATCAATATACCTACAAGGTTAAAAAATCTATACTGTGTTACTTTTCCGAGCCTTCTCATGTGCTCAGTTGAGGGCTGTGATGACGAAATTACAGTGGCACTTTAAAATCACAGCTGCTTCATCTGCAGGTGCTACAAGCTGTTTTCGCTGCTGTAAAAGGTTTTTACACTCGCTGATTTTGTTCCATTTTTTCTGGTGTCATAGTTACAATATCGTGGTAATAAGTGTTTGTGAGCCTGGGCCAGTAACTGTTTTGACAATGAAGTTATAAAGAGGGGAGGGAAAAAACCCTCATTGCTGTTGACTCAGAACTGACTCACCGCTGACCCTCCAGCGGGTTTTCAGAGGCTGTAAATTGCATGGGAGAAGACTGCTGGGGGATTTGAACTGCCGGAGAGAAGCACCACCTCTGGGCCAGCAATGCACCTTTCCTGTGGACTAGGCCCCCAGAGCTTCCTAATAAGGGGAGAGACAGTGACCAGTTTAAAGGGCTGCCACTTGGTTACTAAGAATATGATGTCATCGTCCAATGTACTTTTTACCAAAACCCTCAATTTTGTTAGTATTCACAAAACTCACAAAATAATACATTTAAGCAATTTAGAACTACATCACATATCACTGTATAACTAAAATTAATAATAGGGAGCTCTAGAGGCCTAGTAAGAAGAAGCTGTGCTGCGATCCCAAAAGCATGCGGTTCGAGGCCACCAGCGGCTCTGCAGGAGAAGGATGGACAATCTCTTCCTGTGCGATTTACTGCCTATGAACCCGTCAGAGGGCAAGCTATGAGTCAGTTCTGACTCGACCGCACACAACAACAACAGCAAAATTAGTAATAAACCTTGCCATGGATTCAGTATGGTGTGAGAGGAGACCCATGGGACCTGGGGAGGCAGGTGACACTGAAAGCTACTCTACTTACTGCCCTCAAGCTTGTGATGCCACTGCCCAGGGGGTCACTAAGAAAGCCTGGCCTTTTAAATCCTATCGGCAGCAATTACATTTGCTTTAACCTTTTAGTAACTCCTACATGAAATGCCTGGCCACAGAAAAGAGATGGAGAGCCTAAAAAAAAGGTAAAAGTATTTCCTTGAGTAATGTTAATTGTAAAGCTATTCTGTCTATTAGAATAAATACTAGATCATATCCAGGGACAAAAGTCAATTCCTAATAAGTAACAACTGTGAGAGAATAATAGATGTCTTAATTCTGTCTTGGTTAAAAAGGGGTTCTATTCTAACCTATCTCAGCAAAGTATTAGTAAATTAAAACAATGCATTAGGAAGATAAAAACACAAATGAAATAGGTAGCAGTGATTTTCCAAAACAGTACCCAATTACAGAAAATTTAAAAAAAAAAATAATGTGAAGGGTGGAGGTTATAAAAGTGGTAGAAATTGTGGAAGATCATTAGGGAAAGACAGAGAGAGGGGGAATGGGAGTAAAGGAGAGAAAAATGAGAGGCAGTAAGAGAAAGGAAGAAGAAAAACAGAAGCTCAAAAGGCAAATGTACAAAGAAAATGAAATCCATACCTCAGACCTCATAGGAGAGAAACGAGTGCTTGATAGTTGAAGGCAAGAGTTGTTGGTTGAGGCTGGACCGAATTTTTGCTTTCAGTATATTCTATCATCTGCACCTGTCACGATCTCTGTATCCAAGACCAGCTTGGGGGAGGTTCCTGTAAACTGCCTGCCTTTCATTCAAAGGGAAAAGCGGCTTCTGACAGGCAGTGACACTTCTCCAACCCAAGGATTTATAGACACATATTCTGGTTGTGCCTGGATGCCCACCTTGCATCTTACGATGACAGTTCCAATCCTCAGTGAGTCCACATGTTAGCTGTATCATGACAACTTTTTACATAAAAACATGAGTTAAAAATATGAATTCATGATTGTGATGCCAGAAATCGCAGGGCCTGCCATAAAATTGGTTTTTAAGTATACAAAAAAATCTAGTTTTCCCCCTTCGCTGCCCGTTTCCAGTGTAGCAATTACAGAAGAGAGGAGGAGAATTTAGTCTGAAAATCCATCATTTTAAAAGAACGTTTCCACCATAGTGCTATATAAACAAAGACAAAAAAGAAGCCACTGGTAAATAGTTTTCCAAGTTGTTCGTAAACCCTTCTCACATGGAACGAAAACACAGGTGAAAAGGCTCCCAAGCTCATCCCTGTGCCCTGTTACGTGACAGTTAAGGGAACACTGCTTTCCCTCTAACACCTGCCTAACACAGTACAGGAGTATTTACTCTGCCAAGCATTGCATTCTCTATTCAATGCACGCACTTGGGTGCTATTCCTATTTCAAGCATCTCGCATTAAGGTCACCTGATCTAAAAATCGGACCAGCAGAAACCCTTAGGGGTCCATCTGCTGTCTGACAGCCACTGCATTACTGTGAGTTAAGATCAGCCTGACTGCAGCTGGTTTACTGGCGGGCCCCCCTCCTTCCCTTTCTCCCTCCCTCCTCCCTCTCTCTTTTAAACTCAGTCATCTTCACCAAGATTCTGCGATGAGATCATTCCAGAACACAAAACAATGAACTGTTTTAACACAACAGCCTTATTTTTTTTTTTTAAGAATCATGTATCTACTCAACACAAAATAATCATCCTTAGAGTAAGAAAGGGCAATAATTATAATGCCTTCTTAGTTGGTCACTGGAAGAAGAGGATAGTGCCTGAAAACCTCCTATCTGTATTTTGGGGAAGGGTAGAGTTAGAGATAAAATAGTTGCAATTTTCTGCTCTATCAAGATATTATTTCTTCAAATTAGCCTGCTTACAAAAAAAAAGTGTAGTACTACTTCCTTTTTTTGAACACATTAAAGAATAAAAGTTTGACATTTGTTAATAAAATTGACACCTCCACCAAAGTTAATAGCTTCTTAAATCTTTTTAAAACTCCAGCCAGTGTATCTTTTATAAGTCCCTTAATACTGATTCTTAATGATCATAATTAGTTGATTTCCACCCCCATGATAAGTGCCATCATCATACCTGAAATGATTCAAAGGTTTCACACAAAGACTGGGACACTGGAGATGATGGGGGAAGTGGGGGGGGGAAGCTAAGTGATACAGTTTTATGCCAGATCTTAAAATGTCCAAGAATTACAAAGCAAAACAACAAGATGCTAATATTGGAGACGCAAGAAAATGCCAACTCCCAGTGAACGACTCGGCTGCCTCTTTGTAAGTTTTGATCTATCACTCATGTCTTAGAAATTAAGAAACACAACCCAGCAACGCCCCAAACCAGAGGCCAGGGCCGTTTGTAAGAGGAGATGGTCAGACCGACGGCACCGGGATGTGCTTGGCCGAGTTGCTGTCGTACTCCTGCATGAGGTCATTGGTGGTGTGGTAGTGCATGGCGATGTAGGAATGGGCAAAGCCGAAGGTGCTGCCGGGCTGGCGGGGCTGCGGGGCGCTGTCCTCCCGGGAGGGGCTGCTGTTGTAGATGCTGTAGTAGGGCTCGATGCGTGTGTTGATGGGCGTCGAGCTGCTCTGGCCGTAGTGCAGCTGGCCGGCCGAGAACTTGGGGCTCGCCACGCTGTCCCTGGAGTGGCTGGGCCCGCAGGCCTGGTCCACGAACTGCCGGTGGGGCTTCGGGGACAGCACGTAGGCCGAGTTGGTCTCGTGGTGGGACGACTTGTTCCTGTTCACTTCCAGGTTGCCCTTGCCCACGGCTCGGAGGCGCGTCTTCTGCTTGCAGCACACGTCTGAACTCCAGTCACAGTTG
>NW_006399761.1:12108880-12121104 GCF_000299155.1 Elephantulus edwardii
AGCACAGAAGGCCCAGCAGCCCCACGTGCTGGAGGCACCAGACCACCTTCCTCCGGAGCCCGGCGCTGTTCCGCGAGTAGATGAAAGGGTTGAGTCCCGACTTGAAGAAGATGAGCGTGAAGCCAAACAGTTCAAACTGGTAAAGGATGAAGCTGCCGCTCTTGGACAGGACCACCTGCACCAGGGAGATGCCCAGCGGCAGGCAGCACACCAGCACGGACAGCACGATGACCACACAGGTCACCACCGCCTTGGAGTCCTTGGCGGCCGACAGGTTGATGGCCGACACCAGCTGCAGCCGGCTGGCCACCGGGGTGGGCAGCTGCCTGAGGCTCCTGGGGTACCCATGGGCCTGCGCGTGCTGCTGCTGCTGGAGCTTGTTGTAGTTCTGGTTCCTGTAGAGCGCCGGCATGGGGTCCCCCGCTGCCGCCTTCCCCGCGGCCCCCATGAAGGGCTGCGGCCGGGAGACATCCACAGTGATGACCGGCGGGCACTTGTGGACCTGGGCGTTCTTGCGCAGGGTCTGGGCGATCATGATGTAGGACACGGCCACCACGGCCACGCAGCAAGTGAAGTCCACCACGTAGAGGGACAGCACAGCCTTGCCCTCCCCGGCGATGAGGCTGGACATGGGGAGGCACAGGTGGGACTTGCTGGTCTTCAGGGTGGCCAGGGTGGCCAGGGTGAAGCTCGTGGTCCACAGGAGCAGGGTGAGGAGCAGGGTGCAGGGGAAGGGCGCTGTGCGGTTGGGCTGCTTCCCCAGGACCATGCGCAGCCGGTGGAGGGCGATGACGGCCACCGTCTTGAGGGACATGATGATGAAGCCAGAGCTGGTGAGGTGGAAGGTGAAGCAGAAGGCGTCGGGGATCCCGCTGGCGGAGCTGAAGAACAGCACGAAGACGAACATGGGCGCCGTGATGCCGCAGATGAAGAGGTCACAGAAGGACAGGTTCAGGGTCAGGAAGTCGAAGTTGGTCCGGAATTTGCGGAAGGCCGGGTCGAAGAAGGACAGGAAGACGATGAAGTTGCCGTAGGAGCCCAGGCAGAAGATGACGGCCAGGAGGAAGGTGCAGGTCACCAGGGTGGCCGTGTGGATGAGGTCCTGGAGGTCCTCCTGCAGAGAGGTGCCATTGTCCAGGCCCGGGGACTGAGGCACGTGCAGCCAGGTGGCATTGGGGGCATCCTGAAGGTGGCCTGTCGAGTTCATCTTCTTGGACAACTGCGTCTCGCTCTCGGGGGGCCTGGAAAGACTTCAGCAGGAAAGGAGTCGGGGCCTCAACTCACAGAGGAACAGGTGTGTGCTGAGGAAGGTCCGAGGCAGGGAGGCCTGTGCACAGAATCACACACCCAGAGGCGGAAAGGGAGGCGTGGAGAAAGCAGAAGATCTCGTTATTTTACACAGTTTACAAAAGGTGCCAGTCAGAAAGATCTCCACTCTGACCCAGCACAAACACAGCCTTTCCTTTCACTGAGGCCAGTGTGGAAACAATACAGACTTCAAAATATGTTCATCCATCCAAGTGCATTTCAGAAAATTTAAGCGACACGGTGTGTTTTGAGCTTAGGTAAGTGCTATCTTGAGTTGCTGCCATCGTGTCACAGACCTCACAGCTGGTCCTCCACTGGGTTTCAGAGGCCGTAAATCACACAGGAAGGGACTGCCCATCTGACTTTCTCCCACGGAGCTGCTGGTGGATTTGAACCAGCTGCCTTTGGGTGGGAAATGCAACTCCTTATCACTAGGCCACAAAAGCTCCCTGGTCTTTTAAAAGACAAATTCCTGGGTTTCACCTCTTGAGATTCAGATTGAGAGGTCCTCACTCCCTGCTAGGAAGTAGCGATTTCTGGTGGCTTAATGGTAAGGAGCTGTGCTACCACCACAAAGGCACGTGGTTCGAATCCACCCACTGATTCTCAGGAGAAAGATGGTAGTCTCCTCCCATGCGAGTTGTTGTTGTTTTGTATGTGCTGTGGGGCCATCTGTGACCCTGTGTACAACAGTTCTGAACCCTGTCCGATCCTGAGCCAATCTCACCGTCTCCGACACACCTAGCCCCAGTACCACATGTGATTTACTGCCTCTGATAGCCCTTTGCAGGGTCAGCTAAGGGTCGGTTCCGACTTGACGTTCACCACAGCAGTGACCCTGCTAACGAGATTCACACAGCAGGTGAGAGCAGTTTTATAGGGGTGGGTGCAGAGGGGAAGAGGACACAGTCCAGCCCTGGGAATGGGCTATGAAAGCCTGAAAGGTCTGGATAAGGGCTTCTGAGTCACCAAGGAGGGGCAGGTCTGGGAGAGGGAGCAGGTCTTCGTACAAGCAGAGGTACCCAGGCAAGAAACAGTGTAGGCCCGGAATGGAGGCAGATGAGGCTGCTGTCCTCCAAACAACACAGCCCTTTTCCTAACTCCCCCCAGATCATAAAAAAAAAAAAAAAAATCACATTTTCACCCCTGAGGAAGAATCTCTTATTGGAGATTTCATCCTTGAGATCCCTTGGGAAGCATTATGCCTTCCTTGGAAAAACCGTCGAGGGCTACATTTGATAGAGGGAAGTGAAAGCGACAAGGGTGTCAGTTCTATTTGGGATCGGCAAGATGCACAGTGCCACGTCCACAGGGTAGTGGGTTGACTCCTCCCAGGGGTGCCACAAAAGAAAGGTCTGTAAATCTGCTTTGGTTACAAACTGCACCCAAGAAAACCCAATGGATCAGTTCTACTCTGTAGGACAAGAGGTCATTCTGAATCAAAATTGGGGGGAGTTTCCCCAAGTTCTTTTTAGTAGGCAGTGTTAAAAGACAGTCTTTCACTTAAAAAAAAATTCAATTGTTAAATTAGAGAGTTAGGTCTAACCGATGAAAAGAGAATAGAAAGGAAACGTAAACATGGGGAAACGGGAAGAAGAGAGGTGATAACCTGCTTCAGCACTCAAGTCATCTTCTCCTACCAGTGAGGGCTTCCCCTGTTAAAGGCGAGAAATGAAGAAGGGTGAAAGGCGGCAGAAAGAATGAGGAGTCACCAGGATGCTGAAAGATGCTGAAAGGACACAGGAAGTGACGATGAAGGCGTGATACAATGGGATTTATGGACCACCTTGGGCAAAGAGGGATTTGGGGTGATGAAGATTAAGTGTAGGAGCTGAGATGCTAACATCAGCCAAGGATAAAGAGCAGAAGGAGAAAAGCATTAGGGAGAGTTGAAGGTCAACCTTCATTTTCTGTACAGTTAGAATTTCTTCAATAAATTTTAAATACTTCAGAAAACTAATAACTAACAAAGGAGAATTCCAGGCCAGGAAATAAACTCAACAAAGTAATTCTCAGTAATGATAACAGTACCTTTACCAAGTGTGTATGATACACCTGATACTGTTCTCAGTGCTCTACACTATTATTTAATCTCAGAACTCTGAATTAGGCACCATGATTTATCTCTCTTTTGCAAATGAGGAAACTGAGTCAGAGAGATGATGCAATTTAAAGTGGTAGAGTGTGGATTTGAATCTAGACAGTGGATCTCCAAAGTCTGCACCACTATCCTAAACCTAGCCAAGAATTAACAGAGGACTCCCAGGTCAGAAGACAATTACAGTAACCATAACACTGAGAAGAATGGATATCCCACAAAACTTACTTGTGCTCATGTGAAGTCTATACATAAACCAAGAAACAGGTGTTCAAACAGAACAAGGGAACACTGTATGGTTTAAAGTCAGAAAAGATGTGCATCAAGCTGATATCCTTTCTCCATACCTACTCAATCTGTATGCAGAACAAATCATGTGAGAAGCTGGAAGATAAGAAGAAGGCATCACGATTGGAAGGCAACTCACCAACAACCTGTGTTATACAGATGATACAACCCTGTTTACAGAAAGTGAAGAAGGCTTCAGGTATTTTCTTAAGATCAAAGATTACAGTCTTCAATATGGATTACAGCTCAACATCAAAAAAACCCCAAAACTACTCAACACTGGACCAGTAGGCAGCATCATGGCAGTTGGAAAGATCACTGATGTTACTTATTTCATTTTACTTGGGTCCATAAGTAACATTCATGGTAACAGCAGTTAAGAAATCAGAGGACATGTTGCACTGGGGAAATCTACTGTCAAATGTCAAGGATCTCTCCAAAGTCCCAAAGGGCAAGAATGCCAGTTTAAAGATTAAGATACATCTGATCCAAGTTATGGTATTTCCAGTTGCCTCACACAGTGCATGTTAGATAAGGAATAAAAAAGACCAATGAAGAGTGGATGCATTTGAACGATGTCTGATGTTGGAATAAAGTACTGCAAATACTATGTACTGTCAAAAGAGCAAATAATCTATCTTGGAGGCACACAACCAAGGTGCCTTAGAGGCAAGGATAGTGACTCTTCTTTGGACAAGTACTTGTGGGAAAAAAGACATCATGTGGGGAAATGTTGAGGGTCAGGAAAAGTTAAGACGTTCCTCAATAAGATTAACTGAAAAGTGACTATAACAACACCTGAACAAAGGCAGAGACTGTAAGAATGCAGAGGATACGGAAAAGCTCCAGTCTGCTGTTTATCAAGTTGCTATGAGTCACAGTTGAACTGCTGGCACTGAATAACAACATATACTAAGTCACCACATAGTGTTTATTTCTATTCTCTCCTTCTCTCTCTCCTCGTTGAGTTGGAACTTTCTCATCACTGACCCTCCAGTAAGTTTTGAGAGCTCTAAGTCGCACAGGAGGAGACTGCCTATTTTTCTCCTAAGGTGCAGCTGGTGGACATGAACACTTGCACTTGAACTGGCAGTACAACTTCTTATCTGCTAGGCCACCACGGCTCGTGAGCAGACAAAAGAGTCCAGGTTTCAGTAGACAGCTGTTTTTGGAGAAATAAAGCAAATGTGTGGGGGAGATTAAACAAAGGCTTTAGACCTAACTTCTGAGATGTAAGGAAAAGAAAATTTGGAACAAAACTAATAATGGCCGAACTAAAAAATTCAGGGTAGAAAGGGGAATAAGTGAACACCTATTGCCATTCTTAAATATGAAATAAAGGTTATTTGAAATAATAATGAAACTTATTTTCAATACAAGCACATAGAAATGGCAGTGTTGGGTGGGTTTTAGCCTCTTGGGACAGCAAATAAATCCTGGGAGAGGATGAGATAAAAGTTATCAAATCAGAAAGCTCAGAAAGGCACTGGGTACTTTATGAAACCTCTGTATAGCCATGCACACGCGCCACAAGACAAGCAGAGCATGCATCTTGTTGGAAATGTGGAGAAATCCTGAATAAGTAAGCAAATCCTGAATAAGTAAGCAAAGTATGTTGTTGTTGACGATTGCCTTCAAGTCGAGTACGACTCATAACAGCTGAATGAGCAAAAGGTCTGAAGCCCCTCTACAACCATCGACATTTCTCAAAGTTCATAGAGTTCCCGGAGGCATGTTGTTTAGGAAGTGGAGGCCACTCCTGTAGTAACTGTAAACTCATTGTACAGTTACAGGGATTTCTCATTAAGGGGTGTGTGCTCTTTTAAGTTTTTAGTAGATATTAGGACACGGTTTATGAATTTTTACATAGCAACTCCTAACTTGGAATCTTAACCCAATATTAATGCCCCTCGTGATGTCTTAAGTTCCTGGATGCAAAGCACCAAAGCTCAAGTCCTTTGTGAACCTGGTGTTCAGCATCTGGAAGAGGGAGACCTCAGAGAGGTCAACCAACTTGCTCAAGGTCACTAAGGTTCAAGATAGATTTTACTGCCTCCAGAAGCCTTTTCTATCCTTACGCGGCTGGATCTCCTACAGGCCGTAAGAGAAAGAGTAAGAAGACGTGGGTGAGGAGACATGGCACAGGGGACATGGCCAGGACCGAGTGGCCGGGGGTCTTCCCACCCCGTCCTGGGGACCCGAGTGAGTACGCGGCTGAGGAGTGAGGTGGTAGACGGAGTGAGGAGACCTCTGCCAGATGGCGAGGGCTGGGCGCTCGGGGAGGCGGTGGCAGGAGGGCCTAGGCCCGAGCCGGGCACCTTGTACGTAGAAGCATCTTCAGGGGGAGCGCAAGATGCGGCTCATCCAGGGAACCTCCAGGCTGGGGGCTCTGGGGCCAAGCTCGGGGCGCGCAGACCGGGAGATGGCCTCCCCGGGGCCGTGGGGCGCGCAGGTGCGCGGCGGACAGGCCTGGCGCCGGCGGGCGCGCTCCTCCCCGGCCCAGCTCTCCCGTCCCCGCGGGTGCCGACCCCGAGACCTGCGGCCTCTCACCTGCCCGGTGGCCGCAGCGCCGCCCCTGCTCCTCCATCCGGCAGCCCCGACCCTGGCGCCGCGCGCCGCCCGGGACACTGCTGGGCTCCGGGCATCGTCGCCATCGCCGCCGCCTCCGCGCATCCCGGGAGCCGCGGCGAAACGGGGGCGCGAGGCGCAGGCACGGAGACGGAGACGGAGACGCGGGGCGGTGCCGCCGGCTGGACCCTCAGGCCCCGCGCCCCACCGCCCTCCCCGCCCTTGTGACCCCCATTTCCCCCACAGTCCCTCCCCGCCCCGTGACCCCCCTTTCCCCATAGTCCCTCCCCACCCCCGTGAACTCCTTGAGCAGAACCATCCTCTCCACCCCCGTAACTCTGTTTGTCTTGGCCACCCTCCCTGCCCCCATGACACCCCTCCATGCCCCAACTGCCCTCCCCGCCCCATGACCCCCATTTTCTTGGCCATTCTCCCTGCCTCCATGACAACCCCCAACACTCCAGGCACCCTCCCCGCCTCCGTGACCCCCCTTTTCCCTGTAGTCAGTCCCCTCTCTGTGATGCCTCCCTGCCCCGACCACCCTCCCTCCCTTGTGGTCCCCCAGCCAGCTAAGGGCGCAGAGCTTGGGGTTTGCTTTCCCAACCCAGGCTCCAGGGTCAGGGGGACGGGGACCGTTGGCGATGGTGCACTGAGGCTCACTGAATGAGGGCTGACTTTAGAGCCTCTGGGACAAGGGGACCTTGGGGACCCAGGACAGGGCCACCCAGGTTGACAAGTCCCAGCCTGCCTCCCCTGAGCTTTTGGCGTGGCCAGGGCCCACACCCTGCTGCAGTAATGTGTCCCCTAAGATTACACTGGTGGTATCACGGCCATGAGATGGGCACTTTTAAGACCGTGAGTTTGTGCACCAGGTCACTGTAACAAAATCTGAATCATGTCAACTTGGAACTGAAAAGGGCTACACATTTTTTCCCTTCTCCCGAGCTCTCGGAGAATGTTAATGAATTTACTGAGGGCACTGGGCCTGAGCAGGGATTTCAGGGAAACCCAGGCAAAGAAACCCTTTTGAGGGAAAGTTTTAAGACAAGGTAACGCTAAGGCATTGGACGGTCTTCCTTAACGATGAGTGGAATGTAAAATATCTTGAGGACTAAGAGTTCTATGTATGCAATTTATGCTAATTGTATTAAACCAGAAAACAAAAAGCCACCATACTTTTCAGCTTTCTAAACATCATTAAAAAGAACCCACAAACAAGTTGCTGTGCAGCAGATGCTGACTCGACCATTCTACAGGGGTCCCTTACGGTTCCTGAGGCTGCACCTTTGGGTAGGGAGCGCTGGTGGCAGAGTGGATAAGGAGTTGTCCTGTCAACCCACAGGCAGGTAGTTCAAATCTACCAGCTGCTCCTGGAAAGAACTGAAGGGCAATTACCTTTGGAGCCACCTGTTGGAGGGCCAGCTATGAGGTAGTTCCACCTTAACAGTCAACAATCTTTAGAGAAACAGGCTACAAAATTCCCAAGGATATTCACTACTCTTTGTACAATGTGAACTTAACACCTTCAAGATCCCAACCTGGCTGTGCAGTGTATAAAGCACTCAGTGAGCTAACAGGCTGGTTGGTGGTTGCACTGGCCAGTAGATCTGTGTGAGGGAGGTGTGGTGACCTGCTCCCATAAGTTGTTATTGTGTACCACCAAGTTGTAACCAACTCACAGCTGACCCTCCGGTGGGTTTTCAGAGGCAGTTAATCGCACAGAGGAGATTGCCCATCCTTCTGCAAAGCAGCTGGTGAATTTGAACCATGTGCCTTTGAGGTTTCAGTGAAGCTTCTTACAAATCTGTGGGCAATATCCTGCAGGGTGGCTGAGTCTTAACCTACTTCGTGCAATGGATTTGGTTGGCAGAAGAGGGTGGGTCGCTTAACATTCTTGGAAGGAGCTCTTGTGGTGCGGTGAATTTAGCACTGCGCTGCTAATCTGTAGGACTGATTGCTATTAGGGGTTAAGTTGTGCATGTCACACAATAATGTTGCTACGTGTTAGACTAGTAACACATCAAAAGTTTTACTGGCAGGTCCTGGTCCATATGGACTTGATGGTCTGTATAGAGGCAGGCAGCCCTGGCCCTTTGATTAAAGCGAGACAATAAGGAGGTGAGGCTGCAAGTACACCACTTCCCAAAAAGAGAATCACATAGCTCCTCTGATGTCTAATAGGGTACATCAGAGCCAGAATGAATTTGAGCGAGTTTGGCTTTTTGCCTTAACTTTCAGTTCCCCAGTGGAGCAGAAGGGGGTGTGGTCAGAAAAGAGCTGAGCAGCTAATAGCACTGTTCTTCTCTGCAGGTTCAAATCCACCAGCTGTTCCACAGAAGATGGGCAATCTCCCCTGGGATTTACGGCTTCTGAACACGCTGCTAGAGGGTCAGCTATGAGTGGGCTCCGACTTGACAGCAATGACTTTGACTTCTGAGCCAAGACACACCCATCACTGAAGGCCCCACATGTCACCAGCACCATGGCAGCTGTTTTCCTCCTGCTGTTAGCAATGCAACACACTATGGAATACATCAGAGGTCCTAGCCAGTTTTTTTTAAAACCCCCTCTTAAATTCCTGAGAAAGGAGTAGGAAATACTATTTGAATGTCCTTCCTTCACCCAAGTGCCAGACAGAAGCCGAGCACTTGAAAACCCACGCCCTCAACTGTAAGAACGTGGCCCACCCAGAGCCCACAAGTCTGCTCCTGACACACCAGGTTGTTAAATGCAGTAGGACCCACCCAAGGCTGACCCTTCCTCCCGGTTTTCAGAGGCAGTAAATCGCACATCTTTTCCCATCTTTTCCCCATGATGCCATTCTAAGCTGCCCACGAAGGATGTCCTGAGTCAGAATCAACTGTTAGCAACTAACAATGCCCAAAAACCCCCAGACTCATGAAAGACTACAGGATGGTGACGGCGTTTCTGGTTGGTATTTGTAAACAGAATTCCAAATTCCTAAGAGCCACAGTAAGTACCTAAGAATTCATGGCTATCATTTGTATTTCCTCATTTCTGTGCTTTTGTCAAGAGAAAAGTAAAAAAGGCGGACGACTTTATGGAGTAAGGATTAAGTCCAGGAGTTGACTATGTTATCAGTCATTATTTACAAATAATGCCACAAAATCTCTCCCATTGCCAGAGCTTATTATATCACAGTCCTCAAGCCCCTGCAAATGTAATTCTAGTATGTGTTGTAATAGTGATCTCTATCAATAGAAGACAACTCGCTAGTTACAACAACTCTGAGATTTCTCTGGGCATTTGGCTATGTGAAGGTGACAAGATTACAATACAGTTGAGCTGGACTATAGGCCTGAGAATTAGACATACAGGAGAAACTCTGCCATCCTGGGGGTAAAAAAAAAATAAAATCACGTTTTAAAAATATACAGGCTGTTGTTATGTGCCATCAAGTTGCTTGTGACTCATAATGACCCTACGTACAACAGCCCTGAAACCTGCTCTATCCTGTGCCAACCTTGTTGTCTCTGACACACCCACCCCCATTACCCCAGTCACTGAATCAATCCATCTCATTGAGGATCTTCCTCTTTTGCATTGTCCCTCCACCCTCCCAAGCATGATGTCCCTCTCCAAAGACTGGTTTCTCCTTGCAACATGTCCAAAGTATGTCAGACGAAGCCTCAGAATCCTTGCCTCCAAGGAGCACCCTGGCTTCACCCTCTCTACGATGAACCTGTTTGTTCTCCTGGAAATCCATGGTATATCCAACACTCTTCTCCAGCACCACAGCTCAAAGGTATCAATCTTCCTTCTATCATCACTAGCCATTGTTCAGCTTTCTGATGCATAGCATATAACTGCAAAGACCATGGCCTGGATCATGGCCTGGATCAAGTGCACCTTAGTCTCCAGACTGACACTGTAGTTCTTCAGTACTTTGGAGAGGTCCCTCACAGCAGACTTTCCCAATGGAGTTTGTCTTTTGATTTCCTGGCTGCTGGTGCCAAAAGTGTTGACTGTGGAACCAAGCAAACTAAAGGGGTTACCAATCTCAGTCTTTTCACTGTCTAGCCTACTGCTGCCAATCGGCCTGGTGGTGAGAATCTTTTCTTCCTTTCTTTCCTTATTAATTTTAATGAAAGTTTACAGAGACTTTTGATTTCTATTCAGTCATTGTTGCAGAGAATCTTTTATATTCTTGATGTTGAGCTTGAATTCATATGGAAGGCTGTGGTCCTTGGCCTTCTGCAGCAAGCGCTTCAGGTCCTCCTCAGTTTCAGCAAACAAAAGGAAATTAAATAAGACTCACCAGAGTCCCAGAATGCGTTCCTTGCAGCACTACAACTCTTTCTGCTCAAATGTATGTGTGTCAGATGGAGAGAACATTGGTTTAATAGTCAAAAGGAGAGAAAATGTGCAAATAATCACCTACGTCAAACAGTGCTGACTAAAATATGTTCAAACATGAATGGCCAATTATCTGCAGAGAATTGGGCGCTCTACACACTACCACTGACAATGCAAACTGACAACTTGTACTTTAAGGAGGGCAACATGTATCAGAGCCATTAAAATGTCCTTCTTGACCTAGAAATGATGCCTCTTGGAATTTATCCTAAGGAAACATTTCCAAAAAATTGTTAACCATAGAAGTATAGAAAAGTTCCCCAGTGTGATTCATAGCAGAGAAAATGGCAAACAAATGTTCACAATGGTTGAACTAGTGCAGCAGTTATCCTAACAAGACAGAACAACTCCTCATTGGCCCTTTCTAATCACCCCAAAACACGCTTGTGATTTAAATGGCGTGGCAATACCAATGCAAATATTTCAAATATTTGAAAACAGCTGCCTCATTACCTTATTTATAATATTTGTGATATTTAAAAAAAATCTAAATCTTCAAAATTTCCAATAGGATGAGAACATTTTCCTCTTAAATTTTTAAAATTTGCAGTGTTTCTTTCTTAAAGGACACTCTCAGAATCTAAAGAGGATTAATTGGGTATTTTTGCCTATACAGCCAGTGGCAAGAAATTGTGGTGATTTACCTACTGGTAAGGAGTCCAAAGTCAGGGGTTCCGAATGCTCAAGGGGAGAAAGTGGGCAATCTCCTCTTACGTGATTTACAGCCTCTGAAAACCCGCTGGAGGGTCAGCTATGAGTGTGAAGCTGATCGGGAGAAATATTAAGGCCACAAGGGATTTCAGAGCTAGCATCGGAATCCCACGGAGAATGTTGGAATCCAGGGAAGGTCTCCTGTTTCGGGGTTATGGGCCTTCAGTGTCTTCACCAGTGACTCTCAGTCCTGGTGGCCCAACCGTTAGTCACCATGGAGTTTTTCAAAGAGACTGACAGAGACATTGTGACTGGGGCCTCCCCAGTAGCTTTGATTTTTTTAAAGTTTCTAGTTTAGGGACGACTGTTAAGGAATGGTTTCACTAGACTCCTTAGAAAAAGCAGAAGAGGGCAATAAAAAGTAAAGCGTTGGTACTCAAGTGTAGTTGATGAATCCAAGTTTGGGTTTTGACAAAGCCTCAAGTGGTTCCTGGCACAAGAACTTAAGAACCAAGCATGTGGATTGGCTGTTCTGTAATGATGGAAAAAAACATCTGGTGGGGTGATCACCAGCCATACAGGTACGTGACAATACGGGGAACTGAGACCAAAAAACAGTGTTTTCCCCTTTACCTAATTTAAATGTCAATAGGGCCTAGGAGCTGCTGTACAGGGCAGGGCAGATGAACACACGCTGGTGTCCAAAGACATAGATATTCCACAGTCCCAGATCAAAGGCTGTAAAAGGGATTCTATAAGGGGGGAGGGGGGCAGGGTGGGTGGATAAAAGCCACCGTCTTCTGTCTTCGCCTCTTAATGAAGACAAAAAACCAAGTGTTAAAAACAATCCATTTATTGGGTTTGAAACTAGGTACACAAGGAAGTTAAGTTTGGCACTAATCTATACAGGGGTATGCCTGTGTACACGGACACG
>NW_006399761.1:12122719-12124227 GCF_000299155.1 Elephantulus edwardii
CCATTCTATGCGTAATAGCAGGGCGACACGAGGAGATCGGTGAGGACAAGCAGCTGGTCGTCGGTGAACTGCTGTTTGTGTTCCTGCCAGTTGTCATGGTGCGTCCTTCGGAAGTTGGATAAGGTCTTTTTGACAGTCATCTGTGAAGGAGGCAATCCATATGCATTTTATATTTTTTATTTTTTAAATTTTTTAATTATTTTTATGTGCATGTGCCGTCAAATCAGATCTGACTGGTACAGGAGGAGATTGTCCCTCCTTCCCTGGCAGAGCATCTGGTGGATTTGAACCGTTTGCCTCTGCAATTGTAGTTGCAGGTCCTTGCCACTAGGCCACCAGAGCTCCCCCCATATGCATTTTAACCCCGCAGAACCACCAGGTTTGCAGTGAGCACGCCTTTAGCTGAGGCACAATCCCTCCAGGACTCAGCTCACACATATGCCTGTGCTGTGCGTGACAAAGCCAAGTCTTACTTCCCACAGCCACCAAACAGAGTTTTCAGAACAACCAGCTATGTTTTAAGAACTCATCTCCACATGACAAAGCGAGTTTCAACAATTACTTACCAAGATAAAAGGGACAATGCCATTGGTCTTCTGAATAGTTTAACGCAGATGTTTGGCAGTAATGAATAATTTCCTATTTTATGTTTTCTAGTGAGCCACTGCCTGCAAGTGGGTTCCCACTCACTGTGCCCCCACAGAACAGACTATAAGGCCCCTGTAGGGATCCCAAGGCAATCATCGTTACGGAAGCCCACTGCCACATCCTGCTTCTCAGAAGCAGCTGCAGGGTTCATATGGCTGACCTTCTGGCTAACAGCCAAGTGTTTAACCACTGTGCCACCAGAGCGAGATAATTACCAGAAAAAATGTAGTTGTGGTATGCACCAGCAAGTTAGCACTGACTCACAGCCAACCATCAACGGGGTCCTGAGAGGCAGAACATCGCACAGGAAGAGACTGTGCATCTTTCTCCCACAGAGCAACTGGTGGATTTGAACTGCATACCTTCAGGAAAGCAGTGCAACTCATTACCACTTGGCCACCAGAGCTCCCTACTAAACAGGACCAGAAAATTCAACTACCCTCGTAGTACCGAAAATACTATTTTATTCGCTAACAGAACACCCTCAATAGCCAGGAGGGCAAGGTCTCTGAAAGATATGAATAGTAACTGGTGAGCAGACGAGGCCTCAGGAAGTTCTAGCGGCTGTGAGTTGAAACCAACTCGACAGCATGAGTTCTGCATTTTTGAGACCTGGTACTTGCAGAGGAAGCAGCTTTACTGGAGAAGGTTCTGAGTTTACAGGATGTTATTAATTTATATATATACATATATATATATACACACACACACATAGTCTCTTTAAAAACAAAACAACAGCAAAGTACTGGTAATCATCAAGTCAAAATCCTAAATAAAATACTGGCAAATAGAATCCAACGATACATAAAAAAAATAATCCACCATGACCAAGTGGGATTCATAACAGGTATGCAAGGATG
>NW_006399761.1:12126813-12138180 GCF_000299155.1 Elephantulus edwardii
CTCAATGGGCTGAGGATCATTCAGATGTGCGCTGAGATTCATGAGGAGCTGGGGCATCCAGGTGGGAACATCGTAAGGACTTGAGAGAACACAGGCACCGAGGCCCAGCACCCCAGCGTGGCGCTTGACCAACTCTGCGGAGGAAAAGGCAACACGGGTGTAAATACGTCTACGAATCTGCACTGAAGTGATGCAAAACTGTCAATTATGCCATGTGCGTGACTCATTCCATCTAAAATCAATCTCCAAGGGGCAGTGGATTTATGTCAACAAGGAGGAACCTCTCAGAAAGAGAGGTTGAGATGAAACCAGTGTCACCAAATGGTACGCACACAAACTTGTAAACTGGTCTACATTCTGCTGTATGTATTTTAAAAAGGAAAATTATACATCAAAAGGAAATCTGTAGGTACACATATCAAAACACATGGTTCTTAGGATTTGTCAAGACATCCCACAGCAGTCTTTCAGTGACAGCAGAAGTGTATTCAGGCCAGAAAGATGTAACATGTGCTAAAACCAATATAAAACTGCTTTTAAAAAGTGAATCCCTATTATTTGCTATTCTTAGATAAAACATCTCATCAAAGCCAGCCTTTTCCTGGATGTGATGACTGCACCTACTGTGTCTACTGTCAGCTGCCCCCCAAGGCTTCCTGAAGTTTTCCTGCCCTCTTCCCCTTCCAGTGTTCCCCTCAAAGCTGGCTTCTGGGAGCTCTACAATGGGGGGCAGAGGGGCTGCCCCCTGTACAAGGCTGGAAAATGCACCCACCCCAAGAGATGACTTGCTGAGCAAAAGCTCTTTTACTGTCTTTTTTTCTTGGTTAGTCAAAGTCCCACTAACTCATTCTACACCTTCATGTTCCAAGCACTGCCTGCAAATCCATAAAGTGGCCTGTTCGCTAAAAATCTGAGGTACTGTTGTGGGCCATTGTGTCTGAATCGATCCATAGCTGACCTTCCAGTGGGTTTTCAGAGGCAGGAAATCACATCGTAGGGGGCTGCCCACCCTTCCCCCCAAGAGCAGCTGAGCCGAAACACCAGCAGACTGCAGCAGAGCTTCTTACCAGCAGGCCACCAGACAGACAATATCCTCCCTGTACAATTTACAGCCTTTGGAAACTCGTCAGCAAAGCGCTGGTTCCAGCTTGATGACAGTAAGTGAGCTGGACGGTGGATTTATAGTAACTACATGTCAGTCTGGTGGCACACTGGAGCAGCACTTGGCTGTGAACTAAAGGCCCTGCCGTCTGAATCCACCCGCTGCTTCTCAGGGAAATGACCTCGTGACCTGCTCCTATAGACATTATGCCCCAGGAGACCCTGGGGCAGTTCTGCTGTTATAGGAGGCTCCTTCGAGTCAGCTGGTCAGCACACCACCACGCAGCAGTTCACAGGTACATTTCCACGTGAGCTTTTACACTTTCCTGCCTGTACAAGCCCCAGTGTCGGTTCATTCCCAAAAGAACAAAGGTGCATTGTGTGAGCATCGTCACCTGCAGAAGGAACGGTATCCCCCACGGAGCCAGGGCCCCGCTTTCGTTTCTTGGGAAGCTTTGTTTTGCAAAGTTGCTCAAAATGTATCTGCATAGGACAGTCCATGGCAAGGAAGTTACACTGTAAGAGACCACTCAGGGTGGTGGCAGCCATTTCTCTAACCTGCGGAGATAATAATTTTTATTAGAGCTAACATTATACGCCTGGGGGACCAGAGGGTGAGGGGACAATGTGTGATCTGGGGTGAGGGCAGTCCCTGAAACAGTGCAAAACTGTGTGACTGCTTCTGTGCTGCTTCGGTATGCTGGGTAAGAGACTTCATCATTTTCTCAGGTCTGTTGCCTTAAAATAGACAAGGGCCACTAGCCACTGCATTAGGGACAGAGAAAGAAAATATTTAACTATTTTGTACAAAATGATTCCATATATTAGCTCCCACTGCTGAGTGATAAGGAGCCTTGGCAGCACAGAACATAATGTGTTGGACTGCCAACTCAAAAGGTTGACAGTTCAAATCCATTAGGTGCTTGAAAGGAACAGATGGGCAGTCTCCTCCCATAAAGCTTTAGAGCTCTGGAAACGTGATGGTGGGCTGCTAACAAGTCCATTGGTGGTGGGGTGGCAGACAGCATTCTACGCCAGGACTGGGGTCCTAAAATGCAGCGCTGCATCATGGTCCTAGACTCTCAGGACCAAGATGGAGCCACGGATGCCAAGCCCCAAACCAGTAAACCACCATTCCACTGGGGGTCTACTGGTCTGGTATTAACATACACATTCCCACCCTGTCCACTCCACAAGATACTAATGATTTTATTTTACTCTGAACAGTAGTTTTGCTTGGGGTGGAAAGTGGAACAATTAGATGGCTCATTTCTACCGATGCTGTAATAGTGATCTATCAACTGTCAATGAGTTCCTAATCAGACTTGTCCGTCTTCATCATCACACCCATTAAAATGTAAAGGTTGGAGATGTTATCAGCTGGAAGTTCATATGAAGGTTCACCTCAACAGCAGTGACTGAGTGACAGTCTCAGAGTTTCTCTACTACAGGTATGCATGTGGATTATACTTAAATTTGAAGATTTTTTTTTCACCAAACTCTAATTAGACCAACACCTCCACCTGAATCACTCTCCCTCCCAGCATGAGTGTACTGGGATATTGTGTTCCAGGGTAGATCGACATACATCAAAAACTATCTTTATAAAGTAAGCTGAGAAAAAGAAGGTACAACTTCTCCGTCCATCAAAGTACTTTCCTCTTGCCACTTACAAAAATGTTCTTAAATTCTAGTAAGGCGTCTTTCCTTCCCCATAAAGTAAGTTCCTCATTTAGACTGTTTATGGTACAACTGTATCTCAAAGAGCCCCGGTGGCATAGTGCTTAAAGTACTTAGAAATATGAATGGAAATGCTGGCGGTCTGAATTTACCAGCCACTCTGTGGAGGGAAGATGTGGCCATTTGCTTCCTTAAAAATCTACATAGCCTATGGAGCAAGAAGCTGTGCTGCAACCATGTAGGCGCACGGTTCAAATCCACCAGATGCTGTGCTGGAGACGGAAGGACTGTTTCCTCCTGTGTCAGCTGGATCTGATTTGATGATACAGACCTGGGGTGGGGGTGGGAGTCTACACAGTCTTTAAGAAAAACACACACACACAACCCCCCAGCCTGGGACACCCTGTAGGCAGTTCAACTTTGCCCTATAAAGTCACTATGAAATGGAAGCAATTCCACAACAACTAGTTTGGTTTTCGGTTTCTATGGTATAAAGTGTTTGGATTTTTAAAAAAATAGGATGCTTACAGACCCTGAATTTATTATTAAAGCCTTCATAGTAAGGGCCTCTGATGACGTAAGTATGTAACACATTTGTAACGGAGGTTCAAATCTACCATCTCTGAGGGAGCAGGGCTGGTGTCTCTTCCTGTAAAGATTCACTGCCTCACCCACCTCAGGGAGAGGGGCTGCTAAGAGTCAGAATGGACTCAATGGCGGTGGTTAGGTTTTTAAAAAACAGATTAATACTTTAAAACAACTAGCAGGTGAGTACTGAAAGGACTGAAATCACAGCCTTCTGCAAAAAGGAAACTGGATCTGAAAAAACAGTAAGCTTACCTGACCTGGGGGTAGGTGGCTGGCAAAGTCTCCATTCCATATTTCTCACTCTATACTCAACACTCTCAACTCAAGACTACACATACACTATCCTGTCTCTCCTAAGGCCAATTTAAGGTCTGATTTTTTTTTTTTTTAAAAAGGTGGTGGTAAGAAAACAATGATACTCTTATTACAAGTCTTCTGGGTAATAGTATCTACAATATAGAATGCCGTTCTGCTCACAGAGCCTTCATCTCTGTTCACAGAAGCCCCTTTCAGTAAGAGAAGTGGGGAATCATCATGCTTAATTTCACAAAAGTTACATGCCCAAGTGCAAAAAGAAAATCAATGAAGGGCTAACCGTGGCTTTGACCCCATTTACACTATATGAAATCAAGACAGAGGTATCAACATTATTCACAGAGCCATGTAAAAATTAAAGTTACTCTGAAGAATTTGAAAAGAACACATGACATATTTCATGAGTTCAACAAACACTTTTCAAAAGGTGTACTTCCTTTGTATTCATATTGATTTCCACTTGGTGGAACTTTAATTTACCTCTAGTTGCTCATCCTCCAAAAGACTTATAACCAGCCACCGGATATCTTTAACTGCATCTTCATTGTTTAGGAAAACAAAGAGGTTATAAAATACCATGGTCTGGAGGTAGGTCAGCACTGTGTATCTTGCATGCCAAGAACTGCTTCTTGCTGTCTGTGAACGACAAAGGAGACAGTGCTGACGCGAACACGGGATGACAATGACATCGACACCAAGAACAAAACAGTCTAACTCAATTCTAATAGGTCCAGTTACAGTAAGCTCATAATCTATTTCCTTCTCTATAAAATGTCGCATGAACTAATTCAGGCACTCAGCTACTCAGAATGCATAAATGGCTGAGGGAAAGGGGACAGGAACAATTTTAGAAAAGAGAATTATGCTTAACTAGTGACTACATGGTTTTTACACACCTACCACCAGCACTAACATCCTATCAGAGGGAGCTCTGGAGGCCTCGTTTTAGGAAGTGCGATGCTAACTCCAAGGCGGCGCCTCTGGAGGTCTAACCCAGCAGCACTCCGAGGCAGAAACAAGGGCACTCCACTCCTTCCGCGTGATCTTCAGCATTAAAACCCCAAGAGAGGGCCATGCTACTGGTCGGTTCCAACTTGACGGCAATGAAAGACATTCTATCTCAACAATTCCGCTAAGGGCTACACGTTATTTTTATTTTACTGTTTTGGAAGCAGGAGTGGCATCCACTTTCTAAACAACGTGCCTCCGGAAACTCTATGAACTTTGGTAAATGTCAACAGTTGTAGAGGGGCTTCAGGCCTTTTTTCATGGGGTCGCTATGAGTCGTGCTCGACTCAAAGGCAATCAACAACAAGCAGCAGGTAGGGCTCTGAAGAACCAACAGCTACTAACTTGTACTATAAAAAAACCAGGAACACCACAAATTTTAGTTATTAAAAATATTTTTCAGTGACAACAAAACCTGACTGTCACAGCCATGCTACATGCTATTATCCTTCAAGTTATTTATCCCTCACAATAACTTAAAAAAACCCAAACCCAAATCATAAAAAACCCCCAAACAAAAAACTAAACCCAAACCAAAAAACCAAACACACCACCCAAAAACTTGGATAAAACATGAGCACCCAACAGACTAACCGTGAGCCCAGAACATTCACAATCACTCTGCGACTCCCTAGTGTGGACCAGGAAACAGGAGTGAACATGAAAAAGGGAATCACCATGTCTTCTCACAAGTTCTTTGTATCAAAGTGCTCAAAAAGTTACTTTGCATCTAGACAACATTTCTGGCTTACGGGACTTGCCCAAGGTCACAAGCCAGTGACAGAGCCTGGTACTTGGTCAACACGTATGGATTCACTCTCATTAGAAAACTCAGAAGAGGGAAAAACCCTGAGGTGCTGTCTGGACTGCAGTCGGCTGTGTGAACTTCGTTATGACAGTAAATCAGGCCTGACCAAAACACTGAGGTCTGTGGCATGTATACATTCTTACTTGTTTTAGCACCTGAAGTACCAAAGGCACTTGATGAGGGTAGAGCAACCCCTGAGACATCAGTGATAAACATAACTTCGCATCTCTTTTCAGTTCATCATAGCTATTGTCATTTTCCACTGGCGCAATCTAGAAAATAATAAAACAAACCAAGGATGGAAATTGAAAAATAATTGCTATACAAGACATATTTAAAAACCCTTTTTGGTAGGCACTATGGCACTGGAGACCAGTTTGAAAGTCATCTACAGGAGCTGGTTCTACAGAAGCTGTTGGCTGGGACTGGTGAGCAGTAGGATAGAATGTTGACACACTAAGGGGTGATGAGGTATGGCCTCCTATTTAAAAACCCATTAGGTGGGTGATTTTAAGCTGCAGCCCTCAGGCCTGATTTAAATTGGTTTGTGTCTGGTCTCCGCCCCCCCCCCCCCCCCCCCCAACATTCTTCTAAGTGGTATAAGCATTGGTTTATGCATTGCTGTACAGAGGTAACTCATGGTTGCTGTGATGCTAAACACTGTGACACTGATGTGCCAAATGCGATAATGGTCACCCATGGTGGACAGTGTTTGGTGGAGCTTCCAAATTAAAACAAGTTTGGAAGCAGGAATGGCATCCACTTCCACAACAGCTTGCCTCCGGAAACTCTATGAACAGTGCTCAGGTCTTTCGTTTATAGAGTCACCCGACGGCACTTAACAGTAACAACATACAAGAAAGAGAGAGAGAGACACAGACAGACAGACAGACACAGAGAGGAAGAGTGAGAGAGGCAGGAGGGGAAGAAAAAGGAGGTTTTTTTCCCCTTTTAATAGTATCATGAAAAATTTAAATCAATCACAAAATAGTATCATAATATTACAAGGTGGTTGTTGTTAAGTGCCGTCATTCCAGAGCCTCTTCTGAATCCAATTGAACTGGTGGCAGTTCCCTGCCAATGTACTGCTCCAGTCATTTTTTTTCTTAAAATCACTTTAATTTTTGTATATATACTTGCTTCTAAGATTCTAAATCATCTTGGAAGCTTCTAGGTCAGGCTCAGGTAAATGAAGGTTGTTGATTGCCTAGATTCAAAATGAGCTGCAAAGGCAGTCCAAAGCAAGATCGGGGAAAACAACTTTCTAGAGAAAGGTTCATAAACCTGATCCAGTAAGCTGTTTCCTTTCTCTGATAGCAAAGCTGACACATATCTGGCTGCTAGGCCCCCATTCACAGGTGAGACAGCAGGGTTGTTGCTGTTTTCCACTGTCTTCAAGTCAAGCAGGACTCATAGCAACCCAAGAACAAAAGGCCTGAAGCCCCTCTATCGATAATTATCAAAGTTCAGAGTTTCTGGAGGCATGTTGTTTACAAAGTGGTTGCCACTCCCGCTTCCAAGACAACAGGGTGGAGACCTCCAAAAACAAGACCACTCAGTCCACCCGCAGATACGGTACAAAGTTCACAAATCAAATAACCTGCACTCAAAGGTAATAATACGAAAAACCTTTGTAAGCTAAACGTGCTGTTATAAATGGAATAACTGCCATTGGTAAGCCAGCAACTATCTGAGGCTGTGTCATATTTAAGATGCGTCAACAAAAGACTAGGACACTGACAGCAGCATTAAGACCAATGTATGTCGATCCATGTTCATGTAGATTCTTTTCTATCTCTGGAAGTTGGTTAAGTTTTCTGGTTATGATATCAACAGGTATTCTGTTTTCCTAGATCATATCATCTGGTTCGTGATTTTTCATCCTGGAGCCCCCTTCTCTAAACAACTACTGGTTTTCCGGAGCTACTGCAGGGGACGAGACCACCTCTGTGTGTAGAACGGACAAAGCCATCTTTGGCAGATGCTCCAGTTATTTTAAAATAATCTACAGCAAGATTTTACTTGAGTGTGAAAGTTGGGCAACGAATAAAGAAAACCAAAGAAGTGATGCCTTTGAATTGTGGTGGTGGCAGAGTACTGAACGGACTGACAAAATAGCTAACAGATCCGTCCTGGATGAAGTGCAAGCCCGGGTGCTCCTCGAAGTACATTCTTGAAAGAGATAATTTCCAAATGCAATGCGCAGTCACTGTGTTCATTCTCATTTCCCAAAGCCAGCTGCCAAGAAGACATGCATGACACCTTGCTTCACCTACTTTGGGCATGTTACCAGAACTGGTAGAGAGGAGGTGAAGGAGACAAAGACCCTCAACAAGAGGGATGAATCCAGGCACCGCAGTGAGGACCTTAAGCCCAGCAGAGATCGGGAGGATGGCACAGTGCATTGTCCTGCCTCAGACAGGCTCACTGAGGACACGAGCCAGAGCTGCCTCAAGGGCATCTCACAACAACAATCCTCTAAAGGGAATGGTTTTTTTTTTTTTTAAATAAAACATATCATCATTAATCAAAAGATGTCATGAAATTTGGCTGTTTTAACTGTCATTCCTCTCTTCTGATTGGCTAAGTCTTGTAACCCAGCCTCACACACACACAAAAAAAAGTACTGGTTTCTGCTGTGACTGAAGGATGGGGGTTAATACCTGTAAAATGTTCAGTAAGAAAGGATGTTTCCTACTGATTCTTCTGTGACTACTTCAACCAAATGCCATCCAGCAAATGAAAATCTACTACCCGATATACAGTTAATAGCATTTCTCTCTGAAGTTGAGACAAAGAGGGATGTTTAATTTCCGTGCAAACCTTACCTTAAAAAACAAAGGTAAGAGCTGGAGTTGTTCCGTGACTGCTGTAGAGAAGGATCGTCCTGCGCTCGCCATCAGCCACTTTAATACTATTGGGAAGCAAATGCACAGAACCCAAAATGAAACTAACCTTCAACACTAAGGCAGCAAAAGTGATGACAAAGTAGTCTTTGCCAAGGGACTCTGAAAAAATTTATACGAAATATAATAGCCCTCCCCAAACCTACAAAAGAGAGAGAGAGAGAGAGAGAGAAAAGGTTTTCTAGTAGGTTTCTGCAAACTGCAGCCACTCACTAGTTTTTAAGAGTTTAATGCCCTGAGTTCTTTCATCTTCTTCCCCAACTCCATTCTCTTCCATAACATGATTCTGAATCTCTTCATCCACATCCATAAGGGGTTTCAGTTTCTCGAGGATTCGAGCCGTAAACTCAGGGACACGAGGGGATGAGGTGGGTGCAGTGTTTGGCAATGAAACATCAATCATAAATATGTAGGTCAGCACGCTGCAAAATAAAACGTACGAGAGTAAGAACAGAGCCTGTACTATAAATATATTTCTAGTGCAAATATATGGTCCAACCAATAAAGTTTCCCCAAGACAAATCTTGGAGAGGGATTAGACTGTGCCTATGTATAATTCCAGAGAATTAAAGACAGAGATGTCGGGACTCATCATACTGTGGCTGGGAGCATGCTGATATCATAGTCTACATTCACTATCGTAATACTTTTTAGTAAGAGTGTACAACTAAACTCAAAGAAAGAATAATCAATATATAAAAGCGATGTTTTAATAATAATAATAATAATAAAATGAAAGGTTATATACCAAATGGAAGAGAAAGTACACTTACCTTCCTATTCTTTCCCTGACATTTTTGTAAACTTGGGTAAGCTTGGGTTCCAAGTACTTCAGTAGTCTGTGCAATAGCTCAGGCACTCTCCACTCCTGCTGGGCAAGGCCTCCTTGCAGAACGTAAAGACGACTAAAAGGAAAGTATGAGAGCGTGGTGTTACTTGAAGAAATGCTCAAGATCATCAGCTATTATAGAGATGCAAACCAAAAAAGGGAGCATTTCACCCCAGCAACAACAGCCAAGTTCAGTAAGACAGCAAACAACAAGTGACAGCAAGGGTGTGGGCAGAATGCAACTCTCATACACACTACTGACGGGAAGGCAAAATGGTACAGCCACTATGCAAACCAGTATGGTGCTTCCTCATAAAGTCAGGAACAAAGACACTGATCTAGCAATCCTACTACGAGGTATATATGCCAAAGAAAGAAAAGCTGCCACACAAGCTGGTAAATGGAAGCCCATGTTTACTGCTGCATTAGTTACAATAGCAAACATATGGAAACAACCAAAGTGTCCATCAGGAGATGAGAAACAAAGTATGGTACATTCACACAATGAAGTGGTATGCAACACAAAAACAATCACTCATAAAACACTAACACAGATGCATATAGGGGACATTATATGAAGTGAAATCCGTCAGTCAGAAAAGGAGAAATACTGTTAGAAAAAGATAAGGCAAAGTTTACACGCAGAAACACACGTAGTTGTAATGAAGAGGGATGGGAATAAATATAAGCAAACATCGTAGGAAAGGAAGCCACTGGATGAGATGGATTTACTCAAGTGACTGGGGAAATTGGAGTAGCTGTGCTGGAGGCGATGAGATTAGCTCAGGATAAGGCATGGTTCAGAGCCCTATACATAGGGTTACCTCATACGGTTGTTATGAGTTACAGGTGACTCCACAGTACATAACAGTAACAGGTAAATGACACATGTTAAGATGTGTGAAGGGAAAGGAAATATTCATCCAATAAGGGAATGATCAGCACAATATCAGTAAAGAAACAGGGAGACAAAGAGAGGTAGAGTGGATTAATGGAGATCAGAATTACAAGGAAGAAGTGGGAGAAAATGTGATTTACTCTGTGGGTATAAAAATTAACAAAACTACTTATGGCTGAACCAAAAATGATACACTTTGCAAATCTTCACACAAATCACATTTTTTTTAAAAAAAAAATCCAAATTAAAGAAAACTGGATCCTGTTTGTGTAATTACTTATTAATAGTACAGATTAATGAAGTCAGCATTTCACTTAATATGTTTTCATTTTCTCAGGAAAGAACTGTTTAGAAGGAATATATGACTAGGCATTATATGCACGACAACAGCCTAGAGTAAAAGGTACATTACAAAGAGGACTGGGGGCGGGGAGGTAATTGTGCAATAATGAATGAATATTTAAAAAAAAACAAAAAGCAGAAAAGTGACCTGAGTGAGAAGGAAGGGTTGAGGTAAAAATGTACAACAATGAATGAATGAATGAAAAAAAAAGCTGTTTTGCAAACTTTCGTTAAAAATCACAATAAAAATAAAAAATTTTTTAAAAAGAACAAAGTTCTCATTTTCTCATCCATCTAGTTAACAATTTGAAATATCTTTATGACTCTTTACTTGGGAGTAGGACTGGCATCCACTTCCTAAATAACATGCTTCTGGAAACTCTATGAACTTTGATACATGACAATAGTTAACAGAAAGTATAGAAGGAATAGTTATAGAAAGGCCTTCTGTTTATAGGGTCACTATGAGTCATGCTCGACTTGATGGTAATCAGCAATAACTTTTATCATAATGTATAGTTTCCATTTCATCCTCATTACTAAACAATTAAAAAAAACAAACCCCTGTGACTTAATAACAATCAATGAGCTGGTCTTTAAATGATTATTTCAGATTTTCCCCTTGATAATAGTATTAACCAGATTTCCTTCAATTTTCGCTCACTTCCTTTAGTCCCTTATACCACAGAAGTACATTACTTCTTAAAAGGAATTTTTATTTCATTTATATATTTCTTTAAACTCTGGTGGCCTAGTGGCAAGGAGCTGCAACTACAATCCCAGAGGTGCACGGTTTGAATCCACCAGATGCTCTGCCGGGGAAGGAGGATCAGATCGATTACATCTGTGAAAAGAACCGCTGAAGAAGCTCAATATCAGCTGTGAAAACTAG